>NC_137465.1:50327580-50700374 GCF_964235325.1 Thermobia domestica
TGAAATGAAATCTTTGAGTTTTACGTCCCACGGTTATGCCGGTTAGGCTAAAGGAGACGGTGATGATGAGTAATGAATGAAATGGTGGAATGAAGAGAGTGGAACGAAACGGGAGAACCACGAGAAAACCCACGCACACGATGTTTGTCCACCACAAAGTTCACTTGGCGGGGGCTGGGATCGAACCCGAGACCCCAAGCACCAGAGATGAACGCTCTACCACTGAGCCACCGCTGCCCCCACACACATTCGATGTTTGTCCACCACAAAGCTCACACGGCACTAACCGAGATCAAACCGATTACCACATACACCAGAGGTGAAGGCTTCACGGTGTAGCTACCGTGGCATTTCTTGTCTTGTGTGTTCTGGGTAATACTTGTAACTTAGTTCTATCTTGATTAGCATGGTGCAGCCTGCTACATTTTACTTTCGTTCCCATGGTATGCTGCTATATTTTTTTACGAGACAAAACGAAACAAACGAGATGAGACGAGACGGGACGGGACAGAACCTCTCGAGACGAGACATGCTTTCCACGAGGCGAGACGAGACAGCCTGAAGTCTCGTGGCAACACTAATGACCAAACTAACTGAATGTATTGATAGCTATTGATATTGTTTTGATTTCTTCACTTGGCTGAAAAAGTGTAAAAGCTTTTTGAGACCAGCCATTGTAAGTGAGGTTTTCCTGGGTTTTTCTCAATCACTTCGGGCAAATGCCGAGACGATACCTAACATACAGGTCCCAAGTTACTTAATTCCTTTCCCAATCCTTTCTTCCTTCCCTTTCCTCGGATAGTGTGCTCGACGAGGGACGTCATCCCTCAAACGTGAAGCTCAAACATGGCCATAGATGCCAAAAGCCCAGAAATATATTTCCTAACCCTAATCTTTTGACTTGTCAAAACAGAGTTATCAATACAAAAGTTTTATAAAGTTACAAAGAGAACAAAAAAGAATGAAAGAAGAAAAAAGAAATTTCTTCAATTGTTCATTCCTAATTTCCGTCTTCTACACAACATTGGGACGAAATGTACGCCATTTGAAACCCTTTTAATTTCCTGACACAACAGAGTATAAATTGCTTATTTTGTGCAAAATACAAAATGTGGTTTTAATCGAAAGTTGGCAATTCTTGGTTTAAAATTGCATAATATTAAAGGAAACGGGTCTGGGATGTTTTTTTTTTTTTTTATCATTTCACTTTGACGGTGAAACTTAGGGGAGGGAAAATATATAAAAATGATAGAAAATGACCGATATTAGCGTCGAATCCACAGTTTTCGGGGTAGCTGAGACGAACAGTGACACTTCCGATGTCGTTTAAATCCAAAATGAAAGTATTCTTCCCGTGCGAAGAAGGGATAGTTTATATATAAGACAGGCTTTGAAAATAAATCACGAGCATGAATCTATGATCGCATACGTCAGTTCTTACAAAAAAAAATCAAAACAACGGTCAAGAGAAACAGTGTGGGAGTTATTGGATTTTAAAACTCAATGAATATAAAATTCTCACCATTTTTTTCCCTCCTAAACTCTGTTATTCGTTACTATTTCTCTAAAAGAAAATAACTTTCAAATACTAAGAATAGACATAGAAGAAGTTATAGATGTAACATTTTTTTTATTTTTTTTATTTTCCTTCTTTTTTCCTTTATTTCCCATCTGTATTTCGTTGTAAGATAAGAAAGAAGTGCAGGGTTTCATTCGAGGGGAGGTGGTGGGAAATTTTGGCTTTTTAGGAAAGAGAGGGAGGGAAATATTGGATGTAAATCCCAGAGTTTGTGAGTCGAAATGAAAAAAAAAAGAAACGTGTGGTTATGCCTGGAGGGAAATAAAAGAAGAAAAGGAGACGGAAAGAAAGAAGGAAAGGATACCAAGTGGGAATATATCCTTTCCAAGTTCCGCTATCTTTTAAATCCCTTTTTGTCCGAGTTGCTCCTAGAATTGATTTCTCAACATAAGGGAGTGAAATATAGCTAAGGGTTATTTCAAGTGAGGAGATTTATAAAGATCTCCAAGCGATGGCTGATAAATCTAGACAGGTTTTTCTTTCCATTTTTCCCTCTTTGTTATATCTTTTTTGTCCTTCTATTCCTTATGAAAGGTAGAAAATGCGTAAGAAAGAACATATTTAGTTATTTTTGTTTCTTTCTTTAATTAACAAGTTCATGAAACACCTTTCAATTTACCAAGTTCTAACTTCTTTCTTAAGTGCTTTCTTAGCTACGTATAGTAGCTGGGTAATAAGTGAAAACTAAATAATAATTGTACTATATTATTGACATTTAACTGAAAAAAAAAAGTAGTCCAAATATAAGTTATACGCCAATTAATGGATTACATTGAACTGAAATAATGATATCATCATCCTTGGTATTCTGTCATTATTGGCAAGTCACTTGCCAAAATTTAGGATCTTCAATGCTCCACGGCAAGGATCGAGGATCTGATCTTACAACAAAATCTTGAAGCCATACGTCACAGTTTCGCCAACCCTACTCCGCCCACTCCGCCCAATAGGATCGCAATGTTTTGAGCCAACAATCATGGCGGAAACGAAAGTAGCCAATCAGACTATGGCAGAAACGAGAGTAGCCAATCAGACGTGCCGATGTTCGGTTGTTTCTTGGCTTCATCGATTTAATCGGATGAAGATACATATGGGCAGATCCTCTATTTATAACATCCTTGCTCCACGGTCTTCCGCTAACTTCTTCGTCTTCACGCACAATTTCTCAGTTTTGATATTGTCCATTAATTGTAGCCTTCTTCGCCCTCTCCCTCTCTTTCCTGCCACCATACCCTCTAGCACGTCCTCATGATGCAGTTCATTCTTACCCAATCAATCCCAACCAGTTTCTCTTTCTCTTCTGAATAAAATTTAAAATTGTTCGTTTTCTCCCAAACCGTTTCTAACATCCTCTCTTTTGTTCTTCGCTCGACCCAGCTGATTCTCCCTATTCTTTTCCAAACACATTTCAAAAGCTTCCAGTTGTTTTTCATCATTTTTGAGTAATGTCCACGTTTCTGACCCATACAGTACAGTACTCCATACGAAGCATTTTTCTCAACTCTTTATTCAAGGAATAATCATATGGATGAGTGTAAATCCTCATGTGTAGTTTTTGACAACAACTTGTTTTGTAAATCTTAGAATTGATGTTGAACAATAACTACACTACTCATTAAGATGACACTTATACTCAAGAATACATCAATCAAACACTTCATTGTGACGTTAGCAAGATGGCAGTACCACAGTATAGTTAATGAGATATATCCCCAATATTATAATTAGCAATTAACGTTAATCAATTTCGTTAAATTATAATATTATCTCAACACGGAACAGATATATATCAGTCGATTGATATGTCGATTGATATTTCGTTCAATTACATTAAATTAAACAAAATTACATGCATAAAAGTAAATATCTGTGGTATATATTTTCTAGAAAATCGAATTTTCGTGAAGTTATAAATAAATCGTTTGTTGCCAGTCCGATCGAATCCATAGTTTTTATTTTGTTTGAATAGGTTATTTATGTACCGTACAGGATGATCCGAGAGTCACGTTATACTCATGTACTGTGTCACCAAGAGCTGGTCGCTAGTATCGCTTTGTTTAAATCGTAGAAGAGGTACTTTTACAGAGTTGCCAACGGCTTAAAGCATTAGGAAACTAAACGTGCTAGAGACAAAACTAGAAAGTAATCGCGAGGGAGAGGCTCGTATCAATTGCATATAATACATGTTGTTCGTGCTCGGTATCTTACCTTTCTTAAAGATCGGTATACGAACAAAAGAAATAATAAAAACTTGTGCTTTCTTCTAACATGGCATGACCATTTGAAAATAATAATAAAAAATTATTATTCTTATTCTTATTTAATAGTTTGATGCATTTGTTGTATCAGTGGCGTCGCAAGCAGTGAATGATGACCCAGAGCCTCACGCTTTTAGAGGCCTCTCAAAGCCAAAGAACCTAAATACAATTTGACACTGATTTTATAAAGACCCATCGATTCAGTGTAAATACAAACAATTATGAATTCGGATTTGTTTACACAAAACATTACATAATGTTGGCTTGAAACAAACTTATCATCTATTCTTGTAATATTAGATCACTAACATAGGCGACAGGCAGTGAGCTTACTTGAACATTGCAATAAAGAAAGCAAACAAATATTTCATTTGTTTAGCACTAATAACATCGTTGAGATTAATTGATTTCGAAAATTTATTATTATTGTTATTAGCTATTTGAAAAAAAACGGGGTGTTATAAACTTTTCCTGCCCAGGGATCCGCGCCGCTAGCAGTGTGTTGCCATAATAAATTGGAATTAATTTCTTTATAATAAGCAGCCTTCGAAAAATGCTTCTGTCCACCACAAGGCCAGTCATACTGCCAGATTTTACTATGATTTGACTGCTGATTGATTTTGTTTTTCTTTCTGGCTCTTTACCGAAAACAAAGGAGATATTTGCGGTACATAAGACATGAAGCAGAGGTTAAAAGGAATGTTCAGATGGTGAGGTTAATGCATGCACCCCGCACATTTCGGTGAACTAGAAACACCTGACAACTCCTTGTCATACTATTCGTGAAAACATTTGAAATTTCAGTACGATCAATTTTTTTCTCACAATTGTCGTACTAGTGACAGAGTGT
This sequence comes from Thermobia domestica, assembly GCF_964235325.1. Classification (NCBI taxonomy): domain Eukaryota; kingdom Metazoa; phylum Arthropoda; class Insecta; order Zygentoma; family Lepismatidae; genus Thermobia; species Thermobia domestica. Next base: position 50,332,268 of record NC_137465.1, read on the forward strand.
GAAACTACACGAGTGAAACGGAACGGGTCGTGTGAACTTAGTGAACTCTGCGTAGATATATCATTCTCATTAGTGTCCGTAATTGGTATCCATTTGTGTGTGTGTGTGTGTGTGTGTGTGTGTGTGTGTGTGTGTATGTGTGTGTGTACTCGGTATGTGTACTTGGTAGAACAAATAAAAGTTAGCATTTAGTATTCTGATTTCAAAATCGCTGAAATCTCGGGTTCAAATCCTAGATTCGTCTATTAGTCGTAAGAACTATGTATTGTTCTGAAAACTGCGGATTATAAATCAATGTTAGTAGCAGTTGTCCACCAATTACCAGTTATCAGAATAAATTTATCAAATTCTCTCTCTAAACACAGTATTAAAAATTCTTGCACACCATTATTAAATTAATAATGTACTGAATATTTTCAAAATTCTCGTACATTTCACACGATATTCGATCAAACAAAAATGCGTGGATGGTATTTTACTTGGGATGCAGATTATTGAAATATATTCTGTAGTTGGTAACCGTGCTAGAAATTCATGTTTTAATGTTAGTTTCATTTATGGTCACGAACCGCTCACCGCTCTGTCTACCTATGTATATATTTTCCGATGAGGTAAAGTTATGAATCAGAAAAACATACAATGTGATAAGAGATGAAATAGTAAATCTAATCCCGAGTGTCTGTATGGACACCATCATTTTCGTGGCAGATTCTTGTGCGTCTCCAGGTACGTTCTGATATTGTACGCAACATTGTGCGAGCGATTGTAGAGATTGCATGCCGAGTAGCTTCTTACAGTTTGCTATTTCTGTGGTAACGCATACTGGCAGCCTGCTGTTTGAGAGTAACCCTACAATACGTTATTACATGACGACAGAGGTGCAAATATCTGTGGAACGCAAGTCAAATCCATCTGTTAGGGAACTATTTTTTTTAAAATATTCTCGCGCGGAAACGGAATAATGGGCTGGTACTTTACCTTGAGAAAGAAAACCCCATCGATAAGCATTTCGGCTTGCAGTTGAAGAACTAACCACAACCTGTAAGGGGCCGTCCTCATATTACATAACGCTATTTTTTTTACAAATTTTTACCCCCTCTCTCCCCTTTGTCACACATCGTAACGCAAGTCGGAGCCCTTCCCTTTGTTACGTATCATTTTTTGATTTATATTTTTTCCACCAATTTTGCTATTTTGCAGGTTATTACAATAAATAAACTATATTTAATGGTAGAACTTTTTATTACCAAATGATTGTATTCTAAATACGTTGCAATGTTTTTTGCCAACAAATCAAAGAATTATAAAATATAGTTCTGCAATAATATTTTAACCCCGTAAGGATTTTTCATTGACCAGTTTTACTTCTCCGAAATTGAATACTGTTGTTTTCCCAAGGAGATCGCACCCATCCTTCTAGGTCACCGATGACTGGCAAAGAGAAAATGCAGGTGAAGCAGGATCTAAATAATTGACATCGACATCATTTTCCGGGATCCAGGATGCTTTGCTTGAAATTTGCCAGTGTCGTCGATGCAAAGAAATTCTCTTCCTCGTCGACCAAAGATTTGAAGCGACTGCACACGTGAAGGAAGGACTGCACAGACTTCAATTTATCCTCTTAAAATTCTTCTTGTCCCAAATCATTACCAAAATCCGAATAAACTCTATAGAAATATTCAAATCCAAAAGTGCAAAAATTCAGTACGAGATGAATATTACAGAAATTAGATTTTTAATATCTTATTTTGCTCCAAATCGTGGATCGTTGCGTCTCGGATAATATTATTGGACTAAAAAGAGTTTCTTCTGTTTCACATGCGAAATCCTCTCGAAGGATAGAATGGGTAATGATTCAAATCAAGAGTTTTAAAATATATTCTAAGAAATATCAATACGAATCGGAACGCGAAGGCAGTTTCAAGAGGTATTTACGATCGCTAATAACTAATAATTCCAAGTGCATGGGGTCCTTGGTTCGATACCAGGACACTCCAAGTAAACTTTGTAGTGTACAAACACGTGTGTGTGAGTTTTCTTGGGGTTCTCCCGTTTCCTCCAACTTTCTTCAATCAACCATTTCCTTCCTTTCTCATCCATCACCGTCTTCTTTAGCCTAGCTGGCATAACTGTGGGATGTAAAACTTGAAGATTTCATTTCATTTCAACTCATTACAGAAAAGCTTCGTGTGCCGTAAATGCAATGTTGCCATAACCAAGAAAGGAGTTTTATCGTATTGTAATACATGAAGTGTTCGTCATCAGTCATGCTGACATCTAGTAGCGTCTCTGAATCCCTTCTGCATGACTCAATTTATAAAAAGAAAAGAACTTAATAAAATCATTTGTTTAAAAAGATTGCATATATACTTGAGAATAAAAATAAAAATTACAGCAAAAATCGTGCTTTACGTAACGAAGACGTAAACCCTCTCCGCCCCCCTTTGCCGCATTACGTAATATGTGGACGATCCCTAATAGGTTTCACTAATATATATAGGTAACCAAGAAAGTTCTGTTGCTTTTTGTGGAGGTCTGTGTTCCATTGGCCCTCACATCGTGAGTTGAATGCGAATGAAGATATGGCGAAGGTCAGTTGTTGGTGTTCGTATATCCAGCATACTACCTGATTGTAGCAGTTCAATTACACATAAGGACAGAGTGAACATGGGATTCCAAAGAGCGTCCTAAGAGCGTATATGCTGTACGAGTTCAAACTGGGGTCAAATGCCACTGCACAGCGCACACTGGGTGAAATGCACAATCTAGTTGTGCAAAAATCCAAAATCAAGTTATTTGTAATTGCAGCCATTGTACCAGTGAAGAGTCACAAAGAAATCACAGATGGCAGGAACAACAGTAGAAAAATATGACGTTCTGCAGGGAAATGCGTTTAGACGTATAAAAGACTGGTTGTGATACAGCAGCCAGTATTACTAATGGTGTTCAGATCTAGGGGTCAAAATTAGTCCACCGTGCACAACGTTTGCTCGACTGTTATAAATCGAGAACTGCTGCATTTGCTGCATCAGGGATGTACTATGATTGAAGTACAAATTGACTGAAAAATTAAATGCGTTTACCACAAGTAGCACGCATACAACATCGGAAGTTGATGTTCATACAAAAAAGTATGTCGATGGTCTATCGCTGCAGACCGCTCGGCTTGGTATGAAGATGTACGTTGTATGATTGCAAATAGATCACGACAATATAAGAAACTTTAATCCAAAATGACCACAGAAAAATCAACTTTTTTCTAGACCACTAGTTAATCTGGTTGTACTGTCATAAGTTTGTTACACAAACGGGGCAACCACCATATAGTGGCACACACCCCGCGGTTATGGGAACAGATTTGTAAAATGGAGGTGAAGACTGCCCGAAGAATTCTTTCGTCCGATGTGTCGTTCAGCTCCCATTACTATGGCACTTTAAGTAGAGCTTACTGTGCAGTAACATATAAAATTTCAATCAAATACTTTCCATTACTCAATAAAATTATTTGATTCCCAGCTTTTTTTAAAAAAAATTCAACAAATCTAAACATGCTAAAATGTAAAGTAGTTTTTGGATTGGTATGGGTTAACACTGTGAAACCTAAAGGCTGGAATATATTAAATCAAAGTGTACACACATATCTATCTCTGTATTTATCTATATATATTCCCCCCCCTCTCTCTCTCTCTTTATATATATATATATATATATATATATATATATATATATATATATATATATATATATATATATATATATATATATATATATATATACAGACACTATAAAGGAAGTGGGCTGATAGTATACGATAGTGTCGGGGACACCTTTACATCGAACTTTGCTTGTCGTGTAAATATTATTTGACATTAGTGTCTTCATCTTCGACGTACCTATGAGCAATTTACTGTATATTAGTGCACTGAAACTGATGAAACAAATTTCAATGTTTCAGAATGAAAAAAAAAAACAGGGTCGAGAAACCTCAGACAACTAACAGCAGAGATATATTATCTTGTAAACTATTTGTCATTGCCTTGTGAGCTTATTTGAATTTATTTTTAAGACCTTTAGGCAACTTTGGACCATCCCGAATGGATGATGATGGGAAAATTAGTGGAATGAAGAAAGTGGTAGGATACTAGACAACTTCGAGAAAACACACACATTTGATAAATGAAATGAAATCTTTGAGTTTTACGTCCCACGGTTATGCCGGTTAGGCTAAAGGAGACGGTGATGATGAGTAATGAATGAAATGGTGGAATGAAGAGAGTGGAACGAAACGGGAGAACCACGAGAAAACCCACGCACACGATGTTTGTCCACCACAAAGTTCACTTGGCGGGGGCTGGGATCGAACCCGAGACCCCAAGCACCAGAGATGAACGCTCTACCACTGCCAACTCATTCCAGAAAAGCTTCGTGTGCCGTAAATGCAATGTTGCCATAACCAAGAAAGGAGTTTTATCGTATTGTAATACATGAAGTGTTCGTCATCAGTCATGCTGACATCTAGTAGCGTCTCTGAATCCCTTCTGCATGACTCAATTTATAAAAAGAAAAGAACTTAATAAAATCATTTGTTTAAAAAGATTGCATATATACTTGAGAATAAAAATAAAAATTACAGCAAAAATCGTGCTTTACGTAACGAAGACGTAAACCCTCTCCGCCCCCCTTTGCCGCATTACGTAATATGTGGACGATCCCTAATAGGTTTCACTAATATATATAGGTAACCAAGAAAGTTCTGTTGCTTTTTGTGGAGGTCTGTGTTCCATTGGCCCTCACATCGTGAGTTGAATGCGAATGAAGATATGGCGAAGGTCAGTTGTTGGTGTTCGTATATCCAGCATACTACCTGATTGTAGCAGTTCAATTACACATAAGGACAGAGTGAACATGGGATTCCAAAGAGCGTCCTAAGAGCGTATATGCTGTACGAGTTCAAACTGGGGTCAAATGCCACTGCACAGCGCACACTGGGTGAAATGCACAATCTAGTTGTGCAAAAATCCAAAATCAAGTTATTTGTAATTGCAGCCATTGTACCAGTGAAGAGTCACAAAGAAATCACAGATGGCAGGAACAACAGTAGAAAAATATGACGTTCTGCAGGGAAATGCGTTTAGACGTATAAAAGACTGGTTGTGATACAGCAGCCAGTATTACTAATGGTGTTCAGATCTAGGGGTCAAAATTAGTCCACCGTGCACAACGTTTGCTCGACTGTTATAAATCGAGAACTGCTGCATTTGCTGCATCAGGGATGTACTATGATTGAAGTACAAATTGACTGAAAAATTAAATGCGTTTACCACAAGTAGCACGCATACAACATCGGAAGTTGATGTTCATACAAAAAAGTATGTGATATTGCATTTCAAGGGAAAACAATAAAGATATCCACCTAAAAATGTGTTTGTGTGTAATAAATGAATGTTCTCGTGTGCAATAATAGTGACATTAGGTGAGAAAATTGTAACCTGATGATGTGTTTAATCATTTCAGTTACGATATCTATATACCTTTGATATTTGTCGTGAGGAAAGGACCCTAACTGCCAAAAATGCTGCAGTTGCAACATATATCTGGAACAGACTGGAACTGGAGGAGACAAACACAGATAAAAACTAGTACATTCAGCAGCAAGTAAACAATTTTAGTAGCAAAGTGTATCAAAAATGACGGAAATCGAATCGTGTACTGAAGGCATTTTGTCATGAGATGGGAAGTGGCTGGATAACAATATCCAGAATTTTAATAAAAGTGTCAAAAAGCTTGGTGAGTGAGGTCTGTGAAACAACACCTCACAAGCCGCAAGCTGCATTTCTTCTCTCAGACAAATGTAAACTACCGTGAGCGGCAAATGCTAATTCTTCTGTTGAGTGTATTTTCACTAACGAGGAAATCTTTCTCTTCTTTGCTGGTACGGACAGTTCTTCAAATTCCTTCGGTGACCATCCGAGAGTGCTGCAGGATGATGCCCCTAGTTCTGGATCATCTTGTTGCTGTTGCACAAAGCTGACATTATTATCCAGCCATTTCCTCCATCTCCTGATAAAATTGCTTTCAGTACACGATTCGATTTCCGTCATTTTTTATACACCTTGCTATTAAAATTGTTTACTTGCTGCTGAATGTACTCATTTTCATCTGTGTTTGCCTTCTCCAGTCCCAGTCTGCTTCAGACATATGTTGCAACTGCAGCATTTTTGACAGTTGAGGTCCTTTCCTCACGCCAAATATCAAAGGTATATAGATATTGTAACTGAAATGATTAAACACATCATCAGGTTGCAGTTTTCTGCAGCTAATGTCACTATTATTGCACACGAGAACATCCATTTATTACACATAAACAAATTTCGAGGTGGATATTTTTATTGTTTTCTCTTAAGATGCAATACCACTACCTTTTTTGTACGAACAGCAACTTCCGATCTTGTATGCATGCTACTTGTAGAAAACGCATTTAATTTTTCAGTCAATTTTTATTTCATACTACATCCCTGCAGCAGCAAATGCAGCAGATCTTGATTTCTAATAATCGAGCAAATGTTGAGCACGATGGGTTAACTTTGACCCTCTAAATCTGACCACCATTAATAATAGTTGCTGCTGTATCACAACAAGTCTTTTATATGTCCAAACCCATTTTCCTGCAGAACGTCATATTTTTCTACTGTTGTTCCTGCCATCTGTGATTTCTTTGTGACTCTTCACTGGTACAATGGCTGGAATTCCAAACAACTTGATTTTGGACTTTTGCACAGCTAGCTTGTGTATTTCACCCAGTGTGCAGCGGGGCGAAAGATATGTGAGGGTGAGGGTGAAGGTGTCGTGAATACGTGGACAGTGCAGTGGTGGTTTAACAAGTTTAAGGACCGTGATTCAACACTCGAAGACGCATCACGTGCCCAAGGAACAATACATGTTCAAAATGAAGGTCTTTAGGCAGCAATTTAGGCGAACAGTGGCCAGACATGTGAGGAACTGGTACTACAATTCAGTGTGAGTGGAGAAACCATTCGGCAGCACTTCCATCAACTTGGAAAGCACTACAAGTTGGGTCGATGTGTCCCACATGATTTGACTCCGAATCAGAAGGCAACACGAGCAACACCTGTGTTTTTTTTTTTTTTTTGGTCTCGTCTGAGGATGGAGCCATTTCTGGACAGGGATTTGACATATGATGAGAAGTGGGTCCTCTACGAAGCTTCATAGCGCCGTCATCATTGGTTAGCATCCCATGAACCGGTTCCAAAACAGCCGAGACCAGCACTGCGCCAGAAGAAGGTCCTACTGTGTGTTTGGTGGACTGCTCGCGACATCGTGGATCTGGAACTCTACCAGCTGGTCAGAGCATCAATGCAAGTGTGTACTGTCAGCAGCTGAGAAGTGTTCAAGAAAAACTCAAAACTCTGAAGCCAGCACTTCTGAATCACAAAGGGGTCCTCCCGTTACAGGACAACGCTAAGCCACATGTGGCTATGATGACCTGGAACACCATTCTACGCCTTGGAGGGAAACACTATTGCATCTGCCATACTCCTCGGATATTGCACCGCCCGATTATTACCTGCCCCATTGCCTGGAGAATCACATTAGAGGACGTCAGTTTAAATACCTAGTAGAGGTGCAAAATGTACTTTATGGCTTCTTCGCTTCATGGCACACCAAGTTCTACCGCGATGGAATCCATGGCCTTCCAGAACGTTGGCAGAAGGTCGTCGACGCTGATGGGGACTATTTTTGATCTTGCAGGTACGTCTTAGGTGACATATCAATGTTCGAAGGTGGTAGATGAAAATGCGACAGAATTTTGTTGGTTACTTTTATAGTACAGGGTGTCTCGCCCTGTACATATGTGCAACAGGATGTCTGGATCACCCTGTTCATGAAACATGTGCACTGTTATGTGGTACAATTTGTCTATTGTTGTTTGATTTCTTATAATACTGATCTATACTCCTAATAATCGCGTACATACAACCTGTAATAGAGCATTTTACATTAATCTTGCAAGAATACACAAAGTACGCGCTGTGGTTTGCCTGACATCATGGGCGGTTATATATTTTGAAGATTTTGTTTCAAACTAATCAATAAAACTGTGTGATTGGAACATATAGTGCAGGAAGGTTTTAGTAGGTACTTTTTAATAGATCGACTTGAATTGCTGCCCCTACAGAAGAAGGAATGGCTTCGGTTATATTGCTAAATGGGCAAATATCTAGTGTACTTGGAAATAAAATGCGTGGTACGTCAGCACGTAAAAGTGAAGCAGCTTTGGTTACCTAATTCCCAGTGATTAGTTGATTCGAGCACACCTAACGGGAGAGAGTTCAACCTCATAAACGACCACGTCTATGTACTCAGATATCCTACATCAATCACAGCATCCGGTAATATACGGTGTATTTCTGTTGTAACTAGAGGCTGACAAGCTTGTGGTCTTGTTAACACTATTGAAAGAGTCTAGTCCCAATGACCATGTCTGTGCATGTGGATAGTATATATCGACCATTGAATCCGGTAGTATACGAAGTAACTCTGCCATAACTAGAAAAAGTTACGTATTGCTTGGCCGACCCTACTGGAGGAATGCATGCCTTCTCTAGAATGACGACTTACACGTGACATTGGGTAGGGAAGAAAGTACTTGATGGAAGGAAAGTTTTCTCTACTAATAGATAGAACTAAAATATGGACCAGTCCATCACGCTTAATGGACGTTATTTCAAAGAAGATTACGATTATTTCATGGGCGCCTTCAAAGATGCATATACTGCCAGGTTCTTGCAATTAAGGGCCTGTCAGGTGGAGGATTTTAGGGTAAGGTAATTTCCACCCCACCACGGGAGCACAGATACGAAGTTTTGTCGTCACCCTACTGGGGAAGGAGAGGATTGTGCCATCTCCAAAGCGTACGACTAATAAGTGCAATTGGAACTGGTTGTGCATGTGGTACGTTAGCATAGTATTCATAACAAAATACAAGTCGGCAAGGATGGGACTTAGCCGCTTCCAGTTTCCAGAAGTTTTTAATGCACTGGGTTGTGATCACATTGTGGGATTTAATACCTTGTGGTGCTTCGACACCAAGAAGAGAAGTGAGCTTACTTAATATCGAGCGTCGACATTGAAGACTCCGGTAAACTCTCACTCGGTAAGGGAGATCCCTCCGTCGATAGGTAGTACTAGAAGATTGGTTTCGGCCTTCGGCGATATGAATGTATTACATTATTCTAATTGTGATACGTGCTTTCTCTGAGGCATACACTTTGAATGGACAATCACGGATCGGATTTGCCTCTAAGAAGGTCGACCATCCCTCGCATCACGGGCAAAGAAATATAGTACACACTTTCTCAACCATGTAAGTTTCAATCAATTGTAGCAAATATGGCAGCAATTGGTCATTCCTTACACGGAAAAGATGTCATACTAATTTTCTATCTTTAAGGACTGGTAAATAATTTACCACAAATTATTAATTATATGTAAACTTTGTAATTTTTAAAAGACTGAAGCGAGGTAATCTTACGATGTTTTAAAAATTGGTCATTTGGGGATCCAGGAAATCATTTAAGGGGCCTGGGCCGATGGCCTCCTCCTTGGCTACACCCCTGACTACCCGGATCCTCCTTCAGCCGCTATAGGGAATCAACAATTCCACTACGTGGCAACGTTGCATATTAGCTTAGAACAGTCTTGGGAAGTAACGTAACGCAAGTAACGCGTTACTTTTTAAGTAACGTTTGCTAGTAACGCGTTACATTTTTTCCAAAGTAACTGTAACGATAACGCGTTACAAATTTTAAAGTAACGTACCTAGTTTGCGTTACTTTTTTCGCGTTACATTTCGGATGAGTAACTACAATATATGTATATATTTTTTTCGGAAACAAATGTTTCTTTCCTGTAAGTGAATTTCTCAGAGTGAAACAATGGAGCATAAACTACGTATGTCAGTGACCGACAGTCACCGACATACAGAGAAACAGATAAGTTCATAGTGCCACTTGCTGTTTTTGGAAGATGACAGCCTCAGGGAAATCATATAAACTAATTGTAAGCACCTGGAAGATTTTGTCGTAGATTTTGACAGCTCCAAATCAATACATTCAGTGATTGAACTAGGAGTGCAATGATACCGGTAGTCTATTTTACTTTGGTTGTTGTTGTTTTTATAAAGATGGAAAACGAAAATATTTTATCGTTCGAACATTTTAAAGAATATTTTTTTCTTAAGAGTTGAGGATGATGGTGGACGAAATTTGAAAGTAAAGTGTCTGAAGTAACCCGGCGGAAAATATTTATCAACAACTAGGGTGTTATAATTAACGATATACAGTAAGGGGTTAATATGAATAAACTGTGTTCTGATGAGCAGGCCTACTTTATTATTAGAGAATAGTTTGCTGATGGTATGTAATATTGGAGTTCTTTCAGATCAGTTTGCTTATCCTAGAGTCCCGTTGATTATAGAGTTTGAAACTAGCTTTAAAAAGCATGTATCGATTTTAGAGTTACTGGCAAGTTTTGATTCACCCCAGTTCATGTGTTCTCATTTTATTAGTTGTAGTGGAATATTTCTCTATATTCCGTACTTTTAATTTTACATAAACATTGTTATTATTATATAATTATTTTAGCAGAATAATAATAAGCAAGCATTTTTTCTAACGCATAGGGATGAGCACGAGTCATCGAATTCAAATAGAGTTTAGAGTCAAGTCAAAGGTAATATTCTCGATTCGAGTTCCGAGCCTATTCAGTTTTTCGCGTCGTGTTTCGAGTCCAGTCGAGTTTGATAAATGGCTCGTTCGTTTTAACTCGTCTTGAAATCATGGCCTGATTACACCGGAAAGCGAAAACCATGAGAAATGTAAGCTAAGCAGTAATATGGAATAGTTTTAGTGTTGCTCGCGAGAGGGGACACTGCTCGCATCTCGTCTCATCTCGATAGCTAGACCACAAGAGATTTTTTATAACAAGCCCATGTCGGCTCGGCTCAACTGAGAAGATGGCTCGAGCCGGCTCGCTTGGGGTGAACCATCAGCTCGAGCTGGTTTGGTTGGGATAAGCCATCTGCTCTCGGTTCGCCTCAACTGAGCCGAGGGTTCTAGCCGAGTTGGTTGGGTGAGCTGTTGGCTTGGCTCACTTCTCGGTTTGGGTCAATAGTGAATGAGCTGTGAGCCGAGCTGCTCGAGTTGTTGACAATTCTAAACCCGGGCCGAGCAGTTTTGAAGGTATTTGGCCAGTGCCCTATAACTTTTAACACGGTTTGGCTCGAACCCGAATACTCAACTAGACCCTCAACCCAAATTCAGAAGCTCGTGAACAACGTCTTTGACTCCTAGACTTAGCGATGTGAGGCGGAAAATTTTCCGCGGAAAATTTTCCATTTCGGAAAATTTTCCGCTATATTTTTCCGGAAAATTTTCCGTTCTAAAAAAATATCAGTAATCAAGTAACAATTCCTCAGCAATCATGAAATTGATTGAATTCATGTATAGAAACGTTAAAAACTGAAAGATCGTTTAAAGAATCTGAAAATTTTCATAGTTCAGACAATTTTCAGTACTATGTAGGAACAAGTTAAACCATTTTTCATTAATCGAAATATTTTCTGACTTATATGGGAAAATTGAAGAATTTTTTATGAGTCGGAAAGTTTTCATCATTTCGAAGCAAGAACTAAAAAAACTGTTTTCTGAATCGGAAAGTTTTATCGCTCTGTAGAAACAAGTGAGAGGAATTTTCATGAATCGGAAAATTTTCATCACGATGTAGAAACAAGTGGAAAACACTTTTCATAGGCCTGACAATTTTGGATATTATGTATACTGATGTTCGGTGGAAAATTTTCCACTATAATTAACTGCACATAGAGCTACAAAATTGAATTTCAGTAGAGGAAAGTTAGTCAGCAACAAATTATAATTTTCCAATTAGCTTTCGGGTTCCGAAAAATTTTGTATTTCAAGTTGGGAAATAAAATTTTACACAGTGTTTCTCTCTATATATAGAAGAAAATTTTTCACCTCACAACACGGTTAAACAACGATGTAGGAATAAGTGGACTATTCTTTTACGAATCGGAAAATTTTCCGTTTCAAAATTTTCCGGAAAATTTTAATCACTGTACAGGACAGACAATTTTTCGATTCATGGAAAATTGTTCCACTTGTTCCTACATAGTACTGAAAATTATATAAACCATGAAAATTTTCAGATTCCTTAGACGATCTTTCACTTTCTAACATTTCTATATATGAATTCGATCAATTTTATGAATACTGACGAATTGTTACTTGATCATTGATATTTGTTAAGAACGGAAAAATTTCCGGAAAAATATAGAAGAAAATTCTCCACCTCACACCACGGCTAAACAACGATGTAGGAATAAGTGGAGTATATTTTTACGAATCGGAAAATTTTCCGTTTCAAAATTTCCCGGAAAATTTTTATCACTGTAGAGGACACAATTTTTCGATTCATGAAAAATTGTTCCACTTGTTCCTACATAATACTGAAAATTGTCTAAGCTATGAAAGTTTTCAGATTCCTTAAACGATCTTTCACTTTCTAACATTTCTATATATGAATTCAATCAATTTTATGAATACTGACGAATTGTTACTTAATCACTGATATTTGTTAAGAACGGAAAAATTTCCGGAAAAATATGGAAGAAAATTTTCCAACTCACATCTTAACTAAACAACGATGTAGGAATAAGTGGAATATATTTTTATGAATCGGATAGTTTCATCACTATACAGGACAGACAACTTTTCGATTCATGAAAAATTGTTCCACTTGTTCCTACATCGTACTGAAAATTGTCTAAGCCATGAAAATTTTCAGATTCTTTAAACGATCTTTCACTTTCTAACATTTCTATATATGAATTGAATCAATTTTATGAACACTGACGAATTGTTACTTAATCACTGATATTTGTTAAGAACGGAAAAATTTCCGGAAAAATATAGAAGAAAATTTTCCAACTCACATCTCAACTAAACAACGATGTAGGAATAAGTGGAATATATTTTTATGAATCGGAAAATTTTCATCACTGTACAGGACAGACAACTTTTCGATTCATGAAAAATTGTTCCACTTGTTCCTACATCGTACTGAAAATTGTCTAAGCCATGAAAATTTTCAGATTCTTTAAACGATCTTTCACTTTCTAACATTTCTATATATGAATTGAATCAATTTTATGAATACTGACGAATTGTTACTTAATCACTGATATTTGTTAAGAACGGAAAATTTTCCGGAAAAATATAGAAGAAAATTTTCCACCTCACATCTTGACTAAACAACGATATAGGAATAAGTGGAGTATGTTTTTATGAATCGGAAAATTTTCCGGAAAATTTTCATTGTACAGGACAGACAATTTTTCGATTTATGAAAAATTGTTCCACTAATTCCTACATTGTACTGAAAATTTCTGAGCCATGAAAATTTTCAGATCCTTTAAACGATCTTTCACTCTTTAACATTTCTATATATGAATTCAATCAATTTTACGAATACTGACGAATTGTTACTTAATCACTGATATTTGTTAAGAACGGAAAATTTTCCGGAAAAATATAGAAGAAAATTTTCCACCTCACATCTCGACTAAACAACGATGTAGGAATAAGTGTAGTATGTTTTTATGAATCGGAAAATTTTCCGGAAAATTTTCATCACTGCCTAGACTTCACGACTACCGAGGTTGCCAATCAACTAGTTTTTTAGTATTCAAGTACAAACCGCCTATCTTTCATGTTTATATACAGTGTTCTTATAATAATAATAATAATAATAATAATAATAATAATAATAATAATAATAAAAGTTGTAGTAGTGTCATTGATAATAATTATATTGTCTATGTAATATACTTGAAGAGAGTACTCGAAATTCCACACCGGATTTGTCTCGACTCGACTCGAAACTCGACCCCAATTCGAGTTGAGTTGGAGGAAATTTTTCGAGCCGAGTTCTCGGGTCGAGCTCAAAGATGTCTGTTTCTAGTCGAATCGAGTTTCAAAGAAAACTCGTTCGAACTTGCTCGTGCCTATCCCTACGAGTAACACAGTATGGCATTTTATCAATGTTATATTATATGAAAATGATCATATATCAAGTAAAAAATATGTCCTTGCATTTATATAAAGCGATTCAGACCGTGCAATAATAATAATAATAATAATAATAGTAATAATAATAATAATAATAATAATAATAATAATAATAATAATAATAATAATAATAATAATAATAATAATAATAATAATAGCGGTAGTAATAGTAGTACAGAAAATTGAAGTAATAATCTTTTTTACATATTTAAAGTTTCGAACCTAAAAATAACGCGTTACTTTCCAAGTAAAGTAACAGTTACTTTTTTGGGGCAAGTAACGCGTTACTAACGCGTTACATTTTAAGAGAAAGTAAAGTAACTTGTAACGCGTTACATTTTTACAAGTAACATACCCAACACTGGCTTAGCGCCATTAGCATTACTCTACAAATCCATCAAACAGTTACTGTACATCGATTGTTACGCTAGTAATTGGTATTTGTGTCAACGTGTATCGACTTGAACTGCTATTTAGAAAGAATCGATATAACTATTTGATGGATTGGTAGATGTACTCTATGGCTCTTTATCTGTGACGTTGCCACACAGTGCAATTCGTGCCTATAGACAGAGACTCGAAAGATATACAATTACATGTATCTTCTGCTTTGACTTGTAGGATAATGTTCGTATTCACCATTTTTAGAACACCATATAGGATACGAGGAACAGTCAAAACGTTCCAGAAATGTTGTCGTAGTATTGGCATTTGTGATGCAATCACAATGAATCTTGTACAGTGCAGTCCTTAGGTTCTCTAATTATGAATTTGACATGAACAAGTCATAACAAGCAATGTATGAATAGTGTAACCAGGGTTGCCAACCGTCCCAATTAAGTCGGGACTGTACCGATTTCTGACTTATTTGTCCTGCGTTCTTACCGGACACTTGTTGGGACGCATATTGTCCCTATTTATGGATTTTCAAAGTCAATTAATATTTTACTGGGCCATTTCTGCAAAGAAATAACTTATTCTTTTACACACACAGTTTTATGTATAAAATCAATTTAACAAATATATGTTTTAATTTGACTCATGAAAAAATATTTGGCAGCTTGTCTTTAATTTATAGTTATTCCCTAATTCTTTTGAGTTGATAATCCAGGCGATTATGGTGATAGTATCCAAGCAGTACAAAAAATATTGTTATTGCAACCTCTGCATAAAAACGACTTCCACCGCAATGGCAGTTACACTAGCGCTCACTTCAGCGAATAGCCACCACGCTGACTATACCGGGTACCGGCCGTCCCGATCATTCAAAACAAATTTTCCCGTGTAAAAGAACCCGGAAAGTGACAAAATTAACTTTGCTGAACTACCTACAACATTTCATTGCCTAAGACATAATTTGTCTTATAACTCAATTGACTACAGCAATAAAATCTTACCACAACTATTTACTTGACTTCAACATTGAAGAAAAAATGTCCCGTCCTGATTTTTTCTTAAGAAAAGTTTGCAACCCTGAGTGTAACTGAACGGAGTAGTGTGTGGTGACCAGGTGGCGCAATTTCAAAAATCGAGCTACCACGGAAACATCAAATTCATATTCAAATTCGGGAAAATCTGCTTCAGAGACTTTGATAGTCTTAAAAACAGTTTAGCACCATCGGATGCTTAGCTCTTCCCAAACCTAAAAATGACCATTTTCCGTTTCGCCAACGTAGAAGAGATCGAAACCAACACGATGACTCGAACGGTATCAAAAGAGGCCTTTCGTCGGTGTTTCCACCAATCGCAGGAGCGATGTGGCAACTGGGTGTGTTCCAAAAGATCCTATTTTAGAGGCAATTCAGTAAATGTGTACTTATATTCAGGGGTAAAAGTGCGAGGGAAAGCGGGGGACGCCATCCCCTCACTTCCAAAAAATATGTAAGGCGTCCCCTCACTTCCTAAAAAATTACAATGGGCAAAGATAGGCAGGGGACGGTGTGACGTCATGTCACTACCTACCGTCCCCTCACCTTTTCAAATTCACTTTTACCCCTGCTTGTACTGTAGTAATAAAGAGATACAACAAAATTCCTGGAACGAAAAAATGAGTAATTCTATAGGGAAACATGAGTAATTCTATAGAATGAGTAATTCTATAGGGAAAAATGAGTAATTCTATAGGGAAACATGAGTAATTCTATAGAATGAATAATTCTATAGGGAAAAATGAGTAATTCTATAGGGAAACAAAGAATGAGAGAGAAAAGAGAGCTGGAGACTTACTCTCTTGTATGCTAATAAAAGTTTAAAATAAAGAAAAAATATTTATATTTAAAAATAATATCATCTAAGCTTTTATCCGTTCGTGTCTAGTCATAAAATTTTATTTTTAGTTATATCCAATTATAACAAATTTAACTACTAGGTTGCATTGCTTTTATTTGTACTATTAAATTACAAGCAATAAAATTACACGTGACCCAGAAACACCACTAAAAATATATATTTAAAAAAAATAAATATTCACAAAACTGTTTAACGTATATTATTTCCAGTTAGTTCACTCGTCATCTGGTTGTGACAGTTGCCCTCCACTCCAATAATATTCGTTGTTTCTATGAATAAAAATTAATCAGAGAAGGAGTCTGCTATGTATTTTATGCGTGGATGCTATAACTACACTTGCTTTCTGAAAATGTAGAAAATATTAGAAATGTTATATATATATACATGTGTGGTTGTCTGTACAGAGTATATATTTTCGAGCGCACAGTAGTATGTTAATACTTACGGCGATAACAAGTTTACTTTCGACAATGTATGAAATTTTGTGACCAAATTAAAAAAGTCATTTAGCTACGTAGAATTTCCACTTGAATTCCTGAGATAAAAGTGTTTTATTTATCTCGTTGAAAAAAAAAAAGAATTACTTGAAAGAAGAAAGCGTACTCAAAATAAATACTAAAACCCCACTGCGTCTATCTTTCCCTTTCGGTTATAATTTTCACTCTTGAATGAACACAGGACTGATGACGGGGAACCTTGTACTTACGATACAAAACATTGTGTTCGGCATTTCAACTGAGTTACACGTTTATTGATCCTAGAATGTTTAAAGTTTCATCTAGCTCTTAAAAAAGAAGAGAAATTAACTAATGGCCAGGGCAAGAAAATTATGAACTTTTCAGGGTAATTTATTTATTTATTTATTTAGAAATCAACACAACAGGCCTAATTATAGTGTCGTATAATACATGCATAGACACATATACATTTACCCCTACAATTAATCAATTCATTTCGAGTGTCAGGTACTCGGTAATAATCCTGTTTCTAAATACATATTCTGACATACTGAATATATCTAATACATCAGTTCTATGACTTAATTCATTGTAGGAGTCACACATTCTCCACAGCGGGGATTTACTGAGAATATTCGTTCGTGACCTTTCACAGAAAAATATACCAGTATTCCCTTTCTTGTTCTGCCTGTTGGAACGCTCAGATATATTTTCGTGAGTAGCTCTGGACAGTCAATTTTATTATTTAATACTTTATATAAAAATAGTAAATCAAACATCTTTCGTCGATTCGTCAACGTTAGGAAATTCAAACTCCTTACTAAGTCCACGTAGGGTATCTGTTTGGGATAGAAAGCTGTTTTCTTGTACGTAAGCATTTTTAGAAATTTAAATTGTAGGTTTTCTATTGCTTGTAAGTATTTATTTACATTCGGTGTCCAAATAACGCACGCATATTCTAATCGGGACTTTACGTACAAATTATAAAGTTTAATGAATGTTGACTCGTTTCTAAACTCTTTACCCATTCTATAGATAAAACCCAGCGGCGTTAGAGATTGCATCGATGTGATGAGAGTGATCAATTTTGAATCTAAAATTACTCCTAAATCTTTACCTGACCGTAATAATAATAATAATAATAATAATAATAATAATAATAATAATAATAATAATAATAATAATAATAATAATAATAATAATAATAATATAATAATCCTTCGCTAGTCCAGTAGCTAGTGCGACTACCTACGGTGCACGGGGATCTGAGTTCGAATCCTGATGGAAAAGCATTGTAAGGATGGTTCATGATAAGAGCCATTTTCTTCCTAGCAATGGATTGTTATGAAAGTTGATACATGTAATCTACACCATATTACGCGTGAAAGGTCGTTTAGATTATGTTGAGATCATTTCCGGTTGTGCTTGTAGAGCGTCCAGAATTACCCCTGACTCCAAACTTCGAAAACTCGAGGTGGGTAAGTGATGAAGGTATTTGCGTGGAAAGCGGCAACATGAAGGGAAAATTCCTAATAATACTTTGTTTCGCTGATAAAAACACATAAAATAACCAAATAGCAAGACCACAGGTGTATTTGTTAATTATGAGAACAATTTGTTTAGAGAAAAGCGTGTTCGATGAACCCGTATTTTGCCATCAATATTCGTTTTCGGAGTTGTATTAACAATAGAGTGGACACTCAGAACAATATGAAAACTATGCTAAACTGTAGTTTTATATATCTATTTGAACATACTACAAACTCAGATTGTTCTGGAAATCTGATATATATATATATATATATATATATATATATATATATATATATATATATATGTGTGTGTGTGTGTGTGTGTGTGTGTATGTATTTAAAAAAACTTTGCGTTTAAAGTCGCATGTATGATATGAATCCACAGTGAAGCAAATATAGTCAATTGTGCAAAAATAATCTATCAAAGGAAAATATATGAAGACATCAGAGTTGAATATCATCCTGAAAAATGCTTAATCGTCTTCTGCATCGTCATTCCAGTCGTCATCCACCTTACTCTGGACATATTCGACGTGACGCCATCTATCCATAACGCCACTTTGATATTCTCTTCTACTCGTGCTGTTTGGGAGGAGAGAGACGTTCTTTCTGATAAGTTCACAACGTAGTATTATAAATATCACAAATAGGGCACGTTCGACAAATGGGCAGTTGCTGCTGTTAAGAATATTGTGGTGTGAAAATGTTACTTCACGCGTACCCATGAGGTAGATAACAGAGTCTGTTGAACACAGTCAGGTACTGTTGTTGCCGGTTAATCTTAGTCCAAACCAGGAGTCAAAAGGAAGATGGGAATAATGGCAGATAATGTCAGTATGCTGTATAAGAATGTAGCCTAGTGTGTGCTAGAGTTTACTATATAGTGTGCATAGTGTAAATAGCAACTACGTTGTTCATTTCCGTTTCGTATAGACTACTAGTCAACAAAAGGCCCGCTTCGAAGACAATGTGTGTTGGAGTGTAAAGTGTGGATAGTGGAACTAGCACTTAACGTTGTCATACGAAGTGTGTGGGTATAATACTGTTAGGCACAATGCCCCGAAAATCGAAGGCACTCAAATGTATACAGTGCAATAAACATTTAAAGAACGCGACACTAAGGAGACATATTCCCGGAACATATACAGCAGATGTGGAACGAAATAATTCGTGTGTCTTCGCTTTTGCAAGGAGCTACCAAAGAAACCCAAAACTACCAAAACTGCTACGCAGGATACAACGTCCGACTAGCTTGCAACCTTGGCCCAAAAAAGCCACGTGTAGCAACACAATAGACAATCCATCAAGCCAAACCTCAACGTTAACCCATGATCAACCAGCAGGTCCACCTTTAACACCGAACACAGACAAACCACCGGAAGGTCACGGTAAACTGTTTACCAAACGACGTTTCATAAAAGGCACGAATCAGCATCCAGAGTTTGTTCCAGGAGCAAAACAGAAGTATGTTAAAGGCTCAAAAACGATAACACTTTTCCTGATGAGGAAATCTTCTGCTCACAACAGATACATTATCTGCCCAAACAGTTCACAGTTGATTGATTGTACTTCCCGCTCAGACAAAAGCGACTTATGATGTTCGTCATCAGTGATGGGTATGTGCTATCTGTTTTGGGTCTTACTGGGCTAAAGATTCCGATGCGGCGATTACGAACGAAATGCTCCGTGCTGATGTTGAAGATATGTGTGCCTAGTTAAAAGAGGACGATGTGTTCATTGTGAACCGGGGTTTCAGAGACTCACTGCACCTACTGGAGGATTTCGGATTCCATAGTCAAATGCCGTGCTTCTTTCCAAAGACGCACAAGCAACATACAAAAATGGAAGCCAACCAGTCTCGTATGGTAACAAAAATAAAATGGGTTGTCAAATCCGCCAATTCCAGAATGAAAAGATTGAAGTCCCTGGAACACATTGTGCCTAATATCCAAATTCAATTTTTTGGGGACTATATGCGAATTGTCTGTGCGCTTTACAATACATTTCGGCCTGAACTCATATTTGACACCTCTCAAGACGTGTATATTGCATGAAAGATGCGGGCTCTTCTTCACAAAGAAAACAAACTCCAAACAACGGTAAACAAGAAAACTTGGGACAGCAAAATGAAATGGGTTTTGATGGATGTGGCAGATCTCCCGAACTTTCCTGTATTGACCGAAGAAATACTGCGTGAATTAACAATCGGCGTATACAAGCTCAAACAAGTAAAATGATATACTAGAGAGATGTGAACATTGCAGGAGAATATGAATTCTTTCTTAATCAGTAAGACGATGATGCCATTCGTGTTAAAATCCAGTTTCGGCACAGGGGTTCTCGCACCTACATTTGGTGGATAAACTACAATGTTGCTGATATGGTATTGCCAGGACAAGGCCGGTGCCAGGGTGATAGACTGCTGTGCTCATGTAGCTTCGATTTTGTGGTAACTTGCGTTCAACAGGCGACCCAACCGCATTCCATGACCCTCCATCATATGAGGATTACGTAGAAGATGCCCAAAGTAAGTTGGATGATGACTGAAATGACGATGCAGAAGACGGTTAAACATTCTTCATGACGATATTTAACTCTGATGTCTTCAATATTTTCCTTTGATAGTTTATTTTTGCACAATTGACTATTTTTGCTTCACTGTGGATTCATATCATACATGCGACTTTAAGAGCAAAGTTTTTTTTTTAATATATAGCGGATTTCCAGGACAATATGAGTCTGTAGTATGTTCAAATAGATATATAAAACCACAGTTTGACATAGTTTTCTTGTTGTTCTGAGTGTCCACTCTATTGTTAATACAACTCCGAAAACGAATATTGATGGCAAAATACGGGTTCAACGAACACGCTTTTTTCTAAACAAATTGTTCTCATAATGTAACAAATAAACCTGTGGTCTTGCTATTTGGTTATTTTATGTGTTTTTATCAGCGAAACAAAATGTTATTACGAATTTTCCCTTCATGTTGCCGCTTTCCACGCAAATCCCTTCATCACGCAGCCACCTCGACTTTTCGAACTTTGGAGTCAAGGGTAATTTCCGGACGCTCTACAGGCAAATAATCTCAATAAAATCTAAACGACTTTTCACGCGGAATATGGTGTAGATTACATGTATCAAGTTTCATAACAATCCATTGCTAGGCAGAAAATGGCCCTTATCATGACCCATCCTTTGAACGAATAGAAGTGATTCGGATTCCATCTTAAATTTTACGTCTAAGTCTCCTATGCTGTCGATGCTACTTAGAAAAGAACGTATAAAACTGAATAAATATCTGAATACCACTCATTGAAGCCTTAGAACGTCTTGTATGAAATAAAAGACAAATTCTGACCAAAGCATAGGCCTACACTATTTCATAAATTATATCGTTACTATTTCGGCAAAGTATATTTGTCTTCATGGGACACGTTATAAAATACAATCTCTAAGACTACAGCTTTTATATACGTATATATATATATATATATATATATATATATATATATATATATATATATATATATATATATATATATATATATATATATATATATATATATATATATCAGAAAATGAGACAAGATCATTGGTTTCTAGATATGACCTCCTCTCATTTCTGAGAAGCTATATACCCCAGAATTATTTATAATAATTTAAAGATAAGAAATTGATAATAAACACACACAGAATGAAAGGAAAAGACATGTTTATTGTCAATTAAATACAATCAAAGTAAATTTTATCTTTATGTTCCTAGTTTCTGATTGATTGTTGATTTGCGAGTTTACTACTAATATCTATATAAAAAAAATCATAATGATTTTTTTCACTTTAACGTCCCACGATTGTACCTTTTAAGCTAAGGGAGACGATGACTAAAGTAAGTGAATGATGATGGAAGAATTGGTGGAATAAGCATGTTGAAAGGAAACGAAAAATACCCCGAGAAAACCTACGGACGCGATGTTGTCCACCACAAAATTACTTAGCCGGGAATTGAACCAGCGACTCAACGCACTAGACGTAAGAGCTCTACCATGGATCCACCGAGCCCCCATTAATATCTATACATTAAAATGTTACGTTTATGTGTTTTGTGGCCAATTCGTTTCGACAATGAGATATCGGAAACCACAGCACTAGAAACGTACCGTTTTCGCGGCCGATTCCAAGTTTCGCATAAATCTGGCAGTTGTCATTCAGATATTCAAAATACGTGTCGTTATTTTGTTATTCATCATTTTAGGTATCGTGTAAGCCCTTAAGGTTAATATTGTCGGTAGAGCATCTCTAAGGTAAACAAACGCTTACCTCTGGTTGCGTGAGGCTCCTGGTACTATCCCTGACCAAATAAGCTTGTGGTGGACAGCATCGTGTCTGTGGGTTTTCTCATAGTACTTTCCTTTCCTCCCACATTCTCATTCCACGAATTCTTGTATCAATCTTTCACTTGCCTTAATCATCGTAATGAGCATAATTGTAAGACATTAAACTGTAAAATTTCATTTCATTTCATTTCATTTCTTAAAGGAAAACAAGTAGGAGAAAAATAACTTTTTTCAAAAATGATTGTTTTTGGCGTTTGAAAGCGCAAATTTTGGCTATTCTTCCTTAAGTATTTTTAGAAACGATTAATGTTGCTTCTGATCACAAAAAAAAAATATGCGAATTTCTCGAAAACGTGAAATCACTCACGTTAAACATGCAACACGAAAAATCAATGGGGTTCTGAAGCACTTCCATACTTACTTAGTATTTATGGTGGTGTATTTTTTTTAACCTTTTCCTGTTTTGAAAAGAGTGAATGAATCCTCCTGTTGTCCACCTGTGTCCGTAAAAGGTCATGTATAGTCAGCAACAAAAGTTATTTTTTCCGTTTGGTAAAATTTATTTTGGGAATATCGTTTCTATGTTTGGAACGTACAGAAAATTAAATATTTTTTAATTTACTGAAAACTATTCAAATTGTCCTTCCGTTCTGATGTTATTTGCAAAACTAATTTCATCAAATAGAAGGAACTTTTGTCGCTGATTGTACAGATATAGTGATGAAGTGGGAGGGAACCGTATTCGATTATAACGAGAATGATTGCTCATATTTCGATGTGGTTCTCACTAATCAAATAAATTACAACGATAATGTTGTAAGTATCATTAGCAATCTGTGCCTATTTTACAGAAAGGGGATCAGAGGCGAATTATGTGAGCAATATAATGTAAAACGAAAAAGAAAGTCATATAGAGATTTCGAGATTATTATTTTGTAATCGGTAGCTAAAATATGAGTTGTTGTTACTATAGCAACGATATAAATAATTGTACATATACGTAGACATCTTAATGAGTAGATAAGTGTGTATGAAGGTCTATATATATTTTGTTATATGTGCAGAAAAGTTAATTATATATACGGTACTTATCATGGTCAAATATTAAAAGCCAATTAAGAAAGTGATAAAACGCGTTGAGTTATTTTGAAGATTAACTTAAAATATCGAACCAGGCCCTTATAAAAATTGGTGCCTCACCACGGGAGTTATATAAGTGTCGTTTCGAAGGTTAGTAAAAACGGTAAGCTTTCAACGCGACCTTAATATTACTATATTGCGAAGTGGAAAAGTAATTAAGCGAAATATGGCCATGAGTATGGAAAGTAATAATATGATTGGTGAACAGAGTGTATATCCTGAATTGACTCCGAGTGACAATTTGGCTGATCTTCTAAAAGACTTGGCACAACAGATAAGAAATCAATCAGAACAAATTAAGAGCCAATCTGAGCAAATGAAGAACCAGTCCGAGCAAATACAAGAAAAATTGGACCAGAAATTAACTCAGTTAGCCAACGACTTTGATGAAAAAATAGTGAAATTGAATCAATGTAATGAAGACCAATGGGAGCATGTTCAACATCAGTTAAATCAGATGAACCTACATGTGGTGGAAAAGTTTGCGAAGTACGAAGAGAAAATAGAAAAAGTTTTACAAAGGAGCACAGAAATGCAAGAATCCATGGTTGTTTTAGAATCAACAATTAATGCCCATGAAAACCACATTAAAGTACTGCGAGATGAAGTAAATTTCATCAAAGAAAGATGTATTCCCGGAACTCCATTCCAGGATGCCGAAGGCACAAATCATCCTATAGCCACAGGTTGGGTACCTGATCATCCTCACAGAACAACTTTTGAATTCGATGGATCTTCGAGTGGTGCAGAGAGTAGTGACAGAGAAGAACGAGTGAGGCAAACATCCAGGCGCAAACACATTTCCAGTAGAGGTATGAAGACATCCACAGGTAAACAGTTGCGGTTTAGCGAGGTAAAGTCGCTCACAAAGTTTAGTGGCGTGCCAGGAGATATACCCGCTAGGGCATTTCTCGAAAAATGTCAAGATGAATGCGAGCTTATGGGTGTAAATGAGCTTCAATTCTTAAAATTATTACCGCATATCTTGTTGCCACCTTGCTTAACATGGTTTAAAGCTATTACAGGTAATCTTCATATGTATTCAGATTTTAAGAATGCTCTCTTATCAAATTATGAAAACGATTTTATGGTAGCAAATAGAGATGCTGTTTTGCGAACGAACCACTACAATCCAAAGTTACACCGTAGTATTACTGAATTTGTAGTAACGACATATCATGAGTTAAGATAATTAAATCCGAACCATCCGGAATCCCGAATTATAGCTTCAGTTAGGATCTTATTGCCATTTAGACTACAACAGTTGTTAATGTCGGCTCAATGCATTAACTTCAATCATTTAATTATGCTCATTCAGAGTTATGAGAGTCAATCTGCAATTCAGAATAACAATAAGATGCAGGATAGAGGTCAGGGTAATTATGTACGTAATCAGACGCAATATGCTTCTGTTCGTAATGTAGATATTCAACCTGAAAATGATTCTAATGTTCGCAGTTTCAATAATAGAATGAGTAGTTATAATGGTACCGGAAATCAAACGCAACCTAATTATAGAAATGGAGCTAGAAATTTCAGAAATAACAACAGGAATTTCAGTAGGAGTAATAATTATCGCCGATCTCCACAAAATCCATTTGCAGATGGCAGGAATTCCGTAAATAGGAATCAAAATATGGTATCATCCTATGAAAGACAAGAACGTACACAAGATTGTGCTATACAATGTTCCTTAAATGAACCCTTTGAACGTAGAACTTGAATTGACAAAAAGGCGTCCGATGGATTTGTACTAAATTGACCTTTGCTTACGTCTATGGTTAATGTGTTTTTCAGTTCATTTATTATTAAAATGTACGTTGAAAACGTGTAATTATGAATTATTGTTCCAACTTTGTTATTCTATCGTTGAATTTTCAGAATTGTATACTTTATCTGATGTTTGATGTTTGTGTTTCTTGTCTTTTGCAAAGTTATCTCATAATTACTTATTTGAATATTATGAATCTTTAAAAATAAAAGATCGTAATTTTAATGTAAATTTATGAAAGTAATAACAGATATATGAAATAGATGCAATTTATTATATGGAAAGAATAAGAGTAATGAATATCGAATCTCTTGATTTTTCAAAGACTTATTAATGTATTAAAAGATAACCATCAATGCGTTTACATGTTCCAACTTTGTTGACTGATCCTATCAATATCTAATCTTATGAAGATCTTTGTAAAGAGTGTTTTTTGCATATGAAGGAATAATTGATTTTGTATCCTATAAAGAAACTATTAGTTAGGATTAATTCTTGAATAGCCTTAATTATGATAATTGTAATTCGTCGTTATTAATACTGAGATATATTGACAAATATAAAAATGTGTTATGTTATAGTATATTATATATAAATGGAAAAGTAGAATATGTGTATTAAAGATGATATTATATATATATGAGGGCTATTCAAAAGGTAAATGTTGCATGATATCTAACCCAGGGTTTTTTCCTTCATAGTAAAACTATTATGGAAGTCCCGTTCGAGGCGACATTTACAAGGATAACGTTGTAGGTATCATTAGCAAGCTGTGCCTATTTTACAGAAAGGGGATCAGAGGCGAATTATGTGAGCAATATAATGTAAAACGAAAAAGAAAGACATATACAGATTTCGAGATTATTATTTTGTAATCGGTAGCTAAAATATGAGTTGTTGTTACTATAGCAACGATATAAATAATTGTACATATACATAGACATCTTAACGAGTAGATAAGTGTGTATGAAGGTCTATATATATATATCTTATTATATGCGCAGAAAAGTTAATTATATATACTTATCATGGTCAAATATTAAAAGCCAATTAAGAAAGTGATAAAACGCGTTATTTTGAAGATTAACTTAAAATATCGAACCAGGCCCTTATAAAATAATTCCCAACAGAAATTTTTATGCATATTTTTTTTAAAGTAATAATTAATTAATTATTTTTTTAAAATCAGGTAATTTCTGCAACGCCTGATGAAAGAAACTTATCCTAAACTATTTTGCAACCAGAAATTCAACAACGTAATGTATGTTGCATATAACCAAGGGGTAACAACAATTTTTAGCCAGCTTTCTTCAAATGATCTAACACTGGCGATAGATGTTTTAGATCACTGGGGGATATCACGACTGTTTATATGCCGGTATTAGTCAGTTTTTGCCAGAATATCGTTCACTTTTTTGTGATTGGTTCCCCACTGCTAGGAGCACCTTTGACATAGAAATTTCCGATACGAAACAAACTGTTTTACTTTTTTGTGAAGTGTCCAATTATGAGCAACCCTTCTTCAATAGTCGGAAGTTTGATCCCTGGGCATGTGTGTTAGTGACGGACGACACTATGAGAAAGACAAAGAGATTCAAATATGGGGACAGAAAAGGTTGGAATTGGAGATACAAATGGTCGTACAACATTCCTATTCTGAGGAAAATTGATATTTTATGAAGTTGAAAAGTCAGTTTCTCATCCAAATCTGTAAGTATCACACCGGTATTTGTCGAACTAAGGTGGAAAAAACTTTTTTAAGCATCAGATGATTGCAAAAGGAGAGAAAGATCTTAACATTTGGAGAATGAAGAATTTTTCAAAAATCGAAGCTTTCGCTTCTAACCAAACACGAAACATAGGAGTGAATCATATTTGGCATTATATATATATATAAAGCAGAGGTGGTATGTTTTATTACGATTTTGACGCGACATACCCACTATCTACATGTTGAAATACAGTGAGGGTATGTTGCCTAAAAGATTGCATTTCTATTTACATAATGACCAAACCATTGGAGTGGTTCTCTGTAGTAACGCTGGGGGTTATGAAGGGACTTTGAGCCCCTCCAACAACTGTCTGAAAAAAATAAAAATTTCCCCTTATGTTGTATTATAGAGAATTATACACAAAAATATTCAAAACCGAATGAGAATATTAACAATTTCCTGCGGGAAAACTCCCGGTCCCCCACTCGACTGTGGGGTATTCCAAACACCTGGAAGGTTGGTCCCCTCAGCAGACAACTCCTAAGTTCGCTCATGCTCAAAACATGGCATTTATATGCATTAAGATAAGAAGACACACACATACATTACAAGGAAACAATTCAGTATGGCACATCAAAATATAAACTGCGAGAACTTCTTTGAAGACGAAACAAAAGGTAGGAAAAGCTAAGAAAAATGTCGTTGTTGTCAACCTAGAAATTATTTCTACATACGAAATAAAATAGTTTTACGTGCAAAGCTATTCGTCAATAAAAATGGATTTATTAAAGGTATTTAGCATCTACTTTCCAATGACGGTATGTTTTAATCATTGAACAACCAGAGACGGTATGCCGTTATCATCGAAAAACCAGAGGCGGTATGGCATACCACCGCATACTGTCTCACTTCGATCACTGTATATATATATAGGGAGAGAGAGTGAGAGAGCGGGTGGAAATGTTTGTTGTGTTCTTGGAAGATCATGAAAAGAACATAATTCAGCGTGTAGTTGCTCAATGAGCGAAGTTTCAACCCATTAAGAATATATGACCTATTATTTGCGGATTTACATAATTGTAATAATTTAGGAAAAATTCATCACAACCTTGAAAGCAAGATAAAATTTTGTTTTTAATCTACCAGTGTTTTTACCGTGACTCACCGCAAGAGTTCAGAGAATTAACTAGTATTTGTAGAAAAATGTTCCTGAGTGATTGTCCAAGAAGGATGGACACTAGAAGCTGCCACTCTGGCCGCCTGGCGTGGCATAAATTCAACTCTGCATGACGGCAACACATTATGTATATATTGTTCTATTGTTCTGATTACGGATGGTACTTTTTTTATTGACATATTGCATCACGTTTAAAATATTGTAACTGGGAGGTAAACTTGTGATTTTTTACTTCACACATACTTAATACAGTGTGATTTGATAACTCAAACCTTCATAACTCGAATTTTTTCACATTCGCTTGAACTCCCCATAATATTCAATGTTAAACTCGAAAGCTAGTGTTTAAACTAAAAAGTCGAATGTTTAAAAATTACAACCTCAATAAGTCGAAGTTTAATGATTTCTTAATCATATTTAAAAACCTCGGTAACTCGAACTTTCGTACCTGTGAACCTCTAGAAGTCGAAGCTTACACCTATAAGTCGGATTTCTCTTGATATGACCTCGACAACTCGAAGCTATAGCTCTATGCTTTAACGTAATTGTCATTGTTGCTAATGTGTATTGTAATTGTGGCACACTAGCAACACTGTTTCGACGCGTCGCTAAATCGACGATCGACATTGACCGGCAAGTAGGCCATTAGGTGTTGGCAATGTTTACGGCATCAGATAGACATGAAATTAAACAAAACTTATCTAAAGAATATTCTTCGATAGTGACATATGAGAGGTTTTGAAAAACCGACGAAGGCGTAAATATAATCCCGAATATCTCATGAATGCGAAAGATATCGTCGTCCAGTCATAAGGTTACAAAGTAAGTTCCATCCAACAAATACACATGGGAGCAGAACAATCATTGCGATGTGGGAATCCCTACAGAGAGATGGAGAATTCACATATGTATTGGCCATCTATGGGATTCTTCGGTTTTCCCACGTTCACCAGACATTTTTTGTTTTTGGTAGATTATCTTATCACCCCGTATTTAATTCATAAATTGAATGATTAATTTGTAATTATGTTATGCAGCAGGGCTATATAGGATCAAATCTGCAATTTAAGCTGGGTTCTGATTCATTGTTTACGCTTTTCCAGCAGGAATTGCGTCTGGAATCTACTACGCTAAATGCTCACACGCTAACCATGTTTTTCTTAGAAACATTTCTTACTGTATTTCATCAGGACTAATAGACCCGATAGAGAGCAGTGCTCTTTCGTGGCTAAGCGGTTCGATTTCTGGCGTGAGTTCATGTGTTTCACATTCCACGTTAAGCTGTAGGTCCGCGTCTCGTATAGCCTCGCTGGTGAAAGGCTATACGCAAAATCAAACCAATATAATCGATAGAGAGACGAACTATCGAAGACAGTCAAGCCACTTGTTCTTTTCAGAGGCACTTGAATTTCCGGGGGACTGTGCCTCGTGATCCAAAGTTGTACGCTCAGGAAAACTTGAATATCTACACGGACAAAGTTTTAAGACTATCTCACCAGGAATTAAACCAAAGGTGCTAGACATTACACGCGTGGAGAGACCAGTGAGAAGGAACAACGCGTACAACATACAACAGCTCTTTTACAGATTTTCTTCGCAAGAAGAAATTAAATGAAATCTTGCAGTTTAACATCTCATATGAAATAAAATAAATAGACGCTTGTCATTTATGCCTTTTACAGTAGGATAAATGATGAACAAGGCCTTTTACAGTAGGATAAATGATGATTAAGGCCTTTTACAGTAGGATAAATGATGATTAAGGCCTTTTACAGTAGGATAAATGATGATTAAGGCCTTTTACAGTAGGATAAATGATGATTAAGGCCTTTTACAGTAGGATAAATGATGATTAAGGCCTTTTACAGTAGGATAAATGATGATTAAGGCCTTTTACAGTAGGATAAATGGTGATTAAGGCAAGTGAATGCTGATCGAAGAATTGGTGTAATGGGAACGTGGGACGGAACGCGAGTATCCGAGAAAACCCATGGACATGATGTTGTCCGCCACAAACTTACTTGGGTGGGGATCGAACTAGGTACCTCACACACCAGGGATAAGCACTCTACCACTGAGCCACCGTGCCCCCCCCCCAAGAAGAAATGAAATAACAAAAGCATAGTGCTATAACTAAGGAACACTATTACCACGCACACCGTGTAATTCAAGACATAGAATCGAAAATGTCGTAATGAAATTATTATTCCCAAAAGAAAGAAACAGAAAAGAATTAAAGTAACGAAGGAAAATAGACATAATACGGAATTCCTGAAGGAAATTACTTCTTTTCTCTTTTCTTCATGAAAGAAAAAAAAATATTCCTTTTCCCCAATTTCCGTAGCCATTGATTGCTGCCGGGCGAAAGATTTGAAACCTGTCTTTGATGTTGAAGGGAATTTCGTAGTGAGAGAGTCAAAAGTAATTTTCTTTGCAAAAACCCGTTTGAAAACCGGTAGGAATAAAACGAGAGACGTATTGGCAAAAGTATTTGCAGAGCGAAAAATGAATGGAGAAAGGCGATAAAGCTAATGGAGTGTTTGATGAAAGCAAATCACGAGGAAAGAGTTACGAACGTTAGAAACAAGAGAGAGAAACGAAAGTCAGAGATAAAGACTGACTTCCTAGCTGTGACAAGTCAAGAATTGCTTGAAACAGAACAAATGAAAAATCTATAATAAAACTTAGGTATTTTAATCTATGGAGTTTTGTCCCTTTGTACTATTATTAGCTATTAATATGACGTTCACGACGTTATAGTTGCAGTATTGGAATGTTTAGAAATGTTATTGAAGCTTGAAAATATGCTAACAACTTTGAGCTATAGGGTGGTTGAAAAGTCCATATACAATTTTAAAATAGAATAAAAGGGGATCACTCGAGATTTACGTTTATAAATGAATCTATGGTGGTAGATTTTCGAATTTGGCTCAAATTGTTTAACATAGTGTTGGAAGCAAGAAGTTAGTTATTGGCGAAACTAGTTTAATTTTATGCACATGCCGAGTTTTTAAAAAGAAGAAGATGATAACGATGACAAAGGTAGTTAACTGATAAAAATGAGTTGGATATGAAATATATTTTTGTCCTTTTGGACAAATGTATTTAAAGATGATACATGGCACATGCTGTGAATGTTAATACAAGATCTGTGTTTATAGAAGTAACAGAGAAATAAAACTGAGTTTTCAAATTCTTCCTTCATTAATTCACCAAGTTGTTTCTTGGCTTTCCTTGGTCGAACTGAAGCCTTCTTTTTATCTCCGTCTTCACTTGCTTCATCCGTCGCCTTCTGAGACGGTTTTTGAAACTCAGGACAACCTTCATTTTTCCGGAATTCCAGTGCTCTTCTGGGCTTGTGTATAGCCCGCTCCCCCCAGTTCTTTGTCACCGGAACTGGAAGAGTCACTACTACTACTATTACTACTACTGCTAATATTATTACTACTACTACTACTACTACTATTGCTGCTGCTACTACTACTACTACTACTACTATTACTACTACTACTGCTACTACTAATTTTACTACTCCGACTACTACTACTACTTATATCGAGAACAGAACCCAACCAACCCCTGCGGGGCTTCTAACCCGTTCCTACTACTACTAGAAGTAGTATTGCTACTAACTACCACCACTACTACTTCTACTACTACTACTACTACCACTACTACTGCTACTACTACTACTACTACTACCGCTACTACTACTTATACTAAAGCCTCCTTACCACAAGATTTACATCTTAAATCTTTATAACATGTGATTCCGATTCATTCTGAACTAATATGAACCGTTAGAATCACTATGATTCGTTAAAAATCACTGGGGGGAGCGGGCTATACTCAATCCCTCTTCTGTCTTCAGATTATGTTTTACAGCCTCAGCAAATTTCCGTTCACCCGACGGAATGTCTTCCAGCAATTTGTATATAACATGTCAGTTGTACTATTAATCCAATCAGTTTGAGCTAGTTTCAGTTCACTATTTTCCGACTTGAATTTTACTGAGGACTTCGGATAATGAAATAAGATCAAAAACTGGAGAAGCACATATTGTCAAAAATTGGAATCGCTTAACTGAAGCTCCAGTAACTTCTGATTAGTCAAGGACTTGGCAAAATACTGTTCTGTGAGAACATCATCATCACCATACACTTGCAATGTGTAAACAACTGCAATTTAAGTAATAGCCATTGAAACTTGTGGGTCCTGGGGTCAGGAAGGTCTAAACTTCATTAATGAAGTTGGACACCGTATAGCTATTAACACAGGAGACACCCGAGCTTCATCCTACCTTATACAAAGGATAAGTATGGCTGTGCAAAGAGGGAACGTAGCAGCGATGCTAGGAACTCTCCCTCCGGGAAAAGCTTTGGACGAAATTTTCCTTTTGTAATCACTCTCCTCTCACCAAACTCTCGAAAAAAAATATATTATTGTGTATTTAATGACTTTAGATTTCTGGAAACAATGTGTGCAGAATAAAGTGATTATAGTGGGAAAAAAATGTAAACTCAGTGTAATTATGTCATTTCGGTTTTGTTTAATAATTCATTGTTATAATTGTGTATGGAATTTGACAAGTAGTACATTTTGTGGATTCTATGTACAAATCTTTAAATTTCAACATGAACGTTATATTTTGTTTTTAAAATGACAGTCAAAGCAGAATGTATTGGATAATAAATGAGAAATTGTAAATTTCAATTTCGGCGCGATTAAATACATTCGTACTCCTATGTGTTGCGTTATCCGTTAGGAGGTATTGAACAATTTTGATTCAAAGGAAGGAAATAAACTACTGTGTAGTACTGGAGTTAAAAAAAATTAAGTAATTATATTAATATTTAAAATTGCTGAATTTCAACATACTATTACATTATTATTTAGGGCTGTTTAGCAGAAGGGGTCCAGCTCTTTTCTCTAAAAAATGTTACAATTTTGGTAATTTCTGTTCACATTAGGTTAGTTTAGGGTAGGTTATGTTTGTTTAGGTTAGGTTAGGTTAGTTTAGCTTATGTTAAATTAGTGTAGGGGTCCCGCATAATTTTCCAAAAAATGATAGAATTTCGCTTATTTCTAGTAATATTAAGTTAGTTTAGGTTAGTTCAGGTTAGCTTAGGTTAGCTTATGCTAGGTTAGGTTAGATTTGGTTACGTTATGTTACGTATAAGTACTTGCATCATTCATTTCTCCTGTAAAGTTTGTGTTTTTTACGTGCTTCTGGATCCCTTGTACTAAACATACTCCATTATTTATGTTGCACACGTCAGAAATGAATCAGTAAACTTATCGTAATGAGATGGTTAAATGTACGAATATGTTCACTTTCGTTGAGTATCATGACAGTAAATTGTGTTTAAAGTGTAATACAGAAATTATTATTTATAATCTAGATATAAATCATTTTTCAAGTATTTAATATAAAGAAAACGCAGGAAATACTACATAATTTTATACAAATTTCTGTACGGATAGTATAGAGATAAAACACATAAAATTTGCGTCTTTTAAAAATAAATGAAAAAGACTGGATTTTCGGCATCTAAGGCCATTTAGCCCGTCACGTTTTGAAGGATGACGTCCCTCGGCGAGTACACAATCCGGGATAAGGGAAAGAAGAAAGGATTGGGGAAGAAAGGAAGCTTCCTGGGACCTATAAGTTAGGTACCACCCCGGCATTTGCCTAGTGTGAGTGAGAAAACCCAGGAAAACCTCATGCAAAGTGACTGGCCTGAAAAAGCGTTTTACACTTTTCGACCGAGTGTCCCCACTGGGAATCGAACCCGGGACTGCTCGCACTGAAGGGGAGAGTTATCGACTACCCTACGGGGGACCACTGAATAAAAAAGAATAAAAGTAGGAATACAAATAAACTGAGCTAATCCTAAATGAATTCCCTTCCCACTCTTAAAGTCAGAAACTCTAGAGATAAAAGAACAAGGGGGAAAGAATAGTTCGAGACAACTTTGATACATATCTCTTTCCTTTTCGTTTGTTTGTTTCATGCACTTAGCAGCGGGCAAGCAAAGGCTGCGATTAGGAGGGCAAGAAGGGGCAGTTACCCCTCTTTTTTTTTTTTTGAAGTGATCCTTAATGTATATAGTTTCATTTGGAAATGTATATAGCTCATAAGGACCGTAAGGATCGTCAGCCCCTCATAAGCAGTAGATCACATAGGCACACAAGCCGTGAGGGCCAAACAGCTGAAGCCAAAATACAACCTATCCAGAGAAGAAAAGAAAACCCGCATTATAATATTACCAGCAGACAAGGGGAATGCGACCGTCATTCTCAATGAGGAAGAGGGCCGCGGTGGCTCAGTGGTAGAGCGTTCACCTCTGGTGCTTGGGGTCCCGGGTTCGATCCCTGCCCCCACCAAGTGAACTTTGTGGTGGACAAACACCGTGTGCGTGGGTTTTCTCGGGGTTCTCCCGTTTCCTCCCACTTTCTTCATTCCACTATTTCATTCATTTCTCATAATCACCGTCTCCTTTAGCCTAACCGGCATAACCGTGGGACGTAAAACTCAAAGATTTCATTTCATTTTTCAATGAGGAAGACTACCACTCAAAATTGACTTGCCTACTGGAAGATCTAGTATACAGAAAAATTAACAGAGATCCAACCAAGGCCATCGAAAAGAAAACCTAAACATTAATGCAACGCTCCAGTCTGAATGAAGAAGAAAAGAAGAAACTTAAACCTTCTGGTTGAATACTACCACGGTTTTATGTCCTTACGAAGATATACAAGAAATAAGTTCCATTACGACCCATAGTTAACACCATAAGAGACCCTAACAGGACTGCTACAGCCACTAACAGGAAAGTGTACTCACCGTATCAGAAATTCCAGCCATTTCGTAAAATTACTACACAGCATCAAGACGAAGGCAGAAGACATACTCGTCAGCTTTGATGTGGTTTCTCTCTTCACGAGGGTGCTACTAGAAGATTCTATTAAGCTCCTGGAATCGCACTGCAACAAGGATATAATACATCTCTTCAGACACTATAACGTCTACCTACTTCAGGCCTCCTGTCGGCTGTCGGCTTTTACCTACTTCAGTTACCACTGCAATTTCTATGAACAAAGCGATGGAGTGGCAATGGGTTCTCCTCTCTCTCCAGTAATAGCAAACTTCTATATGGAACATTTTGAACACCAAACACTGGAAGCGGCAACATATAAACGTAAGGTATTTTACAGATATGTAGGCAACACTTTCGTCATATAGCCCCGTGGCAGACAAAAACTCGACGAATTCTTACAACATCTTATATACACCACAACATTCAGTTCACAATGGAAACAGAAACGGAAGGAAGATTCCCGTTCTTGGACATAATCGTATACAAGAAACCAGATTTAAGTCTAGGCCACTCAACCTGCAGGAAATCCACGCACACTGATCTTTACCTCGATGGTACCAGTTTTCACTATCCTACACAGAAGATGGGGGTGTTAAATATTCTAATACACAGAGCACAAAATAGCAGATGGAGATAATATAAGCATAAAACTCTCTCATCTGGAAACGATATTCAAATTCAACGGATATTCGTCGTCGAAACAGATCAAGACAGCCATGAGAAAATACAGTGACAGACATTGCACCACAAAAGAGGACAATACGGCAGACAAGGAAAATATTGCAGTTATTCCATACATTGGAAAAACCTCCAATCAACTACCAAGACTACTGAAAAATTCAACATCAAGATGATCCTCCACCGAAGATCAAGAGTTTACTACCAACCCCAAAAGACTCATTGGAATTAAAGACACCGGGCATCTATAGGATCACATGTGAATGTAATGCTACTTACATAGGCAAAACGGGAAGGAATACTGAAGATAGAATGAAAGAACACGAGCGACACACCAGACCAAAACAACCTAAAAAATCTGCAATAGCCGAACACTGCATACAATACAATCATACGGCTATGTGGGACCAAATTGAAGTTCTAAAGAAAAGCAAACAGTTATATTAGTTATACAACTTTCGTCAAACAAAGTGTTAGAAACAACCAGGAAAACTAGCATTGAGATACGAATATTCAGATCATGTCTTGCCCCCACTTTTAACGTTCAATCGCCACCACTGTGGGCAAGTATACAGCATGCTCAGTCCTCCACAATCCCTCTTTGTTTTCTGTTATCCCTTGCTCTCTAAGCATCAAATGTCCTTCAATTTCCACGGCTTCTGTTGAGAAACACAACTAATACAGCATTAATAAAAAGCAGATTAGCTATGGAACTGAGAGTGAAAGTGAAGTAGTTGTTAAAATTTTCATTTATGTACTCCAATTTTTGTGCATTAAAAAAGGGTGTAAAGACGTACTTAATTATGTAAGAAACGTTATGGCTCCAACTTTTAGCTACTTTTCATCCAAAATTGGAGTAATTTCATCTCTCCTTTAGTGACATTTTGTGTCAACGTTTTGGCTATACTGCTTGGGGAAAACAAGATTCTTTTTTTAAATCGTGAATCTTAGACAGAGCCTTAGCTAGGGGGACGAGAGTGGGGGTCGCCCCGGACGCTAATAGAAAGAGGGCGCCGAACAAGCAAGAAAAAAATTGTTGGAAATGAGTAAACGACCAATCACCCCGAAAAGGTATTGGCGCCCCATTAAATCAATAATGTTGTCAGTTTGCAAAGAAATAGATTTGGTAAAAATGTTCTTGATCGTTCTGCTCGCAATTCAAACGTTTCAATAAAAATCACAAGTTTTTACCTATTACTTGAAGAAAGTTATATATGATTTCTTAATGATGATGTGAATATAAGTGTACGCAGGAGCATTTTCAAAATCAGAAATGGTCAAAGTCTGAAATACGTGTTCGGCGTTTTGATGATAATGAGTTTGCTTAAATAATCCCGCATACCCAATCGGATTAATTACGACGGTGAGAATGAAGGTTTAAAAATGAGAGAAGTGAAGATACATACGCAAGTTTTTTGCACGGAAGTATTAAAAATGAAGGGGAATAGTAATATTTTCGAACTTGAAGCAGTTGTGGAATTGAGGCTTAAAGGACCAGTATTTAAATTTCGAATATAACGAATTTTGTCTTTTTCAAAGACTGATTACTAAGAGTGATTTTTCTTTATTCCATTGACATATGAAATGCTTTTAATTTGAATGAATTTATTGGGATCATTTCTCTACATATTATTTCTATCGCCAGAATATGTTTCTGTGCATGCATATCTAGTTGTGTAACCCTCGCATATACAAAACATATACACATATTATACGTACATACAAGGTGTTTAAAAAAAAAACACCGACAACGTTTGGGAGATGATTCCTTATACCAAGATAAGACAAAAAGTGTAGACAAAGCTGGGTGCACAAATGCTTCATTTCGGAGTTATAGATTGCCGAAAACATGAAAAAAGTTACATTTAAAGGTCCAAAGCTCCAAAACTATGGGACCTACCATAGTCGGGTCAAGACTTCACCTGGGAACTAACATGTGCGCTATCCAAAAGTACATGTTTCAGAATCCTAAGGTACTCACACAACAATTTTTAGAGGGAGTTTGGCTATGGGCATATAATTTGAAGCACTCACCACCTATCTCTATAAGAGTTGTTGCGGAAGTACCACAGGAATCTGAAACTTGGATATTTGGAAAGGGTACATACTAGTTCCTAAGTGAAATCTTGAACCAACTACGGTAGGTCCCATAGTTTCGGAGCTATGAACTTTTAAAATTCATTTTTTCAGCTTTTCGGCAACTTATAACTCTGAAAGAAAGCATTTCCGGTCCCAGCTTGGTCTATACTTTTTGCCTTATCTTGGTGTTAGGAATCACCTCCCAAACGTCGTCATTGTTGTTTTGAAACATCCTGTATATGTATAGGTATGTGTGTTAGTGTATTCTTAATATGTTAATCAATAATAAGTAACCATAAAATTCAGAGCTTTCACCAGAACTTTCTTTCATTACGAAATTAACTAGTTATAATTTTAAACATATGCAGTAGCCAAACTGTATTTTGGATTTTAAATAGAAACATTAAACACATTTTTCACCTCCATTCATCCATATTAAGAAATGCGCAACAAAGGCTACTTCTGCATTTCCGTTACATTTCACAAAATATTTTTTACCCTAAAAGAATCGAAATTAAAATGCTCTGGAAATTTTGCTGTCATCCATTTTGAACATTTTAAAATAATTCTAATGTATTGAAATTTTAATTCTTATCAGTGTTATGAAACGTTGTAAATAGTTCTAAATTTACATAACTGTTCTCCAAGTGGATTTGTACTCTTCCATAGGTAGTTTTGTCAAGTTTAACAGAAAGTCCAAAATAAGCCGCTTGAAAACATCTCTTATTTGTAAAATAATATACAGAGTGTTTCAAAACAACAGCGACCACGTTTGGAAGGTGATTCCTGACACCAAGATAACAAAAAAATAGTATAGCCCAGCTTGGTGCATAAATCCGTTATTTCGCAGCTTTAGACTGCCGAAAACATGAAAAAATAACTTTAAAGGTCCATAGATCCTAAACTATGGTACAGCCACTTACATAAGTACCTGGACCCCTGACTGTTATAATTCCATTACTTGGGGTCCAGATGATTTGAAGTTGTGAGAACGCCTAGACAGATACAACCCAACTTACACGTAACTTTTATTGGCAGTGACACCAGTTGGTAGCCCTGATCCAGGTGTTTATGCAGGTAAAATTGTAAACTGGGTGACTAATGAAACAGTTCTCTATTCTAAGATGAATCTCTATGGTTCTTATCGTGTTTTGCAAAGAACACCATATATTAATCTCAATATTGCTGTGTATGTAATGTATTATTTCTTTATATACTGTATGTTTATAGAAATAAAATACTGACCACACATGAATCAGGAAATGCTTCAAAGTAGCTGAAAATATCAAATTTAGAACAACTGCTGGAAATAAGTCTGTAAATGATTGCCTCCATTGAGAGACCTTCTCCAATTCTCTTCATTCCAACATCTTTTTCATTCTGGAGGAGAGATCTTGTTTGTCATACTGAGAATGTATTGACATTGAAACATTTGAAATAGTTTCAACCTGGCCGGGATTCTAACCCGGGTCTGTCGAATAGAAGTTCAATACGCTAACCACTTACCTACTGCGTTCCTTCACCTTTTATCTAAACTATTAGCTAGTTAAAATGGTTGCATGTAAGACTATACAAAATAATAATGCTGGTATAAAAAGACGTTCCCTATGAGTGTCACATTAACTTACTCGGGATTTCCTTGTTTAACTCAAAAACAAGTTATATAGACCTTCGTCAATGAGGAAAATATTACGAAACGTTCTTCAAGTTGAGGCTACCTCATCGTTTTTAGCTGCGCCCAATTTTCATTACTACTATTCTTTCTCATCGTAACTTCTAATTTCCAAAGAAGAGCCGCCAGCATTTACGCCGATCTCAAGAGTTTCAGTATTTGCGCGCTACCTATAGCCAGCTGTTTGAAATTGGTCGTGTAAAATGTACAGAAAAATTTGGGAAAGAGAATAGAACCCAATAAAACCTTGCGGGGCTTCTAACCCGTTCCTACTACTACTACTACTACTAATACTACTACTACTCTACTATTACTACTTCTACTACTACTACTGCTGCTGCTGCTACTACTACTACTACCACTATTACTACTACTACTACTAATATTATTATTATCATTATTATTATCCCTACTACTACTATTACTATTACTACTACCACTACTACTACTTTTACTATGTATCATTATAATAAAACTGCAAGCTTATTTTAATGAAAAACGTGTTACGAAAATTTAAAAAGTATTCGGTAAATCACTTTTTTGAGTGTTATTTTCAATCCTATTTTAATGAAAAACGTGTTATGAAATTTTAAAAAGTAAAGTAGAAAGTCCCTGGGCAAGGACTGAACACACGCCAAAAGCTACTCTTTTATTACTAGACTGATGCGCTATCCCGCTCGGCTGCGAGGGCCAAATTACTTTCCGCTATATGTAGGTCATGACTCTTGATGCCCCATCTCCATCGGCCAATAAGATCAGAGGATATCTGAAATTCTTGGAATTCGCGAAAATGCAAGCCGGCAAACATCCACACGTGTAAAAAAAGGAAGTTCTATTTTTATCTTCCGTAACTACTAGTTTATTGTTTTATCTTTGTATGAGTAATTTTTGGTAGATTGGCAAATTATGAAACTCGTATTTCAGAGACACGGGTTCGAATCCCGTCGTGGCAATCATTTTTTCCTTAATTGGAAGGTTTACGTAATTGATTTTGTAATTCTGTTATTCCTTTATTATTATTATTATTATTATTATTATTATTATTATTATTATTATTATTATTATTATTATTATTATTATTATTATTATTATTATTATTATTATTAATATTTGGTCTAGGAATTAATTCGTGCGGTTGGTACGCACACATTGAAGCTGTAGTACAAACACAAAATACATAAATACCTTAAGAAAAATATTGTCCATCGCTAGCCACCACTTTCGCCCATCTGTCAGGCAATGTACGGATTCCGTGGCGAAAGAAGTCCTCATCCTTGGAAGCGATCCAGTCAGAGACCCATGTTTCGATATCTTCTGAAGAAGTAAACCGCTGTCCAATCAAATCGTTGTTCATGCAAACGAACAAGTAGTAGTCCGAAGGAGCAACGTCTGGTGAATACGGCGGGTGGGGTAAAACTTCCCATCCGACATTTTCTAAATAGGTTTTGACCGGTTTTGCGACATGTGGGCGAGCGTTATCATGTTGAACAATAAGTTTATTATGTCTGTTCTCCCATTCTGGTCGTGTTCTGGCCAGAGCTTGCTTCAAACGCATTAATTGTCGTCGATAACGTTCTCCATTCATAGTTTCACCCGGTTGCAGCAGCTCATAGTACACCACACCTTTCATATCCCACCATATGCACAGCATAACCTTTGCACAGTGAATATCTCGTTTTGGTTGTGATGGTTGTGATGGTTTCACCCAGGCCTTTTTTCGTTTAGGGTTTTCGTAATGGATCCACTTCTCATCACCCGTAATAATTCGATGCAGAAACCCCTTTCTGCTCTGTCGTTGAAGCAGCAATTCGCAAATGGTTTTTCGTCTTTCAACGTCTCTGTCTTTCAATTCATGTGGAACCCAATGTGACATCTTTTGAATCATTCCCATGGCTTTCAAGCGTTTGGAGACTGTTGTTTGATCAACGCCTAATGCTGCTGCAAGTTGTTCCTGCGTTTGACACGAATCCTGCTCGAGCAATGCTGTCAATTCTTCGTTTTGAATTTTTTTTGGCTGTCCAGCTCGCTCTTGGTCTGCCAAGCCGAAATCACCACTTCTAAACCGTGCAAACCACTTCTGACACGTTCACTCAGCTAGAGCATGGTCACCATACACTTCCACCAAAATACGATGACTTTCAGTCGCACTTTTCTGCATGTTAAAGTAATGCAGCAGAACACCCCGCAAAAACACTTTATCAGGCACAAATTGCGCCATGTTCACTTAACTACAAACTGGTGTTGTTGACGCTTTAATCCACTGCCCTATACTACGAACGATACGCGATGACAGGGGTTTGCAACACATGTGTGGATACACGGAACTGTGGGACGCTCCGTTCGTTGCGCCATCTCTTGTCCACCCGCACGAATTAATTCCTAGATCAAATATTATTATTATTATTATTATTATTATTATTATTATTATTATTATTATTATTATTATTATTATTATTATTATTATTATTATTATCATTATTATTATTATTATTATTATTATTATTATTATTATTATTATTATTGCAATGTCTATACAATGTCTATACTTGGCTACATATTCTATATTTTGTGAATTTTCTTATTGGATTTCAAGTCTTTTTGTTGAATAATCAACACACTCCATTGTAGGGGGTTTGGGGGAGGGAAATATTATAGTGTTGTTTTTTATTTGTTTACTTGCACACTACACCAAGCCTGGATACTGCATTTCACCTTTCTATATCTACGGGAAGTACCCTAAAGCTCTTCATGATCATTAGAGAGTAAGTGAATAAGTGATTAGATCAATGAACTTTGCATATTAACAACATTTAAAGTATCAGGTTTTCGGAAAAGTCATGACGTATTTCGGTAAAATATAACAAATGGTGATTTGTGGATATACTAGAGTTATTCGGATCATGCAATAGTTATGTCATGAATAACTAAAATGTTGAGCGTTTTGTGTATTAATATTGCTCTTTGTATGAATTGGTTTTACAGATTGACCATTGATGGGGCTCGTCAATAAAAACTTTACCCTCGACCCACTGACCCACCACCCACTGTGACCCACTCTGATCCGTGACTCACCATGACACACCACCAACCGACCCACTCTGACCCATGACCCACCATGCACCGTGACCCACTCTGATCCACCTCTCACCATGACCCACTCCGACCATCACCCACCAAGTGATGAAAATTTTCCGGAAAATTTTCCGATTCATAAAAAATACTCTACTTACTCCTACATCGTTGTTTAACTGTGATATGAGGTGGAAAATTTTCTTCTATATTTTTCCGGAAAATTTTCCGTTCTTAATAAATATTAGTGATCAAGCAACAATCCCTCAGTATTCATAAAATTGATTGAAATCATTTATAGAAATGTTAAAAAGTGAAAGATCGTTTAAAGAATCTGAAATTTTCCATGACAGACAATTTTCAGTACTATGTAGGAACAAGTGAAACAATTTTCCATGAATCGAAAAAGTGTCTGTCCTGTACAGAGATGAAAATTTTCCGATTCATGAAAACATGCTCCACTTATTCCTACATCGTTGTTTAGCCGTGTTGTGAGGTGGAAAATTTCCTTCTACATTTTTCCGGAAAATTTTCCGTTCTTAAATATCAGTGATCAAGTAACAATCTCTCAGTATTCATAAAATTGATTTAATTCATGTATAGAAATGTTAAAAAGTGAAAGATCGTTTAAAGAATCTGAAAATTTTCATGGCTCAGACAATTTTCAGTACTATGTAGGAACAAGTTAAACAATTTTTCATGAATCCAAATATTTTCTGTCTTGTGCGGAAAAATTGAAGAACTTTTTATGAGTCGGAAAATTCATCATTTTGAAGCAAAAAGTAAAACAACATTTTGTGAATCGGAAAGTTTTATTGCTTTGTAGAAGCAAGTGAAAGGAATTTTCATGAATTGGAAAATTTCCATCACGATGTAGAAACAAGTGAAAAAACTTTTCATAATCCGGACAATTTTGGATATTATGTATAGTGATGTTTAGTGGAAAATTTTCCACTATATTTAACTGCACATTCAGCTATAAAATTCAATTCCTGTAAAGGAAATTAGACTGCAACAAATTATCATTTCTCCAAATAGTTT
This sequence comes from Thermobia domestica, assembly GCF_964235325.1. Taxonomy (NCBI): domain Eukaryota; kingdom Metazoa; phylum Arthropoda; class Insecta; order Zygentoma; family Lepismatidae; genus Thermobia; species Thermobia domestica. The sequence continues at coordinate 50,376,272 of NC_137465.1, forward strand.
TCGGAAACCAGAAAATTTTGTAATATTTCAAGTTGGGAAGTAAAAATATACAGTGTTTCTCTCTCTCTCTGTCTCATTCTCTCTCTCTCTCTCTCTCTCTCTCTTTGTGTGTGTGTGTGTATGTATGTGTAAAGTGCAGGGAACATACATCGAGTTCGTAGAGAACAAATATCCCAATCCAACATTTAAAATGTAACAAAAAATTGAAAAGAAACCTTTGCGAATTTATCATTTTCAGAAACAGAAAATTCCACTATTTCTTCACATGTAGGACTGCCTATGCAATGAAATAACCACATAAAAGTTTCTTATGAAGATTATTTTTGTAACAGAGAATAAGAGAAATGATTTTTTTATTTTGTAAATTAAAATGAAATTATTTGTTGCTTTTACAACGCAGCACTAATAGTGCAGCATTTTATGTTTCTTTTATTATTTTATTTGAAGAACAACTACACAAATCAGCTTCCTTATTTTTTATATTTCACGTTCTCTTCTGAATGAATATATGAATAAATAAATTTTTATTTCCAGAAAATAGTCAGTATTTGCTTTCATGAGTTACTTAAACTCGAATTTTGGGTAGTTAAAAATTTACAGTACGCACTTTATATTATATCTACGTATTTATAAATGTTGCAGTATGTAAATCTATAAAAGTAGTAAAGCTATGAGAAAACCGTATTGTGTGTATTAAACTGACGAAACTCATATTGTAAGATCAAAGATGGATTCTGAGGGAAGAACGCATTGAAGTTTTTGAAACATTCTTGAAATGAAGAATCATTAGATTTTCACTTCATGAAACTTTTTAAGACAATCCGTTTCAAAATTTTCCGGAAAATTTTCTTCACTGTACAGGACAGTGAATGTTTCGATTCATGAAAAATTGTTTCACTTGTTTCTACATAGTACTGAAAATTATCTGAGCCATGAAAATTTTCAGATTCTTTAAACGATCTTTCACTTTTTAACATTTCTACACATGATTTCAATCAATTTTTTGAATACTGAGGAACTGTTACTTGACCACTTATATTTGTTAAGAACGGAAAATTTTCCGGAAAAATATAGGAGAAAATTTTCTACCTTAGATGACAGTTAAACAACGATGTAGGAATAAGTGGAGTATGTTTTTATGAATCGGGAAATTTTCATCACTGATGTGCAGTTAAATATAATGGAAAATTTTCCACCTAACATCGCTACCGGGGTATACATAATATCCAAAATTGTCCGGCTTACGAAAAGTTTTTTTCCACTTGTTTCTACATCGTGATGAAAGAGCAATAAAACTTTCCGATTCATAAAAAGTTGTTTTACTTTTTGCTTCAAAATGATGAAAATTTTCCGACTCATAAAAAGTTCTTCAATTTTTCCATATAAGAAGAAAATATTTCGATTCATTAAAAATTGTTTCACTTGTACCTACATAGTAATGAAAATTGTCTGATCCATGAAAATTTTCAGATTCTTTAAATGATCTTTCAATTTTTAACATTTCTATTCATGAATTCAACCAATTTTATGATTGCTGAGGAATTGTTACTTGATTACTGATATTTTTTTAGAACGGAAAATTTTCCGGAAAAATATAGCGGAAAATTTTCCGGAAAAATATAGCGGAAAATTTTCCACCTCACATCACTACCCACCATGAACCACTGAACCCACGAAAACACATCGTCATCAATTCTGACACATGACTCACGGCCTCTTCTCTACCGACTAAAGAGTTTATACTTGTAATAAAACCAGGTTGTCAAATTCTAACTAATCGGAGTTTGAATTTCTACGGTCAATCGCTCGAGCACCGCTCTGTTACAATAACGATGAGTCTGACCTTTAGAATATAAAATGGTAAAGTATTTGTCATGGGCAAAATTACGATGAATTTCAATTAAATTATCATGGTCTAATTATTTCCTTGTTGAATTATCGGTACTTTTCAGTGGAAATACGGATGAACTTTGAAACTCCCAAATCAAGGTAAGTAGACCAACATACAGAAGTTTACATTACACGTTTTATGTGTGTTTTTCTCACAACTTTATGGGTTAATGCCCTGTGCTCCAAGCGCTCCGTACAATAAACAAGCTTCAGCAATTATTATAAAGCGCATGGTAAGCATATATGGATATTTGATGCGAAACACTGTATTTTTGTTGAGTTGAGTTGATTTTGAGTTTTACGTCCCTTTCAGCAGCGAGGCTATATGAGACGTGGACCTATGGATTAACGTGAATACGAACCACATGAGCTCCCGCCAGGAATCGAACCCGGCTCTATTTCTTCTTTCTCAATTTGTTTCTCAACTAATATTGATCGTTTTCGATTATTTTTACAAACTAACCCATTATCAATTTACCATATATAGAAAATCCACCACTTCACATAAGGGAGAATGTTAAAAAATGCTAGGAGACGTACTGTTCGTTTTCAATAAAGAGTTAATATACTGAATTTCAGCTCCGTAAGTACAACGGCTTGTGAGATACTCAATTTTTCGCAAATATTCGGATCCCCAATATCCCTTAGGACATTATTATAATGAAAGCAATATGATAACACCACAGTTTGGATTAAGGCCTAACTATATACCGAAAGCCATTTGGTTTGACTGCAATTTGGCTCTGATGATTAGGCACGCATAGTTACATTCATTTTTATATAATAATTCGTATATTACAGTGATTCAAAAATGTTTTTTTCCAGTGGTTAGCTCCTCTAAAACTCATAGGCTGTGTGTCTTGAAAACCAAATAGTAGTATACGTACTATAGCTATTATTACAATTACAAATATCAATATCTAAAAGTATCTCAAGTTCTTTTTTTACTTAGAGATACTCATCTCAGGTAAGTAAACAGAAACAAATGAAAAAGGGAAATGGACGCCTTGAAAGTAAAACGTAGACAAATTGACGAGTGTTCAGAAGCATATTTTAAAATCACGCTCGACTCTGCTCAGAGGAACTAAATACGCGGTTCTGGTGAATTGGAATTATCCGTTTCTCGCCACGTACCATAAATACAGCAAAAATTAAGTATCTGTTACTGGCGGTTTTCGTGGCCAAGCGTACTAGCGCAATGGGCTAGAAGTTATAATTGCTTTCGGTGTGGGTTCAAACCCGGGTCAAGAACAGATTTTATTTTTATGTTTTTATTTTAATTTTTTTTTAAACACTTTTTTCATTAAAATAAGATGGAAATAATACTTAAAAATGATTGCGTCACGTGTGCAGTTTTGCTATACGAATCCTCAGTATAAGTACCGGTAGTAGTAGTGGTAGGAAGAGGAGGAGGAGTGGGTTAGAACTCCCGCAAGGATCCTTTTGTTCCACTTTGACTGCCATGATATAAATTTAACCTCAACTGCTTCTTGAATTTTCTTCTTCTTTAGCTCCAACAAAGTGACAATTTTCTTTTATTACTACTATAATACACAATACATATACCAGAAGGTTTGTACAATCGCAAGCTGCAACCAATCAGAAACGTGGTTTTTTGTTTCTGTGGCTAAGGTCGAGGGTGAAAAATATGCTGTTCAGAAGATGATATCTACAATGCAGTGAGTAGAGTGAGTCGGTAGGTCAGAGTGGGTCATAGTGAGTAGTGGGTCACTGTGGGTGGTGAGTCGCAGTGGGTCAGGGTGGGTGATGTGTCGCAGTGGGTCACATGCTGTTGACCCACGACCCAATGACCAACTCAGAACTTTTGAACCATTTGACCCACTGACCCAGTCCAACTCTGGATTAGACAACGCAGAAGATGGAAGACCAAAAATTGCATATTCACCATATTTTATTGTTTTACTTCAGGCAAGGGAAGAACGCGAGAATAGTGTTTGGGATTTTTAGTCCTCAATATTTCTGTGTTTTTGTCCCTATTCCTAAAGAGTTAATGGACAAACAGTAAAAGTGAGTAAAACGCATCAAAATAGGAAGCAAGGTACTGAGGAAGGTTCGTTAAATTAGTCAACTTAAAAAAAATAATCCAGTGCCCTGAAACACCAGATTCCAATCAATATGAGTATCTGTCCAATGTCGTTCCGTAAAAAATTTGGGCCCGAGGTGAGGGTATACGAGAGCGCCTTCGTACATCTGAGTTGTCAATTTAAAGTTGAATTGACTGGACTATTCTTTCTGCATAATACTTTACTATTTTATTATGACTGAGATCAGAAAGTTTCAGCACTATTACAATGGAATCGTAAAAGTGTGTAAATACTGAATTTAGTGCACATCAAGTTTTTTTCCTTCTCGCAGAACAGTGATGTCATAGAGTAGTTGCTTAAGTGTTAGTTTCATAATGTTGGGGATGCGGGTTTGATTCCGGCTGTGGTAATTCAGTAAACTTTTATAATTTCCAATATTGATACTTCTAATGTATACTTACATGAAAAATATTCAATTTCTCTGAGTCTAAGAGCTGAGACAACTTCCTTTACAGGTGAAATGCCAACAAGACAAAATTACCTCATTCGTATCAACCTTCATTCGTAACTGTCTGGGAAGTAACGTGTTTGAACAAGAATTGATGAATATATAAGGCCTAAACACGTCCTTACTACTATAGTATGGACCAAAAATGAGTTCCAAAGATTTGTTCCTAGCTGTGCACAAATTGCAAATAGTGATCGAACTTACAACGCTAATCACGGGAATGATCCTATTTAAGATATCAACTCACCTTTCTACCTAGAAAAAGGGCGAAACAAAATGTATTACTATTATCAGCTAAAAAATATTTTTATTCCATTTCTTGTTGTCACAAAATGATAATTCTATCTGTAAATCCATAAACGTAATAATATTATTGCGTTCATGTATAAACCTAAGAAATATCTGACATACTGTATATCTTTTCTGTTATTGTTAATATCTTCGACTATGTTACTTTTTCTTTCCTTCTGTGGTAATACTAGTACTACTACTACTACTACTACTACTACTAATAATAATAATAATAATAATAATAATAATAATAATAATAATAAATATCATAATAATAAAGGAATACCATAATTACAATACCAATTACATGAACATTATCTTCCCATTCAGAAAAATTAATAATTGCCACGACGAGATTTGAACCCAGGTAGCTGCAATGGAAGTTTTCTGCTTTCACAATTTTTTTAAACAAATCGCCCCAACCGGAGTATTGTTCGCCACTGGCACCTCATGTCCTTTCGACGTATTCCAAACACTTCAGGGACACGAACACAGAAATACTGAGGACAATTAAAATTCTGACCTTGCTCTTCAGAGGAATTCGAACCCCTAGTGGATTGCGCCTCATGATCAGAAGATCACTCGGCTCATGCCACCAGCTCAATTTGCCACAAATTCCTCATATGAATATAAAAAAATAAACTAGTAGCTATGGAACATAAACATAGAACTGTCTATTTCTATACCTGTTGATACAATTCAAAGAAAGTGAAAATAATTTCTGTCGTCTTTCTTCTTTGAGAATTAGAAGTTATGGTAAAGACGAAATGTAATGTAAATCGGGACCATCCCTGCAACCGATGACGTAGCCTCAACTTGAAGAACGTTTCGTGATAGTTTTCTCATTGAAAAACGTCTATATAACTTGTTTTTGAGTTAAACAAGGAAATCTCGAGTAAGTGATTAAGACACTCACACAAACATTAATATCCTGTTTGTATTTTTCCATGAAACGATTTTAACTAGGTATTAGTTTGGATTGAGGGATAAGTGGCGCGGTAGGTGAGTGGTTAGCTCATTGAACTTCTATTTGGTAAACCCACGTTCGAATTCCGGCCACGCTGAAACTTTCTCAAGTGTTTCTGTTTCAATTTCAATTTCAATGAATACTCAGTGTGACAAGCAAGATCTTCTCTTCCCTAAAAAGAAAAACATGTTGGAATAAGGAGAATTGGAGAAGGTCTCTCAATGGAGGCAGTCATTTACAAACTTATTTCCAGCAGTTGTTCTAAATTTGATAGTTTCGTCTACTTTCAAGCATTTTCTGATTCGTGTGTGATCGGTGTTTTCTTTTCTTTGAGTATACAGTATATAATGAAATAATACATTACATACAGAGCAATATTGAGATTAACATATGATGTTTATTGGACAACACGCTCTGAACCAGAGAGATTCATCTCAAAATGGAGAAATGTTTCGTGCGTCATCTACTCACAATTTTACTTGATTATAAAGACTTGACTCAGTGATACCAACTGGTGTCAGTGCCGATAAAAGTTACGTGTAAGTTGGGTTGCATCTGTCTAGGCGTTCTGACAACTGCAAATGATCTGGACCCCAAGTAATGGAATTATAACAGTCAGGGGTCCAGGTACTTATGTAAGTGGCTGTACCTACCGCAGTCAGGTCAAGACTTCATTTTGAAACTACTATGTTCACTATCCAAATATTCATGTTTCAGAATCCTGCAATACTTCCGCAACAACTTTTATAGATCTAGTTTGTGAGTACTTCAAATCACATGCCCGTAACTAAACTCTCTCTATAAAAATTGTTGTGTGAGTACCTTAAGATTCTGAAACATGTATTTTTGGAGAGCGCACATATTAGTTCCTAAGTGAAGTCTTAACCCGACTATGATAGGTTCCATAGTTTTGAAGCTATGGACCTTTAAATTTCACTTTTTCATGTTTTCGGCAGCCTATAACTCCGAAAGGAAACATTTGTGCACCCAGGTTAGTCTATACCTTTTGTCTTATCTTAGTATCAGGAATCACCTCCTAAACATTGTCGGTGTTGTTTTAAAACATCCTGTATAAAAATCGCTTTTGGCTGTTGCGATGGTCTGTCCAAGCAGGTTGATAAAATTCAGCTTAGCATAGCAGAAAAAAGATGCTTCTTATATGTAAAACAAGAAAAAGGGAAGAAAAAAGAAAATAGAAAGGAAAAGCATGGTAAGGTGAGGGTAGAGGGCGCCGAATTCTACTTCGCCCCGGACGCCGAAATCTCTAGATACGGTTCTGATCTTAGGAGGTAGTACTGTGGTTTAGTTCTAGAGGAAGGTGTTTCCTTAGCTTCCAGGATATACTCGTATTTGTGGAACGTAAAGCTGATTGATTTCTGATTGATTTCTTTTCATTTTCATTTTCAGGTATATACAATTCTAATGATGACTTCAACCGAATTAATAACGATAGATTATTAGTTAAGATTAAACGTAGTTTCTTCCTTGTTATTTAAGAGTAATGATAAAAAGATTAGTTATCTTATAAGTTTGCAATCTCATACGAGGTTTAGTCGATAAGTATATTTCCATAATTCACACTAGTCGATTTGTATAATATACTAGCAGCCATGCTGATTTTGTTTGGAAGTAAACTCATACTACGATTGTTATCCTGTTTTAGAACGGCATTTCGAGAAATTATCTTGATTAATGGTGTCTTGAACTTACCGAAATGTTTAGTATATTTAGTAAATATTTTATTCATTCAAAGTTGTTTAAATTTTCTTATATCCTTTAGAATAAATAAATAAATAATTTTGATTGAATTTAAAATGTTCATTAAGGAGTAATATTAAATTGAAACACCAATATTATCTCTTAACAAATAGTAAAGAAAAATAACATAGAACCACATCATCATTGGCTTTCTTAGTTATTTACTTTATGCAGAAAGTGTCGGGCGTATTTTATATAAAACTAATTCCTGGTGTTCACTAACCCACTAGTGAGACTAAATAGGGAAACTTAAAACCAGATTGTTACAGAAAACTCACAAAACAAAAAAGTTACAAGATTATAGTTATGTATTGATTTTTTTTAAAGAGAATCATACTTTTACGTTTTCGAAATATACCTAGCAGCAGTGTTGTGTCTTGCTTTTAAAAATGTAACGCGTTACTTGCCCCAGAAAAGTAACTGTTACCCTACTTCGAAAGTAAAGTAAGTAACGCGTTACTTTTAGGTCCCAAACTTCGAATATGTAATATATATATATTTCAGTTTTTTCCTACTACTACTAGTACTACCACCACCACCACTATATTATTATTATTATTATTATTATTATTATTATTATTATTATTCGTATGTCTACGTCTACCTATTTAAGGTACTTGTAAGACCCAGATTAGAATTTGGTGCAATTATATGGAATAATATATCCACAACATTGTGTAGAAATAAGAAAAAAGATTACTACTCTCATAGTTATGATTACTGGAACAAATACTGGGGGTTGCAAGAATTACATGTAAGAAGAAAAATGATAGAGAAAAACTTTATTCAGAAAATTTTAGATAATAGATATAGTAGTGAATACTGCCTACATAATATAGGTATAAGGGTACCAACATATAATCTTAGAAGAGCATCGGAAGTGGTTCCCATGAATAAAAATTCTATAATCTTAAGAAAACTGACAAGTTCTTTTAATATATTATCGGGATAATTGTATTTATTGAACAGACGTATAGATTTTAATAGGTATGTATATTTTTTATAGTATATTTGTATGTTTGACGGTATCCTTTTTTTAAGGACAATTTTAAGATAATTGACTAACTATTTTAATGAAGAGTGAAATAATTATGTTTGTCCAGACAGATAAAAATTCTATAATTTTAAGAAAAGTGAGAAGTTCTTTTAATATATTATCGGGATAATTGTATTTATTGAACAGACGTATAGATTTTAATAGGTATGCATATTTTTTATAGTATATTTGTATGTTTGACGGTATCCTTGTTTTAAGGACAATTTTAAGATAATTGACTAGCTATTTTAATGAAGAATGAAGTAATTATGTTTGTCCAGACAAGACACAAGTCATAAAATTACGTGTACATTATAGGATAAACAATGACCTCCTATCGTCGAAACAAATGTATTATTAATATTAAAAGGAATATAAGATGTGTGTTATAAGCCTTAGTTCTATGACTAAGTGCTGTATTTTTGCTATCTGGCTGTTCATGGCACTAAAAATAAATATATTATTATTATTATTATTATTATTATTATTATTATTATTATTATTATTATTATTATTATTATTATTATTATTATTATACATTCTGATTTTCCCCAATCATGGATGGAACTGAAGGTTGATAAGTTGCGCTGCTATGTTCTTTCATGCGAAGAGTTATTTTATTGGAAATTTGATGTGCTTCGTTAACTTTATAAACGCAATATCTTTCTGAATCACTTTCTGTCAAAATCTATGACAAAATCTTGCAGGTGCTTGCAATCAGTACACGTGATTTCCCTGAGGCTGTACTCATCTTCGAAAAACAGCAGTAGCACTAAGATTTTATCTGTGTATTGGTGACCGACTGTCAGTCACTAGCATAGTTCATGCTCTTTTGCTCCATTCTGAGAAATTTACTTACAGGAAAGAAACAATTGTTTCAGAAAAAAATATATACAAATATTATAGTTACTCATCCGAAATATAACACAAAAAATAACGCAAACCATGTACGTTACTTAAAAATTTGTAACGCGATACCATTACAATTACTTTGGAAAAATGTAACACGTTACTGCGAAACGTTACTTAAAAAGTAATGTGTTACTTCCGTTACTTACTTCTCAACACAGCCTAGCAGTAAATTCAGTGTAGTACATGAAACAAAAGCTGGTGCTTACTTATTTTTTTTTAACTGTAATGTACTGCTGTCATTTGAAAACAATAAATAGATATTATCCTCTTGACAATATTCTTTCATATCAGAGACATTTTATATACCGTAAAAAAAAGTTTGAAATATATTATACCTATACCATTTTTTACTTGCCAAGGACATTAGGATGGTAGTACGAAATATCAAATTATGTTAACACTGGCAAAAACCGATTCACACTCTGAAAAATAATTTTAATGCGACTTAAATTGTTTCAAAAAAAATGTTCTCAAGTCGGCCTGCACGTTCAAGCACATTTTCGACTTAAGTGTACCAAACTTGGTTGTTCTTTTTGGAGGGAGACAAGGAAAGTATACTTTTCCCGGTGATTCCGTATAAATTTTAAGAATAGTCTTCGGAACTAGACCATGAAACTCCTCTAAAGGCCGCATAATTCAGTGGTATAATGTTCACATCAGGTACGTGAGGTCCCCGGTTTCATTTCGGATTTTCTCAACGGTCTCCGATTTCCTCGCACTTTCTTCATTCCACTATTTCATTCATTCTCGTCACCCCCACCTCCTAAGCATAATTGTGCAACATAAAACTGAAAGATTTACATTTGTGAAACTCTTCAATGGTTAAGAGTGTTTACATCTTAGTTGTGTATATGGTCATGTATAACTTCGAAATGTATTCCATTTCCTTTATTTACCTTTCGCTGGAAACATTGTACTTTCCCTGTGGTTTCAAGTCTTTGGAACTAGATTATGAAACTCCAGAAATTTAGTCTTTGAAGCTAGACTATGAAATTCCAGAAATTTAGCCTTTGGAGCGAGACTATGAAACTCCAGAAATTTAGTCTTTAGAGCAAGACTATGAAACTCAGAGAAATTTAGTCTTTGGGGCTAGACTATCAAATTCCAGATATTTAGTCTTGGTCTGGACTATGAAACTCCAGAAATTTAGTCTTTGGAGGTAGACTATAAAACTTCAGAAATTGTGTCTTTGAAGCTAGACTATGAAACTCCAGAAATTGTGTCTTTGGAGCTAGATTATAAACCTCCAGAAATTCAGTCTTTGGAGCTAGACTATGAAATTCCAGAAATTTAGTCTTTGGAGCTAGACCTAAAAAACTCCAGAAATTGTGTCTTTGGGGCTAGACTATGAAACTCCAGATATTTAGTCTTTGGAGCTAGACTATAAAACTCTAGAAATTGTGTCTTTGGAGCTATTTATGAAATTCCAGAAATTTAGCCTTTGCAGCTATACTATGAAACTCCAGAAATTCAGTCTTTGGAGCTAGACTACGAAACTCCAGAAATTTAGTCTTTAGAGCAAGACTATGAAATTCCAGAAATTTAGTCTTTGGAGCTAGACCTAAAAAACTCCAGAAATTGTGTCTTTGGGGCTAGACTATGAAACTCCAGAAATTTAGTCTTTAGAGCAAGACTATGAAATTCCAGAAATTTAGTCTTTGGAGCTAGACCTAAAAAACTCCAGAAATTGTGTCTTTGGGGCTAGACTATGAAACTCCAGATATTTAGTCTTTGGAGCTAGACTATAAAACTCTAGAAATTGTGTTTTTGGAGCTATTTATGAAATTCCAGAAATTTAGCCTTTGCAGCTATACTATGAAACTCCAGAAATTTAGTCTTTGGAGCTAGACTACGAAACTCCAGAAATTTAGTCTTTAGAGCAAGACTATGAAACTCAAAGAAATTTAGTCTTTGGGGCTAGACTATCAAACTCCAGAAATTTAGTCTTTGGAGTTAGACTAGAAAACTCCGGAAATTTAGTCTTTGGAGGTAGACTATGAAACTCCAGAAAGTTAGTCTAGAGCAAGACTATGAAACCCAAAGAAATTTAGTCTTTGGAGCTAGCTATGAGACTCCTCAACGGCTGACTGTTAATATCGAATTAACAGACTTCATTGTGTCTCAAAACTTCAACATAAATGCATCGATTTTGATTCTTCTTCTTGAATTTCAAAGAGTATACTTTCCCGCAGATCAAGGCCGATTGAAGGGGGGAGGGATTAGATGACTGTATGCCCGGGCCTCCAGGTGGAACGGAGCCTCCATTCTAATCAAAATCTCAACTGCGAGGCTGGCTGAAAAGAATCATATAATATACAATATCATCATTAGATAAGATATGATCAAAAATATGAAACAAATTTTTTCGTTGACTTGTTCTTTTGTTTTCCAGGATGTGATAGAGGAGGGAAAAAATTGAGATATTCATTAAAGTAGAATAACTTTATGTATATTTTTTTAAGCACAAAGTTCCATTGGGTTGGAGAGTTCCATTAGGTATTAGACTCTATATCATCTACTGCATGTGTTTCAATCTTTAAAAAGCATGATTTTAATCTTTCGGGGATGCAAAATATTACTGTTAACTTTGTTTTGATAATTAAAACCTAAAGTTAGTTAACAAATTATAATTCCAATTTAAACAAATATGTTTATTAATAGTTACAGCTTCCCTCTTTTTTAACCGAATTAAGTAAGTAATATTGTGGTTGTTGAAAATTGTCGCTTCACTGGATACCAATTAACTATACTATTATACCCTATCCACAGTTCAAGTGAAAAGACAGAAAAAGTGAAAATAACTTACACCGTCAACACAACCTCCAATCCAAGTCTTCTAGAAATAGTCGTGACGCTTGGTAATTCGAACACTTGGCTGATTAAAAAAATGATGAAATGATTCCAGCTGCGTATATAAACCTTCTTTTCATTTTAAATTTTTTTTTTTTTTTTTTTAAATGTTCAGTTTTATATCATGTTCAAATTCACTTTTATGGTTATTTATCTAAGGATAGGGTGTTAGCATGCGGGGTCAGGTTTAGTTCAGCTAAGTTTTGGTTTTCGTTTATCACCATTTAATGTTTTTCTAAATGTAGTCTTCGGGGAGTGAAATCATAATCATAATTTAGAGTCATCTGCTATCTTAAAATGTTTTTATCACTTAAATGACCAAATTTGTCTTCTTCCTTCCTAGTGGGTATGTGGACACATGGCATAGTTTACGTCGTAGAACTAGATGTATTCCCTTAACTTTAATACTGTACTTTCACAGATATATATTAGGCAAAGTCAACAGGGACTACATATTTTTCTATCCCTAGACCTCCAGATCGGTTAATCCGGCCCTGCCGCAGATTGTTCATAAATTTTCTCAGGATTTAATTACAGTCTTCAAAGCTAGACCATAGTACTCCTCAGTAACTGGCAGTGTTAATATCACGTGTGCGTGTTCATGTATATTCCGTAATGCTTAGACTGATTTGTTTTTCTAATTTCAGCATGTTCTTTAGGTCGATCTATTTTATAGGATCTTAGTAAAAGTAGAAAACAATTTATTACTATTATCTAAAAGAAAATTGAAGTCTTTGCCAATCAAAACAAATTAATGCCTATCATGTGGTTCGGACTCTGCGTAAATCAGTAGGTCCACATCTCATATAGCCTCGCTGCTGAACGGGACGTTAAACTCAAAATCAACTCAACTCAAATTAATGTCTAATATAAAATGGGTTCGGATTAGAGATAAAAGTGAGGCGGAACGCGGGGATGCCAAAAAATATGAACGGCGTCCCCCTAGTTCCTAAAAAAATACAATTAGTAAAGATAGGCAGGGGGAACGGCGTGACGGCATGCCGCTACAAACCGTTCCCCTACCTTTCCAGATCCACTTTTAACCCTGGTTTGGATAGTAATTTTATGAAGGATTAATTTGTTCGGCTTGACACAGACTTAAAAAAAAAAAAAAAAACTATATAGGCCTATACTTGTAATAATTGTAATGTATTAACTGATAATCGTTCTAAATTGTGAAATTTCACTCTTCCTGAATATATCGTGAAAATTGCAATATATGACATTTATGGCATTTTGCCATTAATTCTGAGCTATAAGATAAATTCTCCACCCGTTAATTAGTACTAATATTCAACTCTAATTCTGTTTTTTTTTTCTTTTCTTTTCTTTTGTACGTGACGCTATATATAATTTACTTTTTTTCTTGTTTTTCTTTATATGTTTTGTAGTGTACTTAATATTCATATATTGTTTACACACGTATATGTCCGTGACTCTTGTATAAAGTTTGAGGCAACATGATTGCTTATAGGCAACAACTTTTTTTTTCTTTCTTTTTAAATTCCATGCATGCCCTGAAGTGTTGGCAAAATGTCACTCCAATATATACACCATTATATATAATTTGAATGTAATGGATGCACGTTGGCATGCATAAGAAGTAGTTACATATATATATATATATATATATATATATATATATATATATATATATATATATATATATATATATATATATATAAGTGATAATAACTTTCTCTTCTTTAAACTGTCATACGGCCTACTTTCAATTAACTGCTTGATCTCTTCATCATCAAAGAACTTCATTTTTGTTTGTTCATGTTTCATTGGCTTCTTTTGCTTTGTTGTCCTTGTGGTTTGACAAGTGAATGGATAAAAACGCTTCTTCTTAGATTCTTGGAAAACATCGTTAACAGAGTTAAAACTTCTGAGAAAAGAAAACTGCTTTCACTTTCGCAAAACTTCTTTGATAGTTTTTCCGTTCATGATTGGATTTGCCACGATTGTAATCTATAAAACAAAAATACGAGTGTTTACATAGAGGGTTATTCAAAAAGAAAGAACAGATTTCAAACATTTATTTCTTCCAAACTACAAAAGATAGAAACATGATTCGAACGTTACTTGATTAAGAAAAGTTTACAATTTATTGTTTGTAATTATGGTGTGCATTCAATATGAGCACCGTGTGTTACACGACAAATGTCAAAACGGTGGCTCATTTCTTGCCACACACGAATCTGCTGGTCTCTAGTTATCGAATTCACAGCTTCAAGAATTCTATGTCGTAGACCTTCAAGAGTGTCAGGAATAGGAGGGATAAAAACACGGTCTTTTACGTAACCCCATAGATAAAAATCACACGGAGTGAGATCTGGAGACCTGGGAGGCCACCATCGATAAAGTTCATCTTCTACTCCTCCTCTTCCAATCCAACGTCCTGGAATGGTGTCATTCAAGTAACGTCGAACGTGGTTAGAGAAATGATGCGGTTGTTTGTTAAATTGACGGCGAAATGCTCGCTGAACTACAACAATGGACTCAAGTTTTGCCAATTGTAGCACACAAAAAGACTTCTCCTGTGGTGACACCGCCATTTCACTACAGACAAACAACAACAAACAACAGCGCCAATGCGGCCGTAATTGGAACTTCTATCCGGGCTGTTTAAATTGTAAACTTTTCTTAATCAAGTAACGTTCGAATCATGTTTCTATCTTTTGTATAAGGGTGAATCAAAAAGTAAGATGAATTGTTGATTTACAGAAAAGCGTACAAAGATACGTCGATGAAACTTTACTATATTTGAAGTATGGTATCACACTATTATTCGAAGAAGGAACCGTAGTTGTCTAAACATTTATTCCAACGTGGCACCAAATCATCCATGCCCTGTTCAAAGAAATGTGGTTCCAGATTTCCTAACCAGGTACGTGTAGCCTGTTGTGCCTCTGTCAGTGTCTGAAAACGCTGCCCACGGAGATGTTGCTTCAGGGGGCCGAACAAATGGTAATCCGACGGGGCTAAATCAGGGCTATACGAAGGGTGATCGAGAATTTCCCACTTGAACCCACGGAGGTGTGTACGAGTCCGTTCGGCTGTATGTGGAGTGCGTTATCATGCAGTAACAACACGCCCTCTCGGAGTGCCCCCCGCCGTTTCTGCCGTATGGCTGCTTTTAGCCTGTCCAGGGTTTGGCAGTAGGTGTCTGCATTAATGGTCGTACCCTTTACCAGAAATTCAACATCAATAACACCGAGACGGTCCCAAAATACAGTAGCCATTGTTTTCTGGGCAGATGCTATTGTCTTGCATTTCTTGGCCTGTGGTGACGATGGATGTTTCCATGTCATGCTCTGACGTTTGGATTCAGGTGTCCATAGAGGTATCGGAGTTTCATCGCCCGTTATGATGCGATGAAGGAATGAATTTCCTTCGTCGGCATAACGTGTGAGGTGGCTCAGGGAAATGCCCATTCGCTGGTTTTTGCGTTCGTTACTCAGAAGCTTGGGTACCCAGCGCGCACACTTTTGTGAAGCCCAGTTGGTCATGGACGATACCGCTTACGGAACCATAAGAGATATTCAATTCATTGGCAACCGCACTCTTCTGACTTCACGAATCATGGCATCGACGACAGCCACATTCGTGTCGGTGATGGACGTTGATGGTCTGCCACTTCTGCCATCATCTGTGACAATACTCCTACCACTTGCAAATGCGTTACACCACATGTACACTTGTTTCAGCGACATAACACTATCTCCGTAGACCTGCACCAATTCTCGATGAATATCACATGGTTTTGTTCTCTTGGCCCAGAAAAAACGAATGACACCGCGCACTTCCTCCTTGGTGTAATGTTCCAGTCGTTGCGCCATCTTTGAGTTGCTCTCAGCACCAGACGGGTGGACATAGAATGTTGTACAAGCCGTCACACTTCTATTACCAGATTACCTGTAACATGGAAAAGAATTAATTAGTTACACACAATACTATGGGTTTGACAGGCAATTTCCCCTTACTTTTTGATTTATCCTTGTATGTATCTTTTGTAGTTTGGAAGAAATAAATGTTTGAAATCTGTTCTTTCTTTTTGAATAACCCTGTATTTTAACGTTCTGTGATTGTGCTTTGCTGGCTGAACTAAAAGAAATAAAATATGAAGCATGATAGAATTTGTAGGATTAAAAGACTAGGAGAAAATAGAAGAATAAACAGAAACCATCATCCTCTACATCTCAAGTTGACATCCCTAGGATTGAAGCATGCCCCTTTCCCATTAGATGCAAGCTTTTACCTACTGATCCATGATTCTTTCGCTGTTTACATATGTCTGTGTTACGTGAAGAATGGCGTGGTAGAACATTTATTTATTTATTTATTCTACTAGCTGATGAAGTGGGCATTGCTTGGGTGATGTATAAGTAGGGTTGCCATAGTTTGTTGATACAAAATACGGACAAGCCTTACAATAACGACCCGTCAAAGATACGGTGCCCAAACACAGAATAAATATTTTGAAATTTCTTACCTAAAAGTCACTTTTTTTTAGGTTATCACACAATTATTTACTGTAATACTTAAAACAATATTGGAAACTATGTTTTTTTTTTCATTAAAACGAATATAATAAATCATATCATTAGATTACGTTAATCATATCTAACCAACAAAACCCTGGAATGAAAAATGAGACTTTTTAAAAACATAACCTATTTTATTAATATCTACTAAAATATAAGTTATCGTGAATGATGAAAACAGACTTCTTTTCGCCCGAGATTTTACTTATTCCCGACTCGGAAGTTTTCGGGAAGCTCCAAAAACTGTCAAATACGGACATTTTCCTATTTCATGCTTTATACGATACGGATGCACAAATACAAACAGTCCGGCCAAAATACGGACATATGGCAAGCCTATGTATAAGAGGTTGTAGCTCTTTTTTACACAGCATTTTCGTATATTCTATTTTTGGCACACTTTTTAGTCCCCCCTACTCTTAACAAAATCATTTTGATCAAAGTGGCAAAGTTAAAATTCAGTTCGAGATATGTACTAACTATGATCATAATTTTATTTTAAACTGTTTACCACTATAGATTTGTATAACGGACAAACATAACTAATTAACTAACTATAAGGCCTATGGAATCCGGAGGTTCAATGCTGTGTTCACAAAAGCTCTCCATTGACTGGATCTAGTTTCAACTTTGCATTCCTATTTTTGCGGATTCCATCTTAATATTGTACTTCCATTTGCGTCTAGGTCTTCCTAATATTCGTCTTCTGATTGGATTTCCAATCAAAACTTTGAACCCGTTCCTACTTTCTTCCATTCTGGTCACATGACCTGCCTATCTGAGCCTCCTAGACTTAATGATCCTAACAACGTTTGGTAAACAGCATAAATTATGCGGTTCCTCATTATGAAGTATCTGCCATTCTCCATTGTCGTTCCTCTTGGGCCCGAATATTCGTCTCAAGATATTAGATTCTCAAATACTTTCAGTCTGCATTCTTCCCTCAGAGCAAGCAACACTGTTTTGAAACCATACAGCAGAACAGGTATGATTATCGTGCTATATTTGAAGCTTCAAATTCGTCGACAAAATTCGTGACGATAAAAAGATTTTGAAGTGAATAATACAATGAATTCCCTGCTTCCAGCGAACAATTAATTTCTTCGTGGATGTGGTGTTGGTGTGTTAATACTCATTCTAATTATTTAAATATATCCACTTTGCAGAAACAAATAATACTATAGAAGTCACTCTCGTTAGAAGCAGAATTTTTGAAAACATCGCGACAAATTTGAATTTATTTTTGATGAAGAGTTTGAACACCGAGTTTCATTTTCCAAACTCGAATGGCTCCTGAAATACTCAAATTTTGTCACAGATTTTGATTTTCCTCTCCCTCCTTTGGATACGCATTTTAATCAAAGTAACATAATGCAAACAAGTTCCAGGTCATGTGTCTATGCTCGAATACTAAAAAATTCATTTCAAACAGTTCGGTTGTTTTTGCGTGATGATTAGGCAGACAATCTTAATTTGAATGCGGAGAAAAACTATAGAAATTTTTCCTTTCTCCCTCCTTAGAAACCGAATTTTCAAGGACATTGCGATATGGATCCAATTCTTTTTAATGTGCAGTTTATACATCTTGTTTCATCTTTCTAACTTCAGACGCTAATGAATTTTTTTTTTGGGGGGGACAAATTTTAAAGCACTTTTAGTCTTTGAATCCCCTCCCTTTCTCTTAAAATCGCACAAAAATCTAGATATTTTACGGTTGGACACAAACAAACAAACATAAAATTGGCGAAGTTATGTATATAATTGTTAAAGTAATTGATTGGAGGATTACTTTGATTTATTGACAAATACATGGAGTTTACTCTATTGAAGTTTTATGAGATGTAAAAATGAAATGAAATTTTTGAGTTTTACGTCCCACGATTATGCCGGTTAGGCTAAAGGAGACGGCGATGATGAGAAATGAGTGTAATGGTGGAATGAAGAAAGTGGCAGGAAACGGGAGAACCCACGAGCACGGTGTTTGTCCACCACCCACACGGCGCGAGCTGGGATCGAACCAGGGACACCAAGCACCGGAGGTGAACGCTCTACCACTGAGCCACCGCGCTCCCCTTATGAGAGGTAAAATCAGTAAGCTCCCTCGAGGCTAAGCGGTTAGAGTACGCACCTTTGGTGTAGGAGACCCGAGTTCAATTCCCGAAGGGAGCTCATGTGGTTCAGATCCCACGTTAAGGTGTGGATCCATGTCTCACATAGCCTCGTTGCTAAAAGGGGCGCTAAAACTGAAATCAGGTCAGATCAGGTGAAATTTGTACCGGAAGTATTCAACTGAGCATATAAACTTTGGTTTTCCATAGAAAAGGAAACTAGAAAAATCATTTTACTTTGGGATATGAAAGCATAAGTCTGAGAGCGTAATCAGTGCTTATCACACACTTCAGGGTTGTTATTTAAGGGCGTAGAAGGAATTTCCTCTGAGTTTGATATAGACCTATCCTATTTATAAAACAAGAAAAAAAAAGCATCTCAGCCTCTGAGTAATATTAATAGGTAAATTTCGGAACATTAAAGACTTACAGGTTGCATAAGTATCTAGGCGAAAATATTTATAGCCACCACTGAATGCATAATTTGTGGTGAAATGTTCAATGAGGGCGGGGTGTAGTGTGAATCCTGCGGTGGCTAGGCTCATGAAAGTGCACCCCTATCGAATCAACAGATATCCATTACACATGTGATCACTGTCAGCTTCGTGGGTAGGTGATATTATTGTTCCTTATAAGTGTAGAATATAATGTTTTTCAAATAAGGAGGTTCAGGTAAATGCGCCATGTTAGGGGTATTTGATTTTATATGACCTTAATTTTCATGAAACGCAAAGAACAAGACATGTGCGTTGCAGAGTAGTCTTTTCTGCGTTAAGAAAAAAAAATGTGGCAATGATGCGACTCACTTCTGTTTTGTACCCAAGGTAAAAGAAAAAGTGTTACAAAATGGCGTATTTACTAACACGTGCATTTAATTACGCAAACTATAGAATACTATTAGAAACCTGTAATAACTCTTGCAACTGCTTACATCATCTGTATTATACGAACTCAAATATTACTACACAAGACGGCTAAAGCAAAAAATAGAATAAACGAAGTTAGGGTTGCCATATTTCAAAAATGCAAATCCGGGACGCTACTCAATTACGAGAATCTTTGAAATGCGTAAAATGAAAAGAAGTGTTATATCCTAATTTACTTTCTTCCATTAAATAAAATTGTCAAAGTATTACGTTATCACATTTTTAGTCATTTCACTAGACCTTCTCCCTAGTTAAGAAAACGTAAGCAGATGATTTACTCCGTCCCCTTGGTAAGCATTTTTTTCCCCTTAGGATCTGTTATACTTCGTGGTTTTCAAAGTCTGTTTCAGGTCATTCAAGGCATGATGTTTCCCTTCACACGTTGTATATTTTTTTTTTACATATAGAACGGTTATAGAACGAACTTGTACAGCGGGGGACACTTCTAAATGGTACACCTTAGCCGTAAATCTCCATATGGCTGTACCATTTAGAAGTGTCCACCGCTGTACAAGACCGTGTTATACACTACCCAGCAAAGATGGCGCGGGTCAATGAAAAATTGACCCACAACACGTCTAACCCCTTGTCATCAACTCTGACCCATGATCCACGCTCTCCTCTCCACTGACTAAGGAGCTTAAACTTGTACTAAAACAAGGCTTTGAAGTTATTACTAATTGGAGTTTGTATTTCTACAATCAATCGCTCAAACACCGTTCTATTACAATACCGGTGGATCTGACCTTTGTAAAATTGTAAGATGTTTGTCATCGGCCATATTACGATGAATTTCGATTTTAATTATCACACATGATTATTTCCTTGTTGACTTACAGATACTTTTGAGTAGAAAATAGGATGAAATTTGAAAGTCTCAAATCAAGGTAAAGTAGTCCAATGTAGAAGGAAAAAACTGTAAAATTCGACTATGTCTCGCAAGCCAAGTAGTAAGTCCTATTGCTATTATTACAATCACAAATACCAGTATCCAAAAGGGCCTGAAGTTCTTTTTTCACTTAGATATATTCTTCTCAGATAAGTAAATAGAAACAAGTGAGAAAGGAAAAAAATGGAGGCCTTGAAAATTCACCAATGTTCAGAAGATGCTGTCTACAATGCACTGAGCAGAGTGTGTCAATGGGTCAGAATGGGTCATGGTAGGTCGGTGGATTAGAGTGGGTTACGGTAGGTTCCAGTGAGTGAACCACCCAGAAATCTTGACCCACAATCCACTGATCCACTCCATGTCTGCTGCGCAGACAACGTCAGATCACATACATCTTTAACTCTCCGTCGGAAATTAAGATAACTAGCCTGGGTGGTTTCAATATATCTACCGTATAGCCTGGAACTGACACCGTAGACTACCATTTGTTGCGATCTATACAAAACTCCGTGAATGGCGTTAAGTTAGTTTTAAAAGAGGCCTGTGAAAAGCACATACCACAATTTTTGGATCAGAAATCGCTGAAGTTCTATCTTCTTCTGGTTCACCTCAACCATAGGTTGGTGGGCAACATGGAAATTTTAAAACCTTTCTCTCTTAGGAGAGAGTTGTTTTATACTTTGATAAGGCCTCTTCTTCGGAACTGCATCTAGATATTCTATCCTTGGTCTTCCTTCTGCCTTTCCCTCTATCAGCACGGTGATTCAATCGGGATTATAGTGTTGCCTGGAAATTGGAGGTGCTCATGGAACAGAATGATACAGATATGGTTTCAAAATGTTATTTTTATGCCATAATAAATGTATTATCAATTTGAACCTCCGAAGTCTCAATATTTCTTCAACAACCTGATACTTATTAATATTCTATGCAAAACTTTCTCAGTATGATTTGCTTTTGTTCCCACATTAATATGTCACGTTGAGCGTCTGTTTACTGAAGAAGAAACAAATTCGATATTGTGAAGTATCGAAGTGTAAGTGAAGAAATTCAAGTAAATTGAGAAGGGGTCAATCCATGCTAAGTGATCGAGAAAAAAGAAAAATTGCCGCTCGACCTTTTCAAAAAATTCTAATCTTTTCAGAAATCAATCGATATATGAGTACTTCAAAACCACAATTAATCATTTTTTTTTCAACATCGCATGGCAACGCAGCGGCCGCTGCCATTTTGCGTTTTCTCGATTTTAGGCCCTTACGCTGTTTTGAATATCTCAGCATGTATTTGTCCTACCAAATTTAAAATTGCTGGACGTCCCCAACTTGTGCAGAGCTAAAACTTTGATCTCTTAACATTTTTGCCTAAAACCATTTGAATGGGGTGAAATCAGGGTCTACAGTAGCAACATTTTTGGACATTGAAGACATGTTAGGGAAGGGTAAGCAACTGACGTAGAGGTCTGAATTTGTGTGTGCATGTAGTCCGTGGTCATACGTTTATACTCAAATATTTGCACACCTGCAGCTGCTCCCAAAGACCTGAAAAAAAATCGTAAAGTTTGGGAATTATGCAAATTTGGCATATTTCACTGTCCAATATCTCCAATGGGCTTGGATAAAAAAGTCAGAAATTTTTGAAATAGTTACTCCTTTAGTATACCATAACACACACCAAAGCGCGTTTTGTGTTTTTGAGCGGAAGGGGGTCAAAATATTAAGGAATGATGTCATACTCTAGGAGGTGTTTGTTCACAAATTCAACTGGAAATTCGTTGTTGTAGCGTAAAATATAGTAGGACGAATGGTTAGTCCAGTCAAGGTTGCCAAGCTCGTTTCTTTCCTCTAGTTGTGACTTACTGTGTTATCACACCCCCAGTAGCACTATTCTCTGTTCCACATAAGCTGATAGGAAAAAGAAGTTTTTCCCCCCCACTACGCTCAAGTACAGGTGAATGTTGGTGTTCCGTCTTCCACCATCAGCCCCCGCACACGGAGGTATAGAGTGTATCTAAATATGTCTAGGCCTAAATAATAAATTACAACTTTCATAATAACACTGCGTATTTTAAAACACTTAATTACATTTACCTGCATTAGTGAGTAAGTAGCACATGTGCTATTTTAATGGGAATTTTATTGAACAGTTGTATTGTTTATTTTCCTTCTTTTTTGGCAGTCGGGGTTGTGACATAATGTTGGAATGGCAAGGGATGTCAGGGTTGGTAATTGAATTGGTATTTACTGCTTTGATACATTAATTTCATAATATAAAATCGGAAACCAAGTACAATATGTATGGGTAAATTATCAGTGCGTTAAGATAATAACAATAGAACCTGAAACAACAACAACAACAACAGTAATAATAATAATAATAATAAAACACTTCTTGTTTCCTCTCTTATATACATGTGTTCTTACATTAAAAAGAACCAGAAAAAAATAACCATATGTATAAACACTAATAATAGTGAATGAATGCGTCTCGCCCCGGGCGCCTCAACTCAGGCAAATGCCCTGGTTTCTATTGATTATTTTTCAATGAAATCATTTTCCTACGTATTTGTCTTCGTACGTGCACCTGATGTGATTGTGGCAAAGTATCTTTTTTTGTTTGTTGTATATTAATACGCGGCGATAAATTTATGGTAAAGCATCACACATACAAGAGTCATCAACATTGAAGTCTTCTGAGTTTATTAAGGGGGAAAATTTGTTATGGTGGACTTAGAAAAACAATCCCAGATTGATTGAAGCCTGACACGAAGTAGTAACTACAGATGCTACGTAATTTGAACAGGCCCATGTCTCAGTCTGCCGTTTGCAAGCAAAATTATAATTATTGGAGCTTAACCATCATAGTGAATTTGACGCCCCTAAAATCCTCTAAAATTTGGCGCCTTGTGTGGTTGCAATCCTCACCCGGCCCTTTCGTTGGTATTGAGTTTAGCCAATTGATAATAGAGTAAATTGATTTTTGAATTGTTACTTGACTATTTTAATAAAAACGGAGTTGTCAACAGTCTTGACGACCGTTGAGGGGGAGGGAGAGTAACAGAAGTTTGGAAATGAAATGAAATTTTTGAGTTTTACGTATCGCAGTTATGCCGGGTAGGCTAAAGGAGACTGTGATGACGAGAATGAATGAAACAGTGCAAAGAAAAAAGTAGGAGGAAACGGGAGAACTCCGATAAAATCTGCAAAAATAGTACCTGTTCACCACAAAGCCCACTTAGCACGAGCTGGGATCCAAAAAGGGCCTTATGCCCCAGAGGTGAACGCCACCCCAGCCCCAACAAAAGTTTTTAGTTCTCACAGAACCCTTGTCTGGAGGTCAATGCAATTAATGGGTGCTTACTTGCATTGACTTCAAATCCTCTATAAAATCAACATATATAAATACACACTAAAGGACAAATCATAGTGAGTAAAATGTATTAGTATTAGTTGCTGCTCTCCAGAGATTCTGTATTCATACTTTGGTCACTCTCACCAGAGTCGTCACTGTTGTCTCCAAGGTTAATAACGATGTTTTTGTAACTTCGACAGTTATCCTGACGAGTTTTCAGTATTTCGTTTCTTGCAGCATTCACTTTTGGCTGCAGGAGGTATAAGATTAATTAACTTAGTTTTCACGAACGTGTCGTCATAAGAAATTCTTTTATTTTGAAACCATTATTTTATTTTATTTTTTGCCCAAGACATGGTGGGAACCCGATCTACCTTTACACTGTGATAAGACGCGTTATCCATGACTATCACGCAGT
The DNA here is from genome assembly GCF_964235325.1 of Thermobia domestica. Taxonomy (NCBI): domain Eukaryota; kingdom Metazoa; phylum Arthropoda; class Insecta; order Zygentoma; family Lepismatidae; genus Thermobia; species Thermobia domestica. The sequence continues at coordinate 50,400,768 of NC_137465.1, forward strand.
TCGGTTCTAGATGTGGAAGTATGTTTTGAAACCAAGGTAACATTTTACCTTTACTGGTAGGGTTCTTAAGTCCAGTGGAGAGTCCAGAAAGAAAGGATTGTTTACTAGAATTCACAGTTTCATCTACCATTTCCCTTGACACGGTATGTGAAACATTTACTCGTGTCTCATCAAGATAGTAGATTTTCCTACCCTCTGCTCTGTACTTCTTAATTAAACGGAGATATTTTCTCCTCCATAATACTATGCCATCCCTATCAACTACAACAGACCTTTTATTGCACTATACATACTTGAATTTCATTATTTTCAACAGTCTATGGAGAGTTGAGTGAGAAGAGCAGGGCAGTTCATCATGGCTATTTATAGCTATCAGAATTTTATTTAACGTTGGCAATTCATTATGGGAAAAGACCTGATGTACCTTTGATCGAATTGCCGATTTCGTGAAGTCGTCATAGTTTTCCGAGAGGGGAAATACTTGTACGCGTATTTTTGGGACTTCTTAATTTATTTTCATTAAATTTAGTCTCCCGCCTACTTCTATAAACTGTTGCCTTTCCTACACTTGTCTGTTTCCCAGTCATGTCAGCGAATTCTTCAACAGTTAGATTAGGGTGTTGCTCTCTTAAACCATGGAATATATTCAAAATGCAACGCTTCTCACTACTTCATAACGCTCTCCCGGGCTCATGTTTTATAACAGAACTAGTGCAAGCATTATAAATTGTCGCTTCATAAAGCACTAAATACGCAATTATTTACAATTTAATATGCACTAAAATTTGTTTCAGATAATATAAACTATACAAAATACAATTTAATATGCACTAATTTCACACGACACTATATATAATATAGTTATCATACACACTAAATTCATATAATATTTGCACAGGTCGATAGTCTGTGCACTCGATACTCAGACAGCCAGATTACCTGCCTTGAAATTGTAATAAAGACAGAATTGGTTTGCTTCCTCTCCCGATTCTTAAGTGAAACAATGATGGAAATTAACCTTATAACGAATTAGTTCTTATTTCTAGAAATGCAATTTAATAAATAGGACTAAAGCCAAAATTTTAATACATAAATAGTAAAAAATACTTTTCTTAAAGACAAAATTTAAAAACAGTAATTGTTTGTTATTCGGGGTTGAGAGGTAAAAACAACAGTGCTTTCTCACCATCAGGTGCGAGCGAATTAACGTACGAATTTAGTGTGTACACGATTTTGTTTATTAGAAAAGCTTCCCTCCCTGTGAAGGTCAACGACTTGCTTTCCCCTCCGTACTGGAGAGTGGTGGGAGGAAGGGGAGTTTCCCATCAGGTTGCCTGGAATAGATAATAGTGAAGAATGCCGCTATCAAAAGAAGGCGAGAAAAGTCAAAATGTACACTTGACAAAAAGTCCGTAAGTACTCATTGCTCTTGCTGCTTGCTATATCAATTATATTTAATCGTGTTTATTCTAGTTTTAACTGTCAAGTCATGCAGGAGACTGTTGTCCTTTCATTTGATCTACATTTCCCAGTCAATGAACACTCATTCGCTGTAAACACTCATTCGTTGAAAAAAGTAATTAATTGTGGTTTTGAAGTACTCTTATACAGGATAAACATTCATGAAAAAAATAGATTTTTTGGAGATGGTCGAGCGGCACATGCTTGATCACTTACAATGGATTGATCCGAAGACATTAACAAGAAAATGACCAAGCTTTTCATCGTTTATTTATTCTCACAGTTTATATATTCTTCCAGAGCACCAAAAGCTTCTAACAGGAACTAAGTTTTTAAAATCACTTTTAACTACGAAGTATGAATCACCTAAAAATTTCTTCTGTTTTATTGAATTTGTAAGTTCTTCAGACCACTCTGCCATCTAGTGCCCTATCGGCGAACTTCATGATCAAAACCAAAGAGCACGTGTTAAATACACTTAATATACAGTGAAATATCCCTTAACCGATACCTCCCAGTAATGGTACTTCTACACCCGACAAGATGATAAGTAATTGTAAAATACTTCCACCTATATTTTCAGAAATAAATAATAGAACTAGATTGTTTTTATAAGAGAAAGAGTACAGATGAAGTAAAGATCAAATCTTCATATTACATCAATCATTTTCCTGTTAAACAAGTATACCTAGGTAATTTTATTGAGAAAGTGCATTTTGAGTTACAAAGTTTTGAGGGGAAGGTCAGAACCCAGTGGACTTTCCCCCGTTGATGCGCTCCCCAGGTTTTCGTTTGAGTACAAAATATACAGCCTCAGCATAATAGTCGTAACTTAAACTATAACTCAGCACTATAAATATTGAAATAACGTTACATTTCCCGAAAACAGAAAATAAATTTTCTTTATACTTTTTTTTTTTTTACTTATTACCTGTAAAATGAATATTTTAGAGTTACGACCATCTTATTTTGAGGGTGCGAAAGTTTGAGTTATGGTTTCCGAATCCTTCGTGTTTTCAATTAAAGCTTTAGAACTAGGATAGGTGTCATGATCCTTAAATTCAGTTCTCTTTAAGGCAAGATAATGTGGTCAAGATAGATAAGCTGCATCAGTTCCAAGTCGTGGTCATGATTCGAAGATAATGTTTATAGTAAGTCAAGTTTGTTCTTCATAACCTCGTTGATGCATGACGTGCAAAAAAGACTTTTAAAAAAGCTTCTGACCCTTCACAAGTTTAACTCGATACTGATTTCTGAATGGGTCAAAATAGTTTTCTATACCTCAGTCATAGGTAGACCTATTATATATATATATATATATATATATATATATATATATATATATATATATATCGATCGATCTCACATAACCACGGTACTACTCTTCATGCTCTGCCGCCTTGTATTATAGGTTTCAAACCATACAGCACTTTACGAGTTATTGTACCATTTCCAATGTCAATTTCTCTCTTCTGTTGATGGCAACACTGTTCAGCAGATCCTTCTAGACTTAGAGTCAACGTAAACAGTTCTCCTCAATATCTCATTTAAGGTATATAAAATGTTAGTACACTACTCCCTGTGTGCGCCAACGGCGTTTAACACATGTTTCATGTTATTTCTCGAAAAGTTTGCAACATTGATCTGCCTTTACCACCTCTTTTGTCTTAATTTTTATTGTTGCTTCCGGTGATGATATCCAATTTATTTATTTCCATTTACAAAAAAAACTTTCTCCTGGGTTGGCAACACTGTTCATCCGGTGATGTTCGTCAATACACGGGCAGATGTCGTCCTTTCTCTAGTTGCTTCGTGCAAAGTTTTGTTTCTCTGTCTCTTTCAGTTTCTTTGTTATCACGGTTGGAAAATCTAAATTATATTATAATGTGGGAACGTCATTTCATGATTTTGTCGTGAAGTCGGCACGGGTTAACGTTCTCGTAGAATGCTGCTATTTCACTAATGCGTGTTTACGGTCACATATAATACATTTGGGGTGTGTGCGTATCGCAATACGAAATTACCCAAAATAAGGGACACCCAACACACACACACACACACACACACACACACATATATATATATATATATATATATATATATATATATATATATATATATATATATATATATATATATATATATGAGAGAGAGTTTCAAAACAACACCGACAACGTTTGGGAGGTGATTCCTCACACCAAGATACGACAAAACGCATAGACCAACCTGGGTGCAGAAATGCCTCCGAAAAAATGAATTTTAGAGGTCCATAGGCCCAAAAATATGGGACCTACCGTAGTCGGGCCAACACTTCACTTAGAAACTAATATGTGCCTTATTCAAAAATAAATGTTTCAAAATCTTACTCACGAAGCAATTTTTGAAGAGGAAGTTTTCCTACGGGCATATCATTTGAAGTACTCTCCAACTAGCACTATATAAATTGTTGCGGAAGTACCAGAGGATTCTGAAACATGGATATTTGGATAGGGCAGATATTAGTTCGTAAAGTCTTGACCCGACTACGGTAGGCCCCATAGTTTTGGAGCTATGGACGTTTAAAGTTCATTTTTTCATGTTTTTATCAGTCTATAACTCCCAAAGGAGGCACTTGTGCACCCAGGTTGGTCTGTACTTTTTGTCTTATCTTGGTGTCAGGAACCAGCTCCCAAACGTTGTCGGTGTTGTTTTGAAACACCCTGTATATATATATATATATATATATATATATATATATATATATATATATATATATATATATATATAGATAGATAGATAGATAGATAGATAGATATAGATAGATAGATAGATAGATAGATAGATAGATAGATAGATAGATAGATAGATAGATAGATAGATAGATAGATAGATAGATAGATAGATATAAGGCTATCAATTGTAAAGTAATATGTTCCTATGTGAGCAAAATCTCAATTATACTCGTAGGCACAAGTATATCGATTTTTGACTGTTCAAGGACATTGTTATAAGATCTCCCTGCTAAACATGTTTTTGACAACAATTTATTACTATATATACGAACATAGTTAGATCGAAGGGAGAGAGGATGAATTAAGTCTCATCAGCCCTGCAATTAAGTACACAGTAGTATCTTACGCACAACTTCAAATATATTCGCAGATGCTGGGTTCGTTTTCTACCCTAACAGCACAAAAGTTATAGAAGGCTGCGTTATGAGGGGGTTATTATAAGCCATGGATGTAGATGAGGGTGAACAATTTACATTGCTCTCCCACCCCTTCAACATTACTTGAGATCATCTTTCTTGGAAGAAGAAGCTCTGATATTCTGTCATAAGTGGAGAACATCCTTCGAAAGAATAGGGAACTTGAAGGAAATAGAAGAAACTCCATTTTGTGGGTGGAGGAAATATTAGGGAGTTTGCATAAAGACTCCCCCTTTCTTATCCTTTATGCTTTGGAATGAAGGGTTTGTGGAATGGCGCCATTGTTGATGAGTGATGGGTACTTCTAGTAGGAGACGACAGGTAGATTGTGATTGCTAAGAAGACCATCTGCTGCCCTCTTCCATTAGTCATAAAGAACCGAGGGGGAGATGCTTTTAATATGACTGGTGAAGAGAATTTTTGGAAAACCGCTACTGGTATAAGGGTATCCTATTATCACGCAACGTTTACAAAAGGAGAAAACATGGTATTTCTTAAACTTTCTGCAGACAATAATATACAAATTTCTTTAACAATAGATATCTTTCGATTCGATCGTAGTTTCGTTGTTAAAGGTAAGAATGCACATAAGAAAAAGAGGCAAACACATGAATTTGTATAGATTTGTTGTGTATTTTGTTGTCATGTAAAATATAGCTTTTTCTTCTTCATTAGAGAAACAAAAACTTTTTCTTTGTATTATATGCAAGGCAGTGGCGCAGTCAAAAACTCATAAAGGAGGAACTGACACACACACAAATGTGTATATGTATATATTGGGTGTCCCAACATTCAAACAATAGTTGACATTCGCACAATTTGTACTGTAATGTGTTGCCAACGAAAAAATCAAGAAGGCGTTATTGCTGACAGTTCAAGATAAGCCTATTGAAAATGGAGTACTACACAAAAGAACAACGTACTTTCATTGTTGAGCAATATTTTGAAAATAATAGTTTGGCAGCAAAAGTTCAGGGCTTTTGGAAAAAATATGGTGGGAATAATGATTTAACTTCATCAACTGTGAAGAGATTAATTGAGGAGCATTTTAACAAAACTCAACAAACGCATTTTTTTCGAATTGCATTTTTTAATGGATTTTACTACTTTAATATGAGTCTCATATGATGGATAACAGAAAATACGACGAATCGGAGTATTTGCCGCTGTAAAAGGCGCCTGAATACAGCAAATTTTTGCAAAATTCACAAAACTCGACATCTCCATTTCTCAAGATTCTACAATACACCATTTTTTCAAGATTCTACAATTCACCATTTTTCAAGATTATTTCCCAATAGCTTTTTGCCTCCTAACAGGATTTTTGGCCTTATTGAAAAAGAACTAAGAAGACACGAAACAATCACTCTACTCTCAGAATATAATGACATTTTGAAAAAGTTTGGGGAGGTTAAAGTTTGGGGTAAAGACTGGTATAATTACGATATGAAATCAATCTCCAAAGTTTAATGAAAGCAAAATTACTTTTTAAAATATCTGAGGCAAGAATATTACATTATGCAAGAAGACCTGTGACCAGACACAATGCGTTTTTCAAGATACTTACTTTGTTTCATTGATAGACGTTGAGTTGCTTAAACCTGGAAAGAGAAGTGTTTCAACAATGCTTGAAGTACCTCAACTTCCATTAGTGAATCATGTATGCAAAAATAAAGCTAATGACATGAAGAAGTTGATGTCTTATTTTGACAATGATTCAGAGTAAAATAAAGAGTTCTATTCAAAAGTTGTACAAGGGAATGCTAGTGATACTGAAAATAACATTCTGTATTATGAAGAATATTTACACTGAAGAAGACTGTGTTCCTGTATTGTTTTCACGCAGCATTAAAAATCCCAATATTGTATTATGTATTATTTATTTCGTTGTCATTTCAATGTATGGCTATGAGTTTCATAATAGGTTTAAGATGTGAGAAACAGATTTAATTACTCTGGAAACTTTTGTTCATGTGTTAACTTAAAAGAAATCTATGGTACTTGTACCGATTATGGCCCGGGTCCCTAATATGGTCCACCCACCATATCTCTGCAGATTTACGTTGGTGTTACTAGATGAGAATATAAACTATGTCCTCTAAGCCGCGCAAATGTGTTTACGCTTGTCATGAGGACATAGTTTATATTGTCATCTAGTAGCACCAACGTAAATCTGCGGAGATATTGTCTGTGGGCCATATTAGGGACCCGGGCCATAATCGGTACAAGTACCATATATATTTACTAACACATTATTAATTTCTTATTCTGGTATTACCTATAAAATGTAATATACTAATAGCTCATTGAATTTATATATTTAGAGTGTATATTTATACCACCTGGCTTAATAAATTAAAGAAAAAACATGAAAGAAAAAGTGGATATGTTGAGTTTTGTAAAAACTTGTAACTTCTAACTCCTCCCTCCCCCCAATAAAGGCCGTTAGTAACGAACAATTATTTCTTCATCAACCCCAATCTACATGGGTGACCAGTATTAAATTTTTTAGATATTTTGAATTAATGATATTGAGGACAACTTAAAAAGACATCTGTAAAATTTTGTAAATGACGTTTGTTGAGTTTTGTTAAAACAGTCCTGAATGCGTCGAACACTGGTGAATGTGTCGATGCTTTACTTTCAAGGCCTCCAGTTTTCTCCCTTTTCATGTGTTTCTATTTACTTACTTGAGATGAGTATATCTAAGTGAAAAGAGAACTTCAGGCACATTTCGATATTGATATTTGTAGTTGTAATAATAGCAATATTACGTACTACTTGGCTTTCGAGACACAGGTTGTTAACTTGTAGAGGAGCTAACTACTGATATCTATAATATATGAATTATGCGTGCGTGATCATGACACCCAAGTTGCAAAGTCAAATGAATGACTTTCCGTACATACTTAGACCCCAATCCTGTTACCATATCGTTTTCATTAGAATCCATATCTTAAAGGAAGAGGGGGGGGTCCGAATATTTGTAAAAAAAAAAAAATTGAGTTGCTCGCTAGCCGTTCAACTTGGGGAGCTGAAGTTCACTATATTAACTCTATTAAAAATATACAGAACGTGTCCTAGCATTTAAAAAAAATTATGGGGGGAGCACTTTCTATATTAGGATTGATTTGTAAAAATAATTGGAAACGATCTATATTACTTGAGAAACAAATTGAAAAACAATTATTAATTGAAACACAAAAACTACACCATACCCAATGCTCTCTATTATAATAATTGCTGAAGCTTGTGTCTATTATATGGAGCGTTCAGAGCACAAGGCAATCAAGCTATAAAGTTGTGAGGGAAATTGATATAAAATTTGTACTGTAAGGACAAATTAAGCATACCTTACAAATCTGGAAATTTTAAGTTTATAAGGTATGCTTAATGATATGGAAAATTTTACATCTTTTCCCCTTTATGTTGGTCTACTTTACCTTGATTTGAGAGCTTCAAATTTCATCCTATTTTCCACTGTAAAGTATCTGTAATTCAACAAAAAAAAATATATATATATGATAATTAAATTGAAATTGTTCGTAATTTGTCCCATGACAAACACTTTACTGTTTTATGTCGTAAAGATCAGATCCATCGGTATTGTGCTTGACAGAGCTGTGCTTGAGCGATTCACCGTAGAAATTCAAATTCCGTTTAGTGATAATTTCACAGGCATCTTTTATTCAAGTGTAATACTCTTCAGTCAGTGGAGACGAGGGCGTGGATTATGGGTCAGAGTTGATGACAATGACTTTGGTAGGTAGGAGTGGATCACAGTGGGTCAGGGTGGTTCGTAGTGGGTGGCGAGTCAGACTGGTCATGGTGGATCATAGATTACGATGGATGGTGAATCATAGATTACGATGGATGGTGAGTCAATGGGTCGTGGGTCAAGTTGTCATTGACCCATGTCATATCTGTGTGTGACGCTAAGTAACTGTTCCAGTGGGTGTCCAACTTGTACGCGTCCAGTTGCCGAGTTTACTAATAACGATTCGACGGGCTAGAAATCACAGGTAATTTTCTAATTTTTTGCACCAAAATTTACTTCTGTTGAGGGTTTTTAAGTAACGTTTTTTCACCTTCTTAATCTTCTGTTATGTTATTCTAAAGGTAAATTTCAAAAGAAGGATATTTTCTATTAATTCACAAAAAGTGAAAACATTGTTCTCTGAAAACTGAAAAACTGAAAAACTCAACCTTGTTCATTTGACTGGCATATTTTGTTAACCTACGTATAGTAGCTTACACAGAGATTCGATTTGATTCTTTCTGATTAGCATTCCTTTCAACAGCGAGTCTATACAAGACGTGGACCAACAGATTAACGTAGAATCCGAACTACATGAGATTCCGCCGGGAATCGAACACGGGTCTCCGACGTCAAAGGCGCGTACGCTAATCAGGAGAGAGCTCTACTACACACTGAGACACAAGTGGTACACTGTGAGACGGTGTCTCAGTTTGTACCATTTAAGACAACAAAAATGTCATTAAATCTATCGGATATCCTTAATACATTAAGTAAATTATCTTCTTCGCAGAAAATATTGATAAGCTGGATTGTTGTGTTTACTATTTACCCCATAATTATTATTTGAAATTTGCAGTATATAAATATGAGACCGAATAGTCTGAGTAATTGAACCAATGATGACTTCCCCAGAAAAGAATTTCAATACACAGGGGGTGAAAGTAGTACTGCAAAAATACAGGTAGTTCTTGTTAATAACCATCAGAGAATTGCTCCTGGAAAATTTCGCATCTCCCTGAAATCAGCACTGAAATGAAGTATTAAAGAAATTATCCAAGAGACTAATGTCATTTATATTTTAATCGCAAATCTAAGAAGTCTGATCAAAAAAGAAATTTATTCTTTTCATTAGACAATTATTTCTCTTTTGTTTTGATTTCTAGATCAGCTACTATTATTGGTCCTAAGATAAAATTTATCAGTCGTTTATTCGTTACATTTTTTTTATACAAAGAAAGTAATTGCAACACATTTACTGGGTAATTATGTTCTTGTGTGTTTCCCAAACGATGTGTTTTGTGTCGCCGAAGTGTTAAATCTATCAAATAGGAAAGGTGAATTTGAAGGTTCCTATGTAAGAAAAGGTGTTAAACTGGATGCGTTCGTGAAGCCTGACGTACTGGATGTTGCACTAGTGTGTCCATTCGATATTGCTACAATTATTCTACCTTAAAATTTTCAAATGAAAACTAAAACACTGAAAGGTTGCCACAAATTTCCCTTCAGCTTTGGAAGCACAAATTTGCGTTAATACTCATATTTTTTCTGCTCTGTTTGTTTTATATCAGTGAGACATTCAGTTTTCGTTGTGTTACAATAATTTCCGGTAAACTTCACAATACACGCTCCAGCTAGGTATTGATAAGTACGACCGCTTCGAAAGGGTATAGTAAAATACTGTATGGTAGAGTAGAGTGAGATAGGGATAAGTAGGGTAGGGGTAGGAACGGGTTAGCTTAAGGTTAAGGAAATTTAGACCCATTTTAACAAATTTAATAGTGTAATTTCTCGTTTCTGAGTGAGTATACCAACTGGGGCGGGTATTGTAAAGTAACCGCTAATTTCATTTGTTGTTAAAGCAAGTGTAAAAACAATATTTGGTTAAATAAGTGTAGGGGTCCATCGTAGCTTTAGTCGCTAACACTGTCGTGTTCGATGCCCTGTAGTGACATTCGGCCGAAAAGATGTGACAGCTTTTCCAGGTGTCATTTTGAGTGCGGTTTTCCCTGGGTTTCCCTCACTCATACCAGGTAAATGCCGGGATAATACCTAACATACAGGTTTCAAGCCGCTTCCTTCATTTCCCTTTCCTTTCTTCCTTCCCCGGATAGTGTGCTCGCCGAGAGACGTCATTCCTCATACGTGACAAGTTTAAGGCCATAGATATCGGCAGTTTCCAGAAATATGTATAAATAACTATAAATAAGATAAATAAGCATATTTCACAAATAGTGTCTTACTGTGCACTACAGAAGGTACAAACGTTCACACCTAGGTCATTTTTACTTGGCACTACATACACTGAGGAACATTTATAGGATATCTAAATTTGTAGCTTACATATTTACCTAAAGAATGGCGATTTTACATTTTTGTAAGGGGCGTGGTTGCTCAGTGGTAGAGCGTTCATCTCTGGAGCGTCCGGTCCGTGGTTCGATCTCAGCTCGCGCCAAGTGAACTTTGTGGTGGACAAACATCGTGTGGGGGTGGTTCTCCGGGTTGCCCCGTTTCCTCCCATTCCACTGTTGTCTTCATTTCTCACCATCGCCGTCTCCTTTAGCCTAGCCGGCTTAGCCTAAGCATGGAACATAAAACTTTAAAATGTCATTTCATTTTTGACATTTTTGTACCACAGATATAATACTAAATACACGTCAGGAGAGACATTTCTTCTCACTGTGTAATACTTTTCTCTATTTTGAAGACCCGAATCTCTTTTAAAAAAAACAGGGAGTACAAGTGGACACTCTTCTTCCCCACTGAGAGTGCCTCTACCCACAGGTTTCTTCGCTCACTCATTTGACAAAGGTTATATGAACCCCTGAACTGTTATTTGGAAAAGAGTGGAATGGGAGAATAAATTCTGGGAAATTCAACCACCTGGTTGGAGTGTAGATCAACTGTCGATTACGCCAATGCAATTATAGCCCCCATTCTCGCAACTAGTTTACATACTGAATGATCCGTACTTTTTTTTATCCCATCTAATCAGTGCTTTCCCTTTACATTGTGACTCTTTAACTGTACCTTCAATAATGTCCAATTTCACTTGTACGAGTATAACCGCTTGACATATCGATCTTGCTGTCATTCAGAAATAGTGATTATTGACAAAGTGACGTCAGAAAAAAAAATAAAGCTACGAGGGTAAAAGATGCTTCACACATCTTAAGAAAGCTTTGTACTTGTGCCAAAAATCTGTACGTTAGTTTTTTTTTTCTTTTTCGTGCAACATAGTGATAAAATCTAAATTTTTACCGATATGACTTCGCTGAATAGTCCCCTATTGCTTTAAACCTGTACAAATTGATGGTGATGCTGATGGTGAAAAACAAATAGAGACTTGCCGTTGAAATCTTCTGAATACTGCCGAATAGCTGAATGTGCATGTCATTAATGTACCAGTCCTAGGTTCAATTTCCGGTGGAAGTGTTTATTATTTTCTGTTAACACAAGGGGGCACAGTGGCTCAGTGGTAGGGTGCCTACCTCTGGTGCGTGGGGTCCCTGGTTCGATCCCGGCTAAGTAAGCTTTTGGTGGACAACATCGTGTTCGTGAGTTTTCTCGGGTATTCCTGTTTCCTCCCACTTTATCATTCCACTAATTCCTCCACCATCATTCACTTGACGTAATCATGATCATTCACTTTCCTTAATCATCATCTTCCTTAGCCCAAAGTGCACAAGCGTACCACGTAAAACTAAAATATTTCATTTCATTTCATTTCTGCTAACACAACGTCGCGAGGCAATTCAAGAATTTTTTGTCTTAAGAAAAGTGAATTCCTGCCTTAAAAGCTGGAAATAAGAACAAAGAAAGTATACGCCTTCGGTGCGGGTTTTGGGTTCGATTCCCGGTGGGGTCACTCGGTCGAAAATGTGTAACACGCTTTTTCAGACCAGCCACCCTGAATGAGGTGTTCCTGGGTTTTCCTCATTCACACCAGGCAAATGCCGGGGTGGTACCTAACTTCTAGGTCCCAGGCCGCTTCCTTCCTTCCCCAATCCTTTCTTCTGTTCTTTCCCTTATCCCGGATTGTGTGCTCGCCGAGGGCCGTCATCCCTCAAATCGTGAAGGGCTAAATGGTCTTACGTTAGATGCCGAAAGTCCAGAAATCTAAATCCTAAATCCTCCTAAAGAAAGTATACATAATGGCCATTTAAACTGACATAGTTCCTTCGTGATCAGAAACGCCAGGATGTTCCTCCGGGTACATTAGAGATAATTTTTGAATGATTTTATGATCTTTAAAGTATCAGTAGGGAATCCTCGAGTAGTTAGAATCTCTTATTTTATTTTGAATACTCCGTTGTCAATTTCGAAATATCTCATACTGTTGCTGTAGTTAATTTAGTCTAGAACAAATCATTTCCTAAAAAGTGTTCTTCAGTATCAAGTTTAGCTCCACCCCTCATATTTACATTATACAGCTTGATGATCTCAGAATCCGGAACATATGAGCACTTTCTATCTCAGATTCTAAGAAATTTATGTCATTTCTATGTCATTCAGCATGTTTGCTTGCGGTGACAATTGATACTTTCATCTTTTCTTTCAAGAAAGTAGGTCAAATGGTTAATACTCATAAAAACGACTGAGTAAGGTTGTGAGTCTTATGATTCTCAGATGAGAAAATAAATCAATTAAGCGGAAAGACATTAAACCAAGAATAAAATTATTGTCTTTTATTTTTCTTCTGTCTTTTTAATCTCAAACCAAAAGATGAAAAAAGAGAATAGGTCAAAGGAGAAGAAAGCAAGTGGTTAACCACAAGATACTCGTCCCGAACCAATGGCAGTGGAAAATATAGATAAGTAATACAAATACAATCTGCTCGTATAAGAAGATATTGTCATGATTAAAAAAAAAAAAAAAAGTATTCTTATCGTAGGGTTTGTTTCGATCAACTGTACACTAGTACTCTAAATAAATTCAACACTCATTATACTCTCGCAGCTGTATACTCTCGCAGCTGAGTTCATACACATATTTTAATGGATATAATAGCGAGAAAACTTTTAAACCATGAGTGTCGATCCTTGCAGATTGGGGGATTGCATTAGGGGCTCAAGAAGTTACGTCGATGACGTTTCATGTATTCCGTACATGGTCATTCGTATAGGTAACTTTCTTATTAAGAGCCTGTCTTACTAAAAACAAAACAAAATTTACCATTTTTCTTTTGCTTGTTTATTCATAAGTGAAAGGAGATAATCAAATGCAACTTACCACAATCATAGATAATGTTATTCTACAACAGAAAATATAAACCTGAACAAATTTCAGTGTTGCCATCCATAGAAATTACAGTGTTGCCAGGATAACCATGCCTCTAAAATCTAAGTTAAGGAAGTGACAAGAGGAACGAACTCAATTGCATTTGGTTACATATCATGTTGTCTTGGTATCCTGTGAATTACTTTTTAAATAATAGTTGTATTTATTTTGTAATAAACAAAATAGTTTTAACATAGAGTTATTAAAATTAAATAATAATGTTATTTAAAAAGTAGTTCACGGGATACCAAGACAACATGATATGTAATCAAATGCAGTTGAGTTCGTTCAACTAGTCGCTGCATTAAGTTAGATTTTAGGAGAATTATTATTCTGGCAACACTGTAATATCTATGGATGGCAACACTGAAAATTCTTGAGGTTCATATTTGTTGCTGTAGAATAACATTATCTATGATTGTGGTAAGTTGCATTTCATTATCTCCTTTCACTTATGAATAAACAAGCAAAAGAAAAATGGTATAATTTATATTATATTTAGTGCAGGCTCTTAAGGTTCAATTGATCAAACTATTTACACCGTTGCCACCAAGCACACATTTCACTGATAGACGCTTGTGTCGATTCCAGAATTCCGTACATGAAACCGAAAAATATGATTAATTCCAATAGTAATGGAAACAGGGGCCTCTGTCATTCAAGGCTCCTATATCGTTCATTTCATTTCAATTTAGTATCACTTTCAGCAGCGAGGCTGAACTCCGTGGCTAAGCGGTTGGCGAGCGTGCCTTTGGCGTGGGAGACCCGGTTTTGATTCCCGACAGGAGTTTATGTGGTTCGGATTCCACTTTAATCAGTAGACCCATGGCTCATATAGCCTCCTGGTGATAGTCACTCGGTGCGGAAAATGACGTTTACCCGCTATGTATATATACCAAGTGAGACTGTGCCAAGTTATGCCCCAAAAAAGCCGGAAAAAGGCAGGAAATGAAAAATATATACAGGTAACCTAATACCTACAGAAAGGGGACACGTAACCAAGAACACAGTAGTAGTGTTACATAAGCAGTGTTGCCATCCCAACAGAAAATTGTAGTGACGCTTGACAGTTTGCGCAAGCGCGCTCTTCTCATTTTGTGTTCGTCTGCTTTGATGAGCGATGAGTACGTATATTCAGGCTTGCCAACTCCAGGGAAATATTCTCTGGCCAATCCTATCCAAAACTTTAGTTTCTGATTTTAGCTTCGAGTGGTATACCCCCCCCCCCCTTATTTGATTAGCAACGTTGAGTATATTTAGGTTGTTTATGGTTGGTTTGTTTGTCAGCTGACAGGGTGTTTCTAGTAGGCAGCTTATTTATTCTGTGCAATATTCGATTATATTTAATTCTTTCAAAATGCGATTATATTATTTTAATTCTTTAATTCTTTCAGTATCTTCTTGGTGTCGTGCGAGTAATCTGGTGTTACGTGTGATTTTTATCTTCTGTATCAGTGTTCCCAAAAAACAAGTGAAAAAAATCTATGAAATATGAAACTATACAATTATATTTTTTTGCAGTTCTTTTAGAGTGGTCTGTTTCATTCTTATGAGTGGCCTTCTTATTTACCAAAGCTGTAGTGAGTGTACAGCTGTAGTCAGTGGAGTTATAAATGGAGTCGAGGCCAAAGTGAGAGGTGTATCCTAATGCTTATTTTGTTCACTGTTTTGCTCGACAAAAACTAAGGCCAGAATATTCTTTTCTAATCTTTCTGCTATCCCGGTTTTCTTCTCACTCTCATAACATAACAGCAGTTTTAGATTTGCAAAGCGGATACCCAGTGGTGGACCAACGAGATGAAATTTTAAATCTAGGACTGTTAATGTGGTATACGAAAAGCAGGAAGAACTAAAAGAATGTTTCCAAATTTTGTCAGAATCCGAGATCTCAAGCACTACAACAATAAATGAAGCGTCTGCCTTGTAGTGAGAGAGATATACCTTAATGCTAATTGAATGAAGAATTTTGTTGTTGGCTACTTTTTCCCACTTAGTTACGCAACATCTAGATATTCTATATAACCAACTACATAGTCATCATATACAGTAGATGCAGCAAAAGTTCAGTCATATTTATCTGCCTTCACTACTGAAATTAATAAAATCAGTGAATCAATAGGACTAGTTGATACCGAAACGTAAAATCAAAACTAAAAGATGATTGTTTCAAATACACAGTCAAGAGCAGACACAGCCAAAGAAGTGTGACGTTATTTTAAACCAAGTGAACCTGCGCTTCCACTGTACAGATCACTTACCTATATCTTCACTTCTGCAGAAATCTAATTTCGATCAATTTAGTGTTTCCTTTTCCGAAAAAATCTTCAATAAATGTACAGAGCTGTTTCCTGTTTTTGATAAAGATGAACTTTATACTACACTACACTACTTTATACTACACTACACTACTTTTGAACTACACTAAGTTCAGTATAAAGATGAACTTTATACTGAACTTAGTGTAGTTTGTGCAAGAGAAGAGATCAGGAAACTTGGTGGTGTTGTGAATTTCCTCCAGTATATTATAAGCAGTGTTTCTTTCAGAAACTATGTTCCGTGGGAGCACACTTCGTATTCTGGGGGCACTGCTGGTACTATTCTATTTATTATTATCTTATAGACGTATTATTTTGGTCTCCTTCGGGGGGGGGGCACTCTCAGAGCTCCAAGGGCAGTGCCTCCCTAAAAATATGTCTGAAAGAAATTGATTATAAGCAATAGTCTTCCTTCCACTTTTTCTGAAGTGCTAAAACTTTTGAAAATATTCATCACGCTGCCCCTAACTAGAAGTGAACCTGAATGATGTTCTTCTACCCTTAAAAGAGTGAAAACTTTTCTAAGAAATACAATGGGAGAAGAATGGCTAAGGGTACTGGGTACTTGCTATGTTATCAATAGAAAAGGAAATGTTTGAACAGATCCCTAACTTCAATAATAGAGTTATCGAAAAGTTTACTACAAGGAAGGACCATCGTATGGAATTAATTTCTAAGAAAGGTATTTTGTTTTATGCAGCCCTCCTAAGTATAAGTAACACGAGCCGCCACTGATAATGGGCATTGCTGGACCTCTTTGGCTCCAATCGTTCTTTCAGAAAAAATGTTCCGGGGCGGCACTGCTGGTACTATTTTATTTATTATTATATTATGGACGTATTATATTGGTCTCGTCCGGGGGGCACTCTTAGAGCTCCGGGAACAGTGCCCCCCCAAAAAAAAGTATCTAGTATATAAGTTTAAGTCAAACTATGCGAAAACTAGAATAAATTGTTCATTTACGACATGCATTTTGAATTGAAATAAAGAGCTTTATAGCACGTTAAAATATAATTTGTTTTGTAAGTGTTTGTATCAATAATCAATAATTTGTTACATTTCTCAGGCGAGAGTGCTTAGCTTTGAACTCACATAGAATAACTTATATGAACAACTTTTCACTTCTAGCAGAAGATTTTTTAACAATTACGTTACCATGTTATTTTAAAGAAATTGTTATCAGAAGAAAAACACAAATCTAATGTGCTGCGGCATCTGAATTACGAAGTAGGTGGGTGAACCAATAGAATTCCCCTGTTGCAACGCGTAGTGGACTCGCCCAAGCGTCAACAAATTAGTATCTTTTTGAGTTCTGCCAGTGATAATGTGGTTCTCGTTAGTTTGTTGCATTTGGAAAAGCAATGTTACAATTATAACATTAATCGCTATTACACTCTTGTGAAAGCATTACTTATTGCTTATTGTTTTTCATTTATTAAAAGTTTGATGCCAACGTATTTTAACTCAAATCAGGGCAGGTGCGTTTTCTTCAATGGGCTCATTCCTTCGTTGAATGTGATGCGTTAATGTCTCTTGATTTCGTGAAATGATATTGGCTGTAGTATCCGTATGTTGAACGTGGGAACTGTGTAATTTTCTTATTATCGTAGAACAATGGCCAAGAAATCAAGTATCAGATCTAGTGACTGTGTTTATGACGTAATTGGAATACCAGAGGAACTTATTGAAGTGCAATTGTCAACAGTTTCATTTGTCTTAAAACATTTTCTTGTTGAAGAGAGAGTTCAAGGCTCAGAAGGATTCATCTGACAAAGAAATAGCTAGATCAGTTGACCGGAAAGTAACCCAGATTTGGAACAAGGCTTCGATTAGCGAAAATGCTATTTTAAGTGAACGAAGAATCATAGATCGAATATTGGATTTTCATTCAAAAATTCGTTAGCTTCAAAAATCGTTGAAGAGGACATCGAGTGCTTCTAAGATGGCTGATTGTCAGAAGAAACCTAATACTACTTTGTTTGAAAATGCAAAGTGTAAGTGTGTCAATCCACTTGTTCAATGCAATTGTAGGAAAAGAATTCGGTTCCCTCTTTGCAAATACTCTTCTTGATCGACCAGCACTTCAAAGAAGCATGTTTGTTGGAAGTTTAGATACAAGAGAAACTAAACGTCGACAAAACCAGATTCGTCGTAACGAAGAAATGTTTAAATCAAAGGAAAAACATGAAGTTAGTGATACCTTAACTTTTACCGCTGATTCAATCCCAAATGAAACTGAAACTGACACCAAGGACACCTAGAAAAGGAGTACCACCCTTCTAGAAGACAAGATACGTTCACAGAACCTTTCCAGCAAATGAGACTGAAACTTCCTAAATTTGTTATTGCAGTTTACAGGACCTAAATTTCTAAACGAAAAGCAGGTATTTTAGCTGCATTTCTTTTGAAAGATGTAGATCTTGTTTCTGCTTATTGTAAGGAAAAAGTGATTAACACAAACAAAGTTCTTAGAGATAGAAAGGAAATGGATGAAACGTTTGCAGAAGCTGTATTATCACTTATGTCAAGTAAAGTGAAAGGGTCATATTTTGACAGCAGACGTGATGAAACAATGACGATTCGGATAAAGGACAGTAGATCTTATTGTTTCTTTTTTCTGCGAAGGAGGAGCAAATTGTACTTATATAGAAGCCAGGGTCCATCGGTCATGTAATACCTACATCCGGAAAAAGGAAATGGCGTTGCTGAAGGCATCCGAAATTTTCTTTTACAAAATAATATCGATACGTCGGGACTAGTCGTAGTAAGATTGCGATGGAATGTCCATTAATACGGGACGGAAGAATGGTGTTATAGCCCAACTGGAATACTATCTCAAAAAGCCTCTTCAAAGATTTTTTTGTCTTTGGCACACAAATGTACTTCCCTTGTGGCATAACATTGAAGAAATTGATGGAAAAAAGTGTTGTATCTACTACTTTTACAGAACCAATTGGAGTGACGCTACAAAACTACGAGAACATGCCGATGCAATGGTTTCAGACTATGCGAGTGATTTGGACTGCCGACTTAACAGAGGAGAAGCTAACCTCCGACCAAAAGTATCTTCTCTGAATCTGTAAAACTGTTTCAACCGGCGATTGCGATACTGGACTGGCTGAGGGGCATCCTGGGAAGTTACATCATGCTAGGGGGCTGACAACTGCTAATAGAATACTACGTCTTTACATTGCAAAGGAGAATCCGTCTGAAACGTTGCAGGCATTCGTCCAGTATATTATGAACGTGTATACTCCTCTTTGGCTTTTCATCAAGAAATAAACATCGTGCGTTAAAGGTGGCCGACACCTGTTGTTTATTTTATCTTCTTCCCGCTGCATGAATGACAAGTACAGAAAAATAATCGATTCTGTGTTGAAGAGAAAGTCTGGTTTGCCCACTCGGAAAACCTTCTGACAATGATTTCTGATAACGATCCAAACGATGAGGATACTTGGGTGGAGGAGAATTCTAAAAGCACGATCTTTAAGTTCTTCAGATCCTTGTGTCACCCGAGGATTCATAGTTCCGGAAATTGTGGTCGACGCAGGCAACTATGTCGATATGATTGATTGATCCAAGTGCCAATTGTCTGATCCACCATTGATACGTTACTTAAGTGTGAAACAAGTACAAGATAACATTAACTCAGCATCTTATCGGGAGAAGATATGACTTGTTTCCCTGTTCATACACAAGCAGTCGAAAGACGTGAAAATTGTGACGGAGGCAGCAACGTCAGTGTGTGGCAAAGAAGAGTGTCATAGATTTGTTTTGGCAACACCTAAGTCTTGTGACCACATTCCCAATTTTCCACTAAGCCAAAGTACTAAACTACTACATAGAAACACAGCACCTGGTTGAGCACTGCATAGTAAACCAATATATGCAATTGTGCAAGGATGGATGAGAGGGCAGAACTGCACGTGCAGCCACCTCCTGTGGTGAGTTCTGGACTATTCTCGAAAAAACTTTTTTTTTGGGGGGGGGAATAAGAGGAGAGCTGCGGATGAAGCATTATAAACCATACAAGTTGTTAAAACAAATGCACTTTATTTTCATCGGAACAAGAAACGTAATCGAAACGTAATTCAGGATTTCGATATTGTTAAGGTCGCCATGTTAAAAGTGGTTAGTGGATTCCAAAATCGTGTTCGAATTCTTTTATCATTTGCAGAGATCTTTTAACGTTACTCGACCCCCCTTTCCATTTGAAATTTTCGAGTTCTGACTTTACTTCGGACTCCTTTTCTGGGTCACACAATTTCTTCTTTTTTTAGACTCTGAGTCACCATGTGGCATATCATTGGAAAGCGTGTGTCTTGCACTTCCCGAAACTGTGACGGTGCTTACATTATCTTAATTAGTAAACTCCTATACTCTATTTCGCGCACCCCCCACCAAGTGAACTTTGTGGTGGACAAACACCGTGTGCGTAGGTTTTCTCGGGGTTCTCCCGTTTCCTCCCACTTTCTTCATTCCACCATTTCATACATCACTCATCATCACCGTCTCCTTTAGCCTAACCGGCATAACCGTGGGACGTAAAAAAACTCAAAGATTTCATTTTTCTATTTCGCGCACCTTCATTTTTTGGAAAACAATTGGTACACGGAAAACAGTAGGTAGTATGGACAAATGTTTCGTAGGGCAATCTTATTTCCTCCCCCCCCCCCACCTTTTTGAATCTGCATTCGAAACATATCATTCCCATTTGAAAATTGCAAGAACGGGGCATGTGCCCCCCCAAATTACACTACGAAAGGGGACTTTCAGGATATTGTAAATAATTTGTACAGATTCTTTGGACCCACATTTGTGATGCAATTTTTTATTTCAACTTGATAGCATGACCCGTTCTCGAGAAAAAGGTAGTGTCTGGGTAGCTCTGGAACATCCTGTATATATATGAACATTTTGTACATGTTAGGCAAATTTCGGCAAAACCTTTGAGCTCAGGTATTCATATGGAAATCCTACAATGCTCATTAATATTATTTGTAGCATTTGATTGTTTACATCATTTAGGTATGGCCTACACGCAAAATGCCATCACCAGGAAAAAATTATATTTTTTTTAAAGTTTTCACCAAAAGTAATATTTTTTAAAATTTTTCTCAAATTTTTAGTCCGATGCGGCACCTCAAAATTTCTACCGATCGAGTTCAAATTTTGCACACTTCTTATTAAGCCAATTTCGCCAAAACTTAGCACTAGCCGTAAGCCAATTTTGAAAAACGTGTTCCATCGAACCCCCTACTGTAAACTAGTATATCTCTTTATTACCGCCTATGACCATAGTTAATTAATTACTGTAGTATTTAATTATCGCCAAAGATGTATTACAACAAAGAAAAGTCGGGAAACGCTTTGCAGATTTCTCCTTCTTCTTCTTCTTTGTAATAAGAGAAGAAGATCACTTCCTAGTTGAATGCTGTGAACAAAATGTTCATTTTATCTTTTATTATATACGTTCGCATTTACGTTGATCACAAGGGTTTCAGTATTCGCGCACTACCCTGTATTATTTCTCGCGCGCTACCTTAGTCAGCTGTTTCAAGTTGGTCATGTAAAATTACAGAAAAATTTGGGCAGGAGAACAAAACCTAACCAATCCCTGCGGGGCTTCTAACCCGTTCCTACTACTACTACTACATTTATTACTACTACTACTACTACTTTTGCTATGGATCCGTATAGTAAAAGTGCAAGCTTCTTTTAATGAAAAAAGTGTTATGAAAATTTAGAAAAACAATCGATAAATCACTTTTTTCAGTATTATTTTCAATCCTATTTTAATGAAAAAAGTGCTATGAAAATTTAAAACATAAAAAAAACTTTTCTTGGTCAGGGTTTGAACCCACGCCAAAAACTATTTTCATCACTAGCATGTTGTATTAACACGCTCTTTTTTTTTTAAAGACTTTATTCACAATTTAATTACAGTTACATTAGGCAGTTACAGAAGTAATCCAGAAACAATGTGCCGAAAAAAAACTATATAGAAATGTAAATTGGAATAAATTAAAAGAAAAAAAATAAAATTAAAAATAATAAAAAAATAAAAAAAAATAAAGAAGGAACAATTGACAATTATGAACAATAAACATAAGTGTTATGAAAGTAAGACTACCAAATTATTGCAAAGAGTTTATGGTCATCACATTAGGCTGTTATTCAGGCGAGACAAAACATGTTGATTAAAAGATATATAACAATTCACAGGTAAGAAAAGTACATACTAGATTATGAAACTAAGACAACCAAATAATTGGCAAAATGTTTTCGTTTATATTGCACAGGAAGTTTCTGCAAATGGTGTCGCAGATAAGACGAATACACATCGACATGATACGGTCGATGTGTGGTAAGCACATATAGAAGAGTATATGCAGCGAGCCAAATTACACTGTTATTTTTTGCATTAGGGAAATAATGAAAATCAGGATAAATAAGAATATTGTTAGCCGTAATGTAGTGGGGAGACGAGCGACAAATCTTACTTATAAGTAGGCTAAAATGGTGCCAGATATTTTGAATCTCTGTACAAAATTGTAAGCGATGCTCAAGAGTATCTTTGTTATTGCAGTGAAAACACATATTGTGATCCACCATTCCTAAGTTAAAGAGGCGGTCTAGCGTTTCGTATTTGTTGTTGACAATGAAATACCAGAGCGATTTTTGCTGAGTAGTAAAGAAAGGAGCGTTGATATTTCGCCAAATATAAGGCCAGTGAAGTTGTGGCTCTTTCAATTGAATATGAGGCGTGACGAAGTGTTGTGTCTGCACAAAACGGC
Source organism: Thermobia domestica (assembly GCF_964235325.1). Taxonomy (NCBI): domain Eukaryota; kingdom Metazoa; phylum Arthropoda; class Insecta; order Zygentoma; family Lepismatidae; genus Thermobia; species Thermobia domestica. Next base: position 50,423,565 of record NC_137465.1, read on the forward strand.
GATAAATTGCTCTAACAGGCATGAGGTCTAAGTTGCTTCGGGCAATCAGCCCATAGGCTATATCAAGAACTGGTTCTCGCAGGTGTGGGAATTTATGGCCCCAAGGAAAAATATTAATAGGTGTTTGAAGGTAGACACAAGCTAAACAAGCAGAGATAACGTTACTAGATACACTGTTCTTATCATTCGTGAACACGTCGATGGTTCGTTTCAATAGTAGTGCCTGACCTTGGAGCAATATGTTTTGAAATCCTATGCCACCTTGTGCCGGAGGTAACACGAGTTGTTCACGTGAAACGCGAAGCACTTTATTATGCCACAGAAAGAACAAAGCGTGACTCGTGAGGAATTTGTATGTTTGTAGGGGGAGAGGAAAAATAGAGCAAACAAACCACAGAAGGCTGAACGTTTTTTGTTTGACAAAGAAATTTCTACTGATCATGTCCATATTGCGGGGTTTATGTCGTATTAGAAGACCACGTATTTTGTGTGCTATGATATCATAATTGAAAGTAATGGTTTGTTTGATGGTATTGAACCACTCAATACCCAGGATTTTGACGGAATTAACTGCCGTGTAGTACGCACTATATTGATCCTGATATTTTGGATGAATACATAGGAGCTTTGTTTTTTGTTTATTTAAGCTTGCTCCTGAAATGCTTTGATACGCGTCTATAAGATTCTGAATATTTTCGAGGGTGGAAATACTGTTCACATAGAAGTGGACATCATCTAAGTAACTCGCGACTGAAATAGAGGCGTGGTAAATTTTGATGCCATTGAGTTTGGTCTGCGCCGCGTATATTAGAGGTGCGATTGAGAGACTAAATAGAATACTGGACATGGTGTCACCTTGAAGAATTCCAGTACACAAGGGGATAGCGGAGCTTAAACCACCATTAAGTTTCAATTTCGTAATTCTGTTGTGATACACTCCCTGAAGCATGGACAGAAAAGTGCCATTAAAACCAAATTTGTGTAGGACTTTAAAGAGATAGTCATGTGATACCCTATCAAAAGCTTGTGAAAAATCAGTGGATAGAATGGCTACAGGAGTGGGGGCGGCAGTCTCATGATAGGCTATAAAATCTCTTATGTTAGCTAAAGCTTCATAAAGTAACGCATGGTGTCCATGACCGTATTGACAGGAACTAAGCAACTCTCCTATATAATGGTTCATACGAAGCGCTAGACATCGTGTTAAGATTTTTAAATCGGCACATAAAAGACTGATCGGGCGGTAATGATCAATAGACGTAGAGTTTGACTTTTTAGGTATTAAAACAGTAATACCCGTAGAGAGAGATTCTCCTAAAGTAAAATTTTCTCGATATTCATTGAAGAGATCCGTGAGAAAGGGGGCAAGAATATCAATGAAACTAAGATAAAATTCTAAAGGAAGAGAGTCAATTCCAGTAGATTTGCCACGTTTTCCTAATCTAATGGAGGTCTCAACTTCATCGATGGTAAAAGGGCTGTTTAGATACTCTTGAGCATTAACATCTAGGATTGAAGGGATATAGTCCAAAAGAGATTCATCTTCATTATTTACATTAGGTTTGGCATACAATTGTTTATAATACTGAACAAATTGGGGAAGTACCTGCAATCCTTCATAAATTTGGCCATCCTTGCCCCTAATGGATGAAATCAACTTTTGTTTGCCTCTGTGTCGTTCTTTTTGAATTTGTACAATACTAGCCTGTTCCATGTCAGCGGCCGGGGCAATTTTGCTGCGAACAAAAAAACCACGCATTCGTTTGTTATGCAATGACAATAGATGGGCTTTGATTTCTTGTATTTGAGGCCTGACCAGGCGGCCTCGCAATTGTTCTTGCATGTATTCCTTGAGTAGGCGCGAGTAATAGTTATATTGAGTATTATATGCTTGGTTCCTTTGGATACAATATTGCTTACTTATGGATCGAAATCTAGGTTTAACTCGCTTATCCCAAAAATACATAAGTTTGCCCTGATAGCGTGATATTAATGGAGACAAGATTCTCCATTCCTCTCGAATTAAATGCTGATATTCAGGGTCCATAAGTATGGAAGTGTTAAAATACCAAAGAGGACTACTTCTCAAAAATTTTGACACTGGTAGGTTTATTCTCATAACAAGAGCATAATGATAGCTAAAACAGACAGGTTCAAGGGTAACATCACGTACTTGTGCTACTAGTGAGCGACTTACGTAAAAACGGTCCAAGCGACTGGATGATTTTGAAGTATGAAATGAGTGACCTGGGTCAGTGGGTCGAAAGTGACGCCACACATCAACTAGATTATAGGTGTCTACTATTCGCTGGAGTTCAGGAGAGAAATTAAAGTTGGGAGTCTGGTCAATAGGTTGTAAAACGGAATTAAAATCTCCACCTAAAATACAAGGGTTGGCACCATTAAATAAAGCCTGCGCAAGATCAGTGTTGAAGAAATCCTGTCTCTCTCGCCTTTTGTGAGACCCAGATGGCACGTAAATATTGCATAATTTGATGCGGTCAAGCATTCCAATGGAGATTCGTTCATTTGGGTGATCATTAACGGCCTTAAACTCTAGATCATTACGGTAGATGATAGCTGTACCTAGCCCATTCTCCGTAAAACGAGAATAGCATGTATGGCGTGAAAGATAACTATACTCTTGAAGGGCTACTTCTTGAGCGAACAACACATCAATGTCTGCTTTGTAGATAAAGTCTCTTAATGCTTCTTGTTTAACAGGAGAAGTAAATGCATTTAAGTTAATGGTTGCAAAACTAAAACTATACATAAAGATAAACATAAACAAAAATAGAGTGAAGCGAAATGTTAAACACTGCATAAATGGCTGTAATATAGACCACAATAGAACAAGGAAAATAATTATAAGTCGTCCCCAACGGGGATACCAGCTTTCAACTTTTTCAAAGTGGCCCGGGTTCGGGCACCTGAAACTTGGGTAACATCGGAAGTACGGCTTCCTTTAGAATTTTTCGAAACGCCACTAACAGTTGTCTTTAGTTTGGAAAGTTTACGTTTTTCGTATACAGGGGCACTGAGATCAGATTCACTAGCAGAGTCACTGGTAAGGGGTTGTACATTCCTATCGAGAGTGATGTTTGAGTCTGCTCCCAAGTGCACGGCAGATTGATTATCATGGTCCATGGGAGCACACGGAACAACTTTTATATCCTGAACTGACGGTTGGTCACCTACCTGAGCAAGTTGTCCTTCTTGGATAATTTCCTGAGCCTTGGGATCAGAATTAGTTGAGGGTATTGCAGTAGGCTCCGAAGGAGCAAGAACTTCCGGGTCAGTAGAACGAACTCCTTCCATAGGTGGGTCGGGGAGAATGTCTGGATCGGGGGATGTTTCAACTGCTGGAACATCTTGACTTGCAGCACCAGGGCGAGCAGAAGCAAGCATAGGAAATTCCGTGTAGTTATCAGTATGCAAAGCATCTTTTTCGTGTGGAAGATTATGAGGTATACGGAGCGGTGGCGGTTGGAAGCTTCTAACTTGCGGATTAACTTTGAGTTGCGGAACTTTTTTGCGGGGGCACTCTTGCACAAAATGGTCCTGTGAATTGCACAACGCGCAAGTTTGGATTTGTCCTGAATATCTACAAAATAGCCTTAAACCACACACTGTAATAAATGAAGGAATATTTTGTTTAACCTTCATCTTAATTAATTTACGTCCAGTACGGGTGACATACACATGGTTCGCAGAATACTGTTCGTCTATGATTGACTGTATTTCACCATAATGGGAAAAAACCCAAGTTAACTGTTGGTTACTAAGTTCCATGGGGCACAAAGATACTTTAACGACTGTAAAGCTGTTGTCCGCAAGATCAATAGGAAGTAAATGTTCCTTTTCACTATCGGTGTATTTGACTTCACCATTAGTTGAAGCAAGAATTCGTTCACACAGCACCTTGTTGACTAGTTTAATATACAGTTGTTTCCTTATGTAGTCTAGTTCTATACTATGGAGTTGATCAATTGTTAACTTGAATGTATTTCGTATCCATTCATGAATAAAAATTGAAGTAGGCTTTTGACTTACTTGACCAAAATTAATACGTAAGGTATTCTCACGCAAACAACTCATGTTGAATTTTCCGTCAAAACACGACCACAAAAATCACTTCGAAAAGAAAAAAAAAATATATATATATATGGATATGCAGATCCAAAACACTAACACAAACTTAAGTATCTCACTGAGAATTAACACAGTACACAAACTAATTTCGCAACTTGTCCTGTGTTACAACACAAACGGTCAGCGAGCGAGAGACGATGTTACTAGCACGAAGTCTCACGAACGTATATGAGGGCCGATAGCAGTTCGCCTTTACTTTCCACTATATCTAGGTCATGACTCCTGATGTCATGTTACCTCCAACAAGATCAGAGGATATCTGAAACTCGTGGGATCCGCGAAAATACTATACTATACATTCCTGATCATTTTTCGAATTTTATAAAGTACTATATGAATTTTGTGCATTATTTATTGTGTGGTACGGCACAATGGCAGATTGCTCACCTCTAGTGCAAGGAGTTCTTGGTTCGATTATATGGCCATAATGAGCTCTCGCTGGACAATATCGTCCCCGTGGGTTTTCCTTAGGGATCTCTCGCTTTCTCCCAGTCAAATCTCATTAATTCTATCATCATCATTCACAGAGGCGGATCTAGAAAGTAAAAACACAAAGACCGGTGGGCACAAAGACCGGTTTTTCGGTTTTCTTCAAAACCGGTTCGGTTTTCACCGAAACCGGTTATTGGTTTTCTCCAAAACCGGTTCGGTTTTTCAGCTGATCCGGTTTCGGTTTTCTTCAAAACCGACTCCGGTTTTTTTTCCAAAAGTTCTTCTATTTCTGATCAGAATGGAATTTCGTTGTTCTCCGGAAACCGAATCCATTTCCACAGAAGTAGTTTTATGTGTTTTCGAAAAGTTTTCACCGAAACCAGTTTCGGTGAAAACCGAACCGGTTTTGAAGAAAACCGAAACCAGTTTCGGTGAAAACCGAACCGGTTTTGGAGAAAACCGAAATGTCGGTTTTTCGGGTTTCGGTTTTTATAAAAACCGGTTTTACCCATCCCTAGTAAAAACTGAGGGCAACCAGAACCCAAACTATGATAGCTATATCATGAGTTTACTATAAATTTTCAAAAATATATAAATAATAGTTTCATTTATTTTTGCCACTCAAAAAACTGCGGGCCTAAGCCCCCTCAGACCCGGGCTACATCTGCCACTGATCATTCACTTTCATTAATCATCTATATCCTTTACCCTAAATGTCATAGGGCGGGATGTTAAACTAAATATTTTTAATCATTTGTCTAGTTCATGGTTTCTCAACCTGTGGGTCGCGAGAGTGTTTCATGGAGATCACGAAGATAAGCAGAATAGATAAATATAATTAGAATCTAATACTGAAAAATATTTTGAATTTTGTTCTGATAGGCATATTTTTATTTTTATAAATACTGTTAAGAAAAAGTGAACCTACTAAACATTTGCAACAAGTGCAGAGTTGTTTAAAAATCAATTTAAATGAAAGAGGTACGATACCAAACTAATGAGAACTTCATATTGAAATACCAGAAAAAATGCAAATGCAACAAAACCTGCATATTTAAGTACAATTAAAATTGATAGCTAATGAAATATCTGAGCATGGTATGATTTCATTAGTGCGGCAATGTCCGGTTCAATCTTCGTGACGCACATTATTAAGTCATCTTCAAGTGATAAGCAATTTCTTGTCTTTGTTTTAATGCTAAGCATGGAAGAAAAACCACTTTCTGCACAGGCACGATGTAGCAATTGGAAGAGCACGATATTCTTTTCTACTCTTCAGCCAGAACTTGTCCAAGTCTTCGTTACAGGAAACCAGTTGCAAAGACTTGTCGGTTTTATTCATTCACTTTTAATTCATCACTTTTAGAGAAGTTACTGTATTCACTATACACAAGAAATGGATTCTACTATTATAAAAATAGATGGTTATCGTGAGATCTCCGCAATAGGTATATTAAAAATTCCACACAAGCTTATTACAAACCAGAAATTATAAGGGGTTCGCTGGCTAGAGGATGTGATAAAATGGGGGTCATGATAGGAATTAGGTTGAGAACCACGGGTCTAATTTGTCTAAGGATTATCAAATACACAATTTACCTAGATAGTTAGAGTATGTGTCATTTTGGTGCGGGGAAACCGAGATTCGATTTCTGTTTGAAGCTCGTATAGTTTAATCCCATTTTAATATCGTAGGCCCACGTCCCATGTAGTCTCAGTATGAAAAAGGGACATTGAACTCCTAACCAACATAGGCCTATATATCTTTTAAAGAACAAAATGAAACTCTCTTCTTCACCTGAGAAGTTACTAGTATCTGCTTTCTCCACAATAACCCTGCTAATAACTAAATAGTGCATCAACATACTTGAAAATTAATTGACGCAATATTATACATAAGAAATATGAATATATTTATGAATATAATATGAACATACTTGCAATATGAACAGGTCTTCTTCAAAAAGGTAAAAATAGCAAGTGTTACGAATTGCTTCAGTGAAAGGAGGGAGTGAAAGAAAAAAATAACAAGGCACTTTCCCATTTCTTGAAATCTTAAACCATTTCCTTCTCGTGCACCAAGAAATGCAATTTCGTTGTATTTTCTATCGACAGGTGTCAGCACCAGATGTGTCCAATTCTCTGTATCCATCCCAATTTCGTACGTCACTCGTATTCCCCCCAGCGGCTGCCAAATTGCTGAATGTTTTCGGTTGCAGTTCCTTCGTTTGCTCTTTATTTCTTTCTTTCTATTCCCTAGCATTTCTTTCTTTCTTTCCTTTTTTTATTTGCTTTAAATGGGGAAAAGAATTTGAGCCCTTGTTTCATGTGGAAAACCTTGCTCATCATATGCCTCTAACATTTTACAACTAACTGCATACAAATTACGACTGAGTGGAGATAACTGGAGGTTTTATTTTAGTGGTTAAGATCATCAAACGTCACGCCCAGTCACAGTGTTGACAGATTACAAAACGAAAAAGTTCACTCCATCCCTGCAGGAGAATCATTCTTCTGTTTTTTGTTTCATATAATCTTCAGTCTCTCCTATAATTCATATTACCGTCGACATATTTAAGGAATTTATCTTTTTGATCTCGTAAAAATATTTTTGATTAACTGATTAATTAGAACTGTAATGAGGACGACCAGTAGGAGTATACAGATCACTCTTAGAAAACAAACAATAGTAGATACAGAGTCTGTTACTTAACAGTATGCTTTTGTACACAAGTAACTAAATAAATAAGTAAAATAAATAAGTAAATAAACAATTCCAGCAGATTAAAAACTGCTAATTATGTGACAATTAATTCCAGCAGAGTGAAAACTACCAATTATTATTGACAATTAATTCCAGCAGATTGAAAACTACTGACAATTGAATCCAGCAGATTGAAAACTACAAATTACTTCTGACAATCAATTCCAGCAGATTGAAAACTATCAATTACTTGCGACAATTAATTCCAACAGATTGGAAGCTACCAATTATTATTGACAATTACTTCAAGCAGATTAAAAACTACCAATTATTTGTGACAATTAATTCTAGCAGATTAAAAACTCCCAATTATTATTGATAATTGATTCCAGCAGCATATAGGTACCATATGACAATCCAGTTAGAGGATTTCAATGCGAAGATAGGCCGAGAGGATATTTTCAAATCGATTATATGGAACGAATGTTTGCATAAGGAAAGTAATGACAACCGTGTTACACTCGTGAACTTTGCAACATCCAAAACCTTATCGTAAAGAGTACAAATCCCACATCGCGACGTTCATAAATATACTTTGACCTTACCAAACAGAAAAACACATAATCAAATTGATAACGTTTTAGTAGATAGAAGAAGACAATCTAGCATAATTGATATTCGGTCGTTTAGAGGAGCTGATTGTGACACTGATCACCACCTGGTAGTAGCGATAACAAGAGAGAGAGAGAGTATCGTTGAATAAAGAAAATATTCAATGTCTGAAAATGTTGAGATTTAATTTAAAGAAATTAGAAGAAAACCAGATAAGAGAGGAATACCAGATTGAAGTTTCGAATATATTCTCGGTTTTAGAAGACTCGGAGTGCATTAGTGTTGGGGATACTTGGATTGAAATCAAAGATAGCATTAACATTTCAGCAAAAGAAAAATTGGGACACGCGGAAATACGTAGGAACAAACCATGGTTCGACCAGGAATGCATTAAACTAGCAGAGAAGAGAAAACAGGCAAAATTACGTTGGCTACAAAACCCGAACGAAATAACTCCACAAAATCTCGTAGACATCAGGCGGGAAACTTCCAAAACTTTTTGAATAAAGAAAAGCAATTTTCTGAAAGCTAAAATTAAGCAAAAACATTCGAGACATGCATAAGGGGATCAACGAATTTAAGAAAGGCTATCCACCTCGTGCTTATATATTAAAGAAAACCGACGGAACGTTTCTCACTGACACAGATAGCATCTTAAAGAGATGGAAAAATTTCTTTGACGATTTGCTTAACACGCAGTCAAAAACTAATATGCGTTTAGAAAGGGAAATGTACACCGCAGAACCGTATATTCCAGAACCTAACCGAATGAAAGTGGAAATCGCTATAAAGAAATTAAAGAAAAACAAATCTCCGGGTGTAGACGAAATTCCGGCTGAGTTTATTTTAACTGGAGGCGAAAAATTGTGGAACAAGATACACAAACTCATTCTCCTTATCTGGAACAAGGAAGAATTGCCACAGGAGTGGAAAGAATCAATCATTGTTCCTATTTACAAGAAAGACGACAAAACTGACTAATAATTATCAACGCATTTCTCTTCTGTCAAAATCCTATAAAATCCTTTCAAACGTTGTTAGCAAGTTTGACCCCATACGCAGATGAAACTATTGTAGATTATCAGTGCGATTTAGACGAAATCGATCAACTATCGACCAAATATTTACCATTCGCCAAATACTCGAAAAAAAGTGGGAATACAATACCCCGGTACATCAACTATTTATTGATTTTACAAAGGCTTACGACTCGGTTAGGAGACAGACATATACAACATTCTTACAGAATTTGGAATACCGAAGAAGCAAATTAAATTAATTAAGATATGTTTAAATGAATCCTAAAGTAAAGTCGGGGTAGGAAAATTTTTGTACGAGCTTCCACGTCAAGACCTGAAACAGGGAGATGCGTTGTCCCCATTATTATTCAACTTTGTCCTGGCCTGGAGTACGCTATAAAGAAAATCAAGGACCTACAGTTGAATGGTATTCACAAAGTTATGGCGTATGCTGATGCAAATTTAATAGGGGATGATAGAAGAACAATAGAAAAAGCTGCAGAGGTATTATTAAACGCTTGTAGGGACGTGGGTTTAGAAGTAAATACAGTGAAAACTAAATGACCTACATAGAAGTTCGTCGGGATCGTAGTCGGCAGTTGATGGTTGAGTTAAAATATCAAATAATACTTTTGATGAAGTGGATACTTTCAAATATCTAGGGTCAATGTTAACAGACGAAAATCATATTCACGAAGAAATTAAATGTCGACTAAAAGCAGGAAATTCGTGTTATTATTCAGTTTAAAATCTCTTGTCGTCGCGAATTCTGTCGAGGAATTTGAAGCTTAAAATATATAAAACAATAATCATGCCTTTTGTTCTGTATGGTTGCAAAACATGGTCGCTAACTCTGAGTGAAGAACATAGACTGAAAGTATTTGAGAACAAGATCCTGAGACGAATATTCGGACCCAAAAGGAACAGGAATGGAGAATGGCGGAAACTTCATAACGTGGAACTACATAATTTATACGGTTTACCAAACATGGTTTAGATCATCAAATGTAGGAGGCTTAGATGGGCAAGTCATGTAGCCAATATGGAAAAAAGTAAGAACGCTTTTAAAGTTTTAACTGGAAGACCAATCGGAAAACGATCATTAGGAAGACCTAGACGCAGATGGGTGAACAATATTAAGACGGATCTCGCAGAATATAAATACAAAATACAAACTGGATCCAGTTTGCTAAGGATGGAAGTCAGTGGAGAGCTTTTGTGAACGCGGCATTGAACCTCCGGGTTCCATAGGCCATAGAGTTAGTTAGTAAGTTAGTTAGCAGATTAAAAACTGCCAATTATTGTTAATAACTAATTCTAGCAGCAGATTGAAAACTACAAATTGTTACTGACAATTAATTCCGGCAGATTGAAAACTACAAACTATTATTGAAATTAATTCCAACAGATTGAAAGCTACTAGTTATTGTTGATAATTAATTCCAGCAGATTGAAAACTACCAATTAATATTGACAATTTATTCCAGCAGATTGAAAACTAACTAACTAACTAACTCTATGGCCTATGGAACCCGGAGGTTCAGTGCCGCGTTCACAAAAGCTCTCCACTGACTTCTATTCTTAGCTAATTGGATCCAGTTTCTACTTTGTATTCCTATCTCTGCGAGATCCATCTTAATATTATCCTCCCATCTGCGCCTAGGTCTTCCTAATGGTCGTTTTCCTATGGGTCTACCAGTCAAGACTTTGAAAGCGTTTCTACTTTCTTCCATTCTAGCTACATGACCTGCCCACCTAAGCCTCCTAGACTTGACGACCCTAACAATGTTGGGTAAACCGTATAAACTATGTAGTTCCTCGTTATGAAGCTTCCGCCATTCCCCATTCTCGTTCCTCTTGGGCCCGAATATTCTTCTCAGGATCCTGTTCTCAAATACTTTCAGTCTATGTTCTTCCCTCAGAGTAAGCGACCATGTTTCGCAACCATACAGAACAACAGGCATAATTATCGTTTTATATATTTTAAGCTTCAAATTCCTCGACAGAATTCGCGACGACAAGAGATTTTGAACCGAATAGTAACACGAATTCCCTGCTTTTAGTCGACATTTAATTTCTTCGTGAATATGATTTTCGTCTGTTAATATTGATCCTAAATATTTGAAAGTATCCACTTTATCAAAAGTATTATTTAATATTTTAACGCCTCCACAATTTGCCGTATTACGGTCCCGACGCACTTCCATGTATTTAGTTTTCTCTGCATTTACTTCTAAACCCATGTACCTGCAAGCGTTTAATAAGATCTCTGCATTTATTTCTACTGTTCTCCTATCAGATCGAAAACTACCAATTAATATTGACAATTTATTCCAGCAGATTGAAAACTACCAATTAATATTGACAATTTATTCCAGCAGATTGAAAACTACCAATTAATATTGACAATTTATTCCAGCAGATTGAAAACTGCCAATTATTATTGACAACGAACGATATACATTTAGCGCCGTAACAATAGATTTATATCAGTTTTCTCGGAAACTAGGCATGATAATTTATCCTCAATCATCTAATTTTGTTTAGTCCGATGTGGTCTACCCAAGGGGGGCCCGACACTTCCAAGAAGGCCCTTCATCCTAGCCTCTTGATAGGTAGAACCAACATGTTTTTCAGTTTTGTGTTACTCGACAATGTTCTTCTACCCTCCCCTTTTTTCGGCTATCTTTGAGAGGCTTGACGTGTAGGTCAAGCACCGTGAACAAAAAAGAGAAAAAAATCGATCATGTCGGCTTTAATTGTATAATTGTTCTTCGGCTGGAAATATTGACCCCAATCGGGAAATTTTGGGACTCTATGTAACAGAAGAAAGTGCATCTTACTCACTGTTAAATGTTATTATGTTACTTATCATTCTACAAAATAATGTAGTTAAGACGGGGGCCCTGGGTAGGTTATGCTCTTGTGGGGAGGGGGAACATAAAATGAAGTTATGCCACTGGGTCTACCAATTTGTATCTGTTGTGTCTTTGAGTAATATTATAGTTAAACAAAAATTAAAAGTAATTGTGAGTCGATGTTAATTTTGAGCTGTGACCAGTATACTGCCATTTTGCTAGTGCGATAATAAAAAGCTCCATTAAAAGTATGTTTCAGTACCACTTTCACCTAAATAGATGGCGTTATTATCGTAGATAATCAATTTGATTTCTGCATTTACAAATAAAATAGATTTATGCTCACTCATATAATTTTTGCCAGCTTTATGACATCTACCAATTGATATATGATATACATGTCTCATCTTTGGACAATCTTGTGTCTGTTTAACGCTAATAATTTCTTTAGAATTTGAAACTAGTAGAAGTCAATAAACAAGGTTCCCTACTTCATATCTTTTATGTTGAAGGTTAGAGGTTGCTACTTGCTACTTACCATTTAAACACGTTTTAAATTTCTTTAAATTATAAGTCTAAATACCAAACTTCATAGTTAATTTTAATCTTTAATCTTATTATAATAATTTCAACCTTTTATTTCCCCTTCTTCACGTAGAATTTCTTTCCCATCTCCTTTTTGTTTTCCACCTATACCCTTTCCCTGGCGAAACCTCAATCGACGCTAATGGACTGTCAGTCAGTCAGAACATTTTTTTTATACGTATATGGGGATGAATATTCGGTCTTCTACATTCAACATAGTCTTTGTTGCTCTAATGAAGGACTTTAAATCCATTCCATTCAGGGTCGTATCCAGAAGTAGTAGGACTGATTTTTTTTTTTTTAATTTAAATATCGAACATTTTGGTACATCGACTTCATACTCTTCAAAATAGGCCCCTTGGGCATTCACACTCTTCTGGTAGCGAGACTTCCAGGTCGCGAAGGCCTCTGCAAGTCGTCCTCCAGGATGTCGTTTACCGCCCTCGTCGTCGCCGCTTGGACTGCTTCCACCGAGTCGAAACGATGCCCCGTGAGCTGCCTCTTGATAGGGGGAACAGGAAGAAGTCCGGCGGTGCCACGTCAGGGCTGTAGGGAGGTTAGGCAAAGTGGAAACGCCGAATTTGGTCAGGAGATCCCTCACAATCCACGCGCCGTGGCACGGCGCGTTGACATAGTGGAGCTTCCATTTCCCCATCAGGTCTGGTCGCACGCGTGTGATCCGATTTCGCAGCTATGTGAGCACTTCCACGTAAAATCTTACATTTACACTCTCTCCAGGAAGTACAAACTCCCTATGGACAATGCCACGATGGTCAAAAAATGCAATCAACATCGATTTCACTTTCGATTTCGACATTCTAGCCTTCTTTTTACGGGGTGATTGTGCGGCTCATGGTATCCTCCTTGTAGGCCTGCGTAAGCATGTCCTTGGTTTCGGTCGCTGATTTTTCCAGTTTGACGGAAAACCTGATGGCGTACCGCTGCTCCAAATTTCGCTCCATCGCAACTCACGACGAGGCGTCACAACAGGAGGTCACTAGCACAGTGGTCCACACTCAACTAACGCACGCAGTCGACTGCCGGCGGTCGACACCTGTTCCCAAGGCTCCCCTCCAGAACATCCGGTCTTGCAACCTCCCCTACATTGCTCCGCGCGCGCGGGAAAAAATCAGTCCTACTACTTCTGAGTACGCCCCTGTATATATATAAAATACTGCCTTAGTTTCTTCGTTTTTGCTATAGCCAGAGAAGAAACGAGGTTGGTGACTCGGTCAAGAAAGGCAATTGGTCTTTTTGAAATATGCAGCTTAAAAAGAAATCCAAATTTTATACTACAATGGGCCTGTGTTTCCAAAGAATACCAAATACTTACTGATCAGCGTCAAGCATAACCTATTAAAGAATCAAACCGTTTTAATTTTTATTTATTCCAGCCATTGACAACCTACAGATATGTTACATCAGAGCAATGGCAGACAAAGAAGTAAAATCAAAAATGGAATTTCAGTTCGAAAATAACCTTTTGATAAATCATTGCTTCCAAAAGTCTTTAACCAATGTTTTCCTTATCACTGTCCTCCAATACCGTTTTTCATGTGTTTCACATTGTCTGTGGATTAGGAAACACTGGAATAATCCTGAAATCTGTTTATTGGTGTTAATTTCGGCCTTGTATACACAATTTTTTTATCGATAAATTTATTGATTCAATAGAGTTCGAAGTATGTTTACAGTATACATGACATAAAACATTTGCTCATAGTAAGTTCCATCCCACTGTTATAGAGGTTTTAATCTAGTTAAAACGTCCACCAGGAATCGAACCCTGGACCGTGCTCACAGAAGATACGTGAGTTAGCCGCTTAGTCTCCAAGGATCACTTCTCCCAGTGAAGTTCCTTCAATTGTTTAAATTTCAATCAGATTTACATTTGTAATGAAAATGTAACATTTTCTTGTAGGTCAAGTTTAATTTTGGCTATCTTGTGAGTCATTGTGACAGAGTACAAGTCTATCTTTGTGATTCATTTGGTCATAAAAGAGTTGTTTTTCCTCTTTTAAAAGGAAAAGTATTTTTAAACTTAAAAACCCAGTATTAGTTGAGTGTTGTTAGTGCTAATTAGTTCGTTGACACAAATGCCACTTCAGAAAGTAAAAAAAGAAAAAGCTAAAATACTTTCTCTTAATTTGTTTCTAAAAGTAAATGTAAACGCCTACGTACTTGACTTAATATTTGTATGCACTTTCAATGAGTGTTAATGTTATAGTTCACTAACGGCACTTGAAGAACATATATAAAGTTAGGATGGTAGGAGACTGATAATATTGAGATAAATGAGGGTGCAAGTAGAATCTGGAAACTCAAATCGCTGGACTATATCTTTAAAATGTTTCTTAAAGTTTAAAATAATAATAAATTAAGAAAACAAGAAATTCTAATCAAGATGCCTCAAAATCTTTACCCTTTTAGTCGTACGTGCCTTGAGTGTAAAAGGTTGAAAATTACAAGCCATCAATTGAGACATCAATTGAGTTGATTTTGAGTTTAACGTCCCGTTCAGCAGCGAGGCTATATGAGGCGTGGACCTACTGATTAACGTGGAATCCGAACCACATGAGCTCCCACCGGGAATTGAAGCCGGGTCTCCCACGCCAAAGGCGCGTACGCTAACCGCTTAGCCACGGAGGAGCTCCTAATTTAAGACATCAATTAAAAGATATTATTAAATACTAGCAGCGTTCACCCCGCTTCGCTGCGGTCACCCCGGAACGCAATAAACTTTGTTACTTAGATAATTTTTACTTTTTCGCTTTCAAATTGCAGTAAATGTTAACATTATAGCGCCTGTCATTTATGTTAACCCGCCGAGTGACACGGTCATGCGGGTTGCATATAAATACGTTTATTTTTACCTATGATGAACTAACAAAGGATTTGTACGTTATGGACACTTGAATGGTCAATTATCTCAAGACACTGGTAATTAAAAATTAAAGTGATATGATAAAAACCATCTAGGGTCCAAATCCTAATAACCCCCCAAAAATAAAAGAAATTGGTTCAGCCGTATTAGCGTGATGAGGGAACAAAGGATTTGTACGTTCTCTTTTATAATATAGATAGATTTAAATATAGTGTGTGTCATAAAGAACGCAACATTTTATATGTCCCTCATTTCTGTTCTAGTAAGTTGGCAGAACTGAACATTACATGATTTTCATCTGTTACCTTTGTGGTTAATATTTACGAAGCGCCGAATAGCGCATGATCGCCATCTGTTTTCATCTGTTATCTTTGTGGTTAGTAGTTACGAAGCGCCGAATAGCGCATGATCGCCATCTGTTTTCATCTGTTATCTTTGTGGTTAGTAGTTACGAAGCGCATGATCGTCATCTATTTTCATCTGTTCTTTGTGGTTAGTAGATACGAAGCGCCGAAAAGCGCATGATCGTCATCTATTTTCATCTGCTATCGTTGTGGTTAGTAGTTACGAAGCGCCGAATAGCGCATGATCGTCTTCTACTTTCATCTGTTATCTTTGAGGTTAGTAGTTACGAAGCGCCGAAAAGCGCATGATCGTCATCTATTTTCATCTGCTATCGTTGTGGTTAGTAGTTACGAAGCGCCGAAAAGCGCATGTCGTCATCTACTTTCATCTGTTATCTTTGAGGTTAGTGGTTACGAAGCGCCGAATAGCGCATGATCGTCTTCTACTTTCATCTGTTATCTTTGTGGTTAGTAGTTACGAAGCGCCGAATAGCGCATGATCGTCATCTATTTTCATGTGTTATCTTTGTGGTTAGTAGTTACGAAGCGCCGAAAAGCGCATTTTCTGTACCTGTAGGAATGAAGCGCTTCACTACGGAACAGTATGTTGTCATAGTGAAAACTTATTACCAAGCCGTAGCGATGCGCACCATTCCTGCCCACATACAAAAGAGATGAAGATTAGCTTGCGCTCTTCGGCGCTCCGTAACTACTAAGCACAAAGACAACAGTGAAAATCATGTAACGTTCTGTGCTGCCAACTTAATAGAACGGAAATCGTAGGCATTTCTAAAGTTACGTTCTTTTGGGACACCTTTTATATTCTACCAGTAAACAAAGTGCGTTAATTGTTCATTGCACAATAAGTGCATTCAATATAAGTTAGAAGGACATGTCGCCACACATTTCCTCTGTTCTCCATATTTTATGTAGAAAAAAAGTGTCTTTCCTAAAATGTGTTTGATTCTGAGTATGGACGTATATTGCGGGGCAAGTCTGCTCTAAATTTATTTTCCGAGACAAAGCTGAAAGTCTGGTTATGTTAATAAAGGTATGTGGTCGGAAGTAAGGCACTCAAATAAAAATGGTATTCGGTACTTAATTTGTACGAAGCTGTCAAACTTAGCGTCGAAATTGCCATAGCTACAGTAAATCCAGATTTAAGTTATTTCTCAAAGACCTTGTTGATCATTAAAAATAATAAATATAACTTAATAATTAAAAACTAATTAAATAAAATATCCTTGTATTACAATGCATCCAGGAATATACAGTAGTTCACATTTCTAAAGTAGCTTTATATGTTGCTAGTAGGGTTCGAAAAAAGTATCCCCGAAGGAAAATACCCAGAAAAATGTCCATGGAAAAAAATGACCCCGGAGAAAATGCCCCTAGATTTTACTTTTACATGCTGAAAAATGTACTCTGGAGAAAATGGCCTATAAGAAATAACCCTGCATATATAGAAGAGAACGGAGAAATTATAATAAATTAAGGAAAGAGTACAGAAAGTTAAATTAAGAAAATGATACAGATACTTCATTCTAGGTGCGTTTTTCTCTTGGATTCTCTTATCAATCTCCGAATTAAAAGATGTTTAATTTTGAATGTGTGAAAATCTCTGATTTGACTCCTTGCGTATATATTATTGATCCTCGTCATTGATGAAGGGAACCGTTGAGAAACCCTTCCCAATCTTACATTTCTTCTATTAATTTCTCAGAGATAAATAATTTTGAAGTATTTTTTTTTTCAGCAAGGAAAAAAATTACGTTTTCTGAAGTTTTGCTAGACTTGCGACTTATTCGAAATGTTTACAGATCAAAAATTTAATCGAAAGGATTTTCACCATCACATTATGAAATTAACAAATTCTGATTTTTGTAGAAAATAATAATAATAAGAAGAAATGTACACATAACTTAAATTTTGATTACTTGAACTGTTATTGGATCTCGCGGCATTCCTTTATGCACTTGCTAGAAAATCCATACAATTGTATATGGCGGGGTCAATTTTCCTCTAGAGTTCAGAACTAAGAGTTATTTTCTCCAGTGGCATTTTTCCAGGGTCACTTTCTTCAGGTATTTTTATTCTACTTCGTAAGCATTTAATCACCCATTGCTTCTGGATTTCTAGGCTGTAGATCACTATATCTTATTGTATATTTGATATTTTAACACACTTGACCTAAATACATAATACATCCAATGAATAGTCTTTGAGGAGCATGCGGCAAGAAAGACAGGTGAAACAAACCCCCAGTTTCAAGAGTGTTACAGTAGTTGGATAGGTTTGAAATTAAGTTGATATTCAGCATCGTGACTATATAAGAAGGAATTTTATTTGCTATTCGAGGTATATGGGCTTGATCTGAAGTTGAATTCATGCCTACCGCGCCATAAGATCTTATATTAACATCATAGCCACAAGGTATGTGATTTTCGACATGCTTTGCCAATGCTGCACAGTAGTCTGGCAGCCAGTCCATAAGATTTGCAGAGTACCTTGCATTTTGGGGTGACCAAGGTTTTTTGATGTTTTCTTATAGATTTTGATGTGCTGAATCCAAAGCTGCCGGGTGCAACTCTGGCACCCTTGAGCATTTCCCACAAAACTCACTAACGATTTCCCCTCCCCCATTTTATTAAAAAATCGTTGACTTCGGGAAAATTATCTGTAACTTCTACAGTATTTAACGTAGAATAACGGTTCAGACCTTGTTATGCTTCTATTGCAACAGTCTTTCCAACTATGTTAATCGTTTGGGCTGCGACGATCAGGAAAGGGAAATAAAATGGGAAATTCTGGAAAATTTCCTCCCAAAGCATCTTTCAGCTCTTAATATCCAAGAGCTGTACCTCGAATCTCCATCCAGAAAGAAACTATTTTTATTTTTTCATGAACTTTCGACACTAGCAAACAATATTAGGAAGGGTACCGCCCTGGCACCCTTGAACATTTCCCACAAAACTCACAATTTCCCATCATTAGTATTTTACCAAAAAATTAATGACTTCTGGGAAATTATCTGTAACTTCTACAGTAATAAACGTAGAATAACGGTCCAGACCTTGTTATGCTTCTATTAGAACAGTCTTTCCAACTATGTTAATCACTTGGGCTGCGATGAACAGAAAAGGGAAATAAAATGGGAAATTCTGGAAAATTCCCTCCCAAAGCATCTTTCAGCTCTTAATATCCAAGAACCGTACATCGAATCTCCATCTGGAAAGATTTTTTTTATTGTTATTTTTTCATGAACTTTCGACACTAGCAAACAATATTAGTTAGGGTGCCGCCCTGGCACCCTTGAACATTTCCCACAAAACTCACAATTTCCCATCATTAGTATTTTACCAAAAAATCATTGACTTCTGAGAAATTATCTGTAACTTCTACAGTAATAAACGTAAAATAACGGTTCAAACCTTGTTATGCTTCTATTGGAACAGTCTTTCCAACTATGTTAATTACTTGGAGCTGCAATGAACAGGGAATTAAATAAAATGGGAAATTTCGGAAAATTCCCTTCCAACGCATCTTTCAGCTCTTAAAGTAGAAAAGGGAAGGGGTGTATCTCCTTCCGAAAGAAATATTTTTATATTTTCATGAACTTTCTACATTTGAAAATAACCGTACACACGTGAACTGTAACCGTCTTCCATGAACTTCAATAATTAAAATTTAAAAGGAATTTACATTTGTAGAATTGATAAGTAGCACAATAAATGGTACAATTATCTTCCTCATATAATTTGGGCAGTAGGATATATTTAGTACTTGTATTCGCATTTCGTTTTTAACAATTTAAGTTTAGTTTACGATTCCTCGCTAAAAGTTCATGAATCTTAATGTTTAAATTTCCTTTTATTTTTTCATCGTTATTAATTCTAACGTTCCTCCGTGTATTAATTCAACCTTTTTATATATCTACAGGTAGCAGCCATCACATAGACATAACAGTTTTTAGTGATCATGTGGATGAGTTTACAGCTGACTAGTGCTAAGTGAATAAACTGTTACTGTTTTATGTGTGTTAACACGTTTCAAAATAGTGTTTCATAGTGCTCTTTTTAAAATCATGGCGGATGAAAAGACGTGCATTTTCACATGTCAGGAAACACAAGAGCGGCTTATAACTGGAGGACCAGCTTGAGTTCGATCAATTATGTTGGCAAGTAGTCTTAGACATGACGGACGGTTTATTTCTCTTGAGGAAAATATGCCAGTATACTTTCATAAGTACTGCGTATCAACATATACTTCGCAGTGGCATATCAAGAGAGCCAAAGACAGTCAACTTCAACCTCCTCTGAATCACAGGTGAAACGGATTAGAAGATCAGACGCAAAACCTTTCCATTTTCTTACTGACTGTCTACTCTGTGGAGAGATCTGTTCCGATTCTGATCCAAAAAATCCAAGTCGATGGCGCAGATATCACCTTCTTAGAACGGTCGATTGTCCAGGGCAACCTCAAGAAGCTATCCTCAAAATATGTGATGTTAGAAATGACGAATTATCCGAAGCTGTTCGAGTGCTTGTAAATGGAGCTGTTGGAGATCTACATGCGGCAAACGCTCGTTACCACAACGACTGTTACTATCAATTTTTGCACAGTAAGTCAGCTAAAATTTGTTCACTGAAACGCAGCATAAATAAAGGAAGTGACGGAGATGGAATCAACGCAGTCACGACAGCTTTAAAAGAGGATGCCTCTCGTATTTGGAACTCCATCGAAGTTTATCATCTTTATCAACAGAACGGTGGATCTAGAACTGATCGTCTTGCAATTATAAGAGATGTTCAGGAAAGAATAGGTAAAGACCTTCTAGTATTGTCCTCTCCTGGTTTATCCAACATTCTTGCCTTTAAAAATCAAGCTTCTCTTGCCATGAATATTACCGAAGATGACAACGATGATGGAGAAACAATAAAAGAACTAAGTACAAAGATAATGAATGAAGTGAAGAAGCCTGATGATAGATTGAAAAGTTACGAAACTACCCTCTTTGAAGACAACATTAAAATAATGTTAGTGAAACTTTACCTTCCCTATTAGAGATGTTTGGAATTACTGAGCTATCTGCAATACTCATTGTAAACTACCTGCAATATCGTAACTGCAGCATTGACAAAGCAGCCAACTATTCTCCAGATTGCTCTTGCTATGCTCCTGAACAGCAAACGTCTCATTGACGAATTCTATAAGTTTGGGATCACTTGTAGTTACAGTGAGACCCTAAGATTTAAAGCGTCAGCTGCAGCAGAAGCCAGCAAAGCACCAACTTTGCAAGGACTTAATCCCTCAACAGACGGATTTGTGCAAATGGTTGGTGACAACTTCGACACGTCTATTTCATCTCAAAAAGACCTACGTCAACCTCACAGTATGGCTCTGCTGATAACTCATGTGGAGAAGTCATGGAGTTGCACAGTAACAAAATTTGTCGCATTACAAAGGAAGAAATGAAGGAACGTGTGACTAGTGGAGTGCCTGTACACCGGTACACAGGGCCAAAAAAGCCACCAATGCTCCAACATTTCTCAGTAAAAGAAGTGCCAACTCTAGCATTACTTGCATCTCAAGTTTATTCAGTGTACAGAGCACAGAGAATAGATTTCGAGTTTTTAAAGTCGATCATTAGGAGTCCTGAAGTCATTCCTGGATATGGTGGCTATAATACAAGAAAATCAACAGCCATTAAACAAGTGTTAAAAGGAGTTAGCTTGAAAAAATTGGGGTCTCAGGAAGATATAACCAGTGATATAGAACAAGAAGCAACTCACTTTGTAGCTGCGTGCTATGGTGTAGCAAGTGTGAAGTCTATGATAGAAGTTCGTATTAGCGTTTGGAAGAAAAAAACTGCATCTGCTCACACAAGAACCCCACTACTTTGCTCTCTTCCACCGACGTCGGAAGCTTTTAAACTAAATATAAAGCCCGAACATCTACAAATGCTAATTTGGCTGAGTGCAGACAGGGCAGACCCACCAAATGTTGATTCAACTTGTTATGGATGGACACGCGATGAAACAAACAAATCGTTAAGGCCAGTTATGCTTCCTCCAAATGTTGAGCCAGCTCCTGCCGATGAACTTCACCTCATCAAATGTTCCTGTTCGTCAGAAAAATCTTGTTCAACAAGAAGATGTAGTTGTGTAGGTAAACTACCTTGTACAATGTTTTGTAAATGCTTTGATGGTAGATGCTACAACAAACTAAACACGTACACACATAACGACGCTGACGAGAGTGAAGAAAATGGTGAGGCATAATATTACAAATAAACATGACATACTTAAGTCATTATGTAAGTTTATCTTGAATAACCATTTTTTACAGCTAAGTGTGGCTTTTAGAATACCACTAAAACATTCATTCTCTAAGTGTCCGAAACCTCTCGAATTACAGGAGCCATTTTAATCAAAATCATAAAAATCGAAGAAAGTTATAATATTTATTTTTTAACATAAGATTTATTAATACACTGATAATAGAAAATTTTGGAACAGTCTAAATACATTACATTCATGCTTAAAAAAAATGTCTCGAAATGTTCAAGGGTACCAGGTCGGTACCCTAACTAATATTGTTTGCTAGTGTCGAAAGTTCATGAAAAAATAATAAAAAAAAATTCTTTCCGGATGGAGATTCGATGTACGGTTCTTGGATATTAAGAGCTGAAAGATGCTTTGGGAGGGAATTTTCCAAAATTTCCCATTTTATTTCCCTTTTCTGTTCATCGCAGCCCAAGTGATTAACATAGTTGGAAAGACTGTTCTAATAGAAGCATAACAAGGTCTGGACCGTTATTCTACGTTTATTACTGTAGAAGTTACAGATAATTTCCCAGAAGTCATTAATTTTTTGGTAAAATACTAATGATGGGAAATTGTGAGTTTTGTGGGAAATGTTCAAGGGTGCCAGGGCGGTACCCTTCCTAATATTGTTTGCTAGTGTCGAAAGTTCATGAAAAAATAAAAATATTTTCTTTCCGGATGGAGATTCGAGGTACAGCTCTTGGATATTAAGAGCTGAAAGATGCTTTGGGAGGGAATTTTCAAAAATTTCCCATTTTATTTTCCTTTTCTGTTCATCGCAGCCCAAGTAATTAACATAGTTGGAAAGACTGTTCAAATAGAAGCATAACAAGGTCTGGACCGTTATTCTACGTTTATTACTGTAGAAGTTACAGATAATTTGACAGAAGTCAATAATTTTTTGGTAAAATACTAATGATGGGAAATTGTGAGTTTTTTGGGAAATGTTCAAGGGTGCCAGGGCGGCACCCGTCCTAATATTGTTTGCTAGTGTCGAAAGTTCATGAAAAAAGAAAAATAGTTTCTTTCCGGATGGAGATTCGAGGTATAGCTCTTGGATATTAAGAGCTGAAAGATGCTTTGGGAGGGAATTTTCCAGAATTTCCCATTTTATTTCCATTTCCTGATCGTCGCAGCCCAAATGATTAACATAGTTGGAAAGACTGTTGCAATAGAAGCATAACAAGGTCTGGACGGTTATTCTACGTTTATTACTGTAGAAGTTACAGATAATTTCCTAGAAGTCAATATTTTTTTTGTAAAATACAAATGATCGGAAATTGTGAGTTTTGTGGGAAATGTTCAAGGGTGCCAGGGCGGTACCCTTCCTAATATTGTTTGCTAGTGTCGAAAGTTCATGAAAAAATAAAAATAGTTTCTTTCCGGATGGAGATTCGAGGTACAGCTCTTGGATATTAAGAGCTGAAAGATGCTTTGGGAGGGAATTTTCCAGAATTTCCCATTTTATTTCCATTTCCTGATCGTCGCAGCCCAAATGATTAACATAGTTGGAAAGACTGTTGCAATAGAAGCATAACAAGGTCTGGACGGTTATTCTACGTTTATTACTGTAGAAGTTACAGATAATTTCCTAGAAGTCAATATTTTTTTTGTAAAATACAAATGATCGGAAATTGTGAGTTTTGTGGGAAATGTTCAAGGGTGCCAGGGCGGTACCCTTCCTAATATTGTTTGCTAGTGTCGAAAGTTCATGAAAAAATAAAAATAGTTTCTTTCCGGATGGAGATTCGAGGTACAGCTCTTGGATATTAAGAGCTGAAAGATGCTTTGGGAGGGAATTTTCCAGAATTTCCCATTTTATTTCCATTTCCTGATCGTCGCAGCCCAAATGATTAACATAGTTGGAAAGACTGTTGCAATAGAAGCATAACAAGGTCTGAGCTGTTATTCTAGTTAAATACTGTAGAAGTTACAGATAATTTCCCCGAAGTCAACGATTTTTTAATAAAAAGGGCGAAGGGGAAATCGTTAGTGAGTATTGTGGGAAATGCTCAAGGGTGCCAGAGTTGCACCCGGCAGTTTTGGATTCAGCACATCAAAATCTATAAGAAAACATCAAAAAACCTTGGTCACCCCAAAATGCAAGGTTCTCTTGCTCTGCCACCAGACTACAGCCTAGACATAACGAAACAAGTCTGCCTTAAGTGAGTTTTCTCCTTGGTCGTGAGCAAACGGTAGGCCTATAGCGCTTTGGTTTCTGCGTTCTGATTGGTTTCTGCCAAACCTGTTTAGATCTGAATAATATAACAATTCAAGAAGCTTTGTAATTGCTAGAGCAACCCACATTATGCTTTATTTTTTGTTTAATTATGCTCTATTTTTTTTCAAATTATGCTTTATTGTTAATTTCAATCATTGTTTTACATTAATCCTGTATAACGTATAATATTTAATATACATTAAATATTCTAAATATCTTGATCTATTTATTAATATTTTATGCAACCAGTTTCTTTTATATTTAATGAACTTTCTACGTAATGCACTGTAAAGAGATATGCTCTACTCGAGTCAGTTTTTTATCTATCGCTTGTGTGAGCCTTAGAGGTGCATATATACAAGAAGGGAAAGTAAAAGATGCTACCAAAAAGTACAGAAAGTGCTCAAGTTCAACAAGAGGTACACATAACAATATATTGTGAAGTTCTTTTGTACTATTCATTGTTGGCGGAAAGTTTTCTTCTTCTTTTCCTTTTTTTCTTTTCTGCACACCAAAGGATTACACCGAAAAGCTTACAGAAATAAAAATAAGGTTTTCATTGTTGCATTGTTATGTTCTCAATGATTATGCAATGTAAACATTCGTTTTAAAAATATTAATACAGTATGTTAAACTTGCAGTTAAACAGAATTTTCCAAGAATTGTACTATATATTTTAAATTATGCTTTATGCTTTATTTTCTAAAATTATGCTTTTAAAATTAGTTTGTTCTGGACCCTTAGACAACTACAACCATGTTCAAGGTACCGATCATAATGTGTAAATTGCTGTTATGCTCAGTGTTGCCAATAATCTCTTAAGAAAATAGGCTAGATGGTCGTCAGAAATAAGCGTTTTTAAGCAAAAAAAGAGGATAGATTTTCAACTGCTACCTATAACCCACATTATAAATGGGCGATTCTCTGGCAAGTGGTCGATTGTCAGTAAATTTTCAAAATTAATTTGAAACTATGATGTTTATGTTGTTCTATTAAGAAATAGTGTAACTATATACTGAGACATTTAAAATCTTTTTGTAAAATATATTTACTAGGTTTTGACCACATAAACTTGATTTGTTCTACACCATGCTCAATACTGTTCACATATCCCAATTTTCAAATAATTTTCAAACTAAATTTTAAATCTGTAATTATATGAACAATAGCAAAAAATATGAAGTGGACCTTTGGCAAAAATTTGACAATTTTGTTTTAATTAATGTTTTATTCTGGTAGGCAAAAATCGTAGTTTTCTCATGTCATGTTTCGCTGTACCGTGCGTAACGGAAAACATGTATTTTTCGTCTTTCCTTTGTAATTGCAGAGGATAAAGTATTGAAACTTTTGCTCCAAAGTAGAATTATTATTAGCCTGTTAGTGATACTTATTAAATTTGTTTATTATCCTCCTTATTTATTTTATGAGGTATAGAAATGTTGTCCCGTGCGTAACGTTACGCACGGGACATTTACAGATTTATCCAAAGAAGTGAATAAAATTAAGTTATTAAGAATTCAATACGTGTTTATTGTTATTGAGATTAATGAAGAATAAACAATGAAGAATAAACTTTTATATTAACTCAAAGAAACATTAATTTGCTGAGAGAAACTAAATCAAATATAACTAAACATAACTATCAAAAATGTTTACGTTAAGTTAGTCTACATAGCAACATTTACCACAAGGCTTAAAAACAAATTATCATGATAAATCACACTTTTTTCTTTTCATTAGAAAGGTAGGTATCTAAGTTCGTTTGACAGTCTTGTAGGGAGTAAATGGATTCGCAACTTTTTACTATGTTCTTTCACCCTTATCAGAAAATTAGGTGCTTGAAGTATATTTAAAACTTGACCAAATGAGACATAGGATCTGTCTGTTCTTTTCATCAAAACAAAACTTTGTACAACTGTTGTCCATGCATTTCAGATTTGTTACTTTAATGTCCCCACCTTCTTCTACATCACTTTCAGACACACATACATACCCATATTTAATCCTATTTCTGGAAGAACCACAATCAAATTTCAGTAGGAGAAATACACGTGCTCTAATATTGTCTATTCTAAGCCCGACAGTTAGAGAGTTGGAATATCATTATGAACATCGTCTTGAAAGTTGTATTCTGAATTATGTCGCTCTCATCATTTAATGAATATATCATTCTGAACACTGGCACGCTTTTCGTCTTCCTTGAACCAATCTACCTTGAATTACCTTGTTCTTCTTCACATTTTAGAGTGTTTCCCTCTTCTAAATGGCCAACAACGAAACAATGCGGAATGAGTTTCGCAAAAGGGACGTGAGAGGAAAAGAGTTAATCTTTTAACTTGCCTATAACGCTGCATCCTCACTTTATTTTACAGTCTCACCTTGTTGCTGTTTAAGTCTATATTTTCTAGCCCCTTCAGCGCCACTCATTGCTTTTGTTGATAGATTCGGTTCATCACTGTCAATGTTACTTGGAACAGAGTTACTTGCCTATGAATCTATATTAGTTATTTAAAAAGCTGCAAATCTTCACTGTGAAGTAACAAACAATGATACCAAATAACCAAAAACCAACTGTTTCCCTTCAATTCACTTTCCCGCATTTCACCTGACAATGGCAGCATTCAAACGACTCAACGTTTGGTAAATAGCACAGAGGATCGAGCAGCTCAACAGTTGTACAACATTATGTGGTTTGAATGCCACCAATCACCACTCAGACAAATACCCTAAAGACATGGTAATAACACTAAGCGAATTGCCTAGCGCTTGACAGTTCGACTTTGATACTTTGGAATGTAATTTCATTCATTTAAATTAAATTATGGATGCAAATTTTTTGTGCCTGTTAATGTCCAAATGTTAATCTTAAAATATCAATCTCTTTAGTAAGGATATTGCGTAATAACAGTCTTAGAACAACCAACAATTGCATAGTTACTTTTCTGTCCCGTGCGTAACGGTGAGTCGAAAAAGAAAACATAGTGTGAAGCTAATTACATTCTATTTTCCAATTTAAAAAAATATAATGCACAGTAAGGAGAATGAATGTAGAACATAAGCGATGGCATATAAAATGAAAATGCTGCCATAAATCGCAGAGAATATTCAATGAAACTGAGATTTTCAAATGAGCTTTTTGTCTGAGTCCCGCGCGTAACGCTTAATTTTGGCTTATAACTCAAATTTGCAATTGTTTTGTTTGTTTCATTTTATTTAACTACACACTAATAATTTTTCCCCTAATTTTGACATACCTTTTATTTTATTTGAAAATATATTTTTGTTTAAAAAGGCAGTTTTTGTGTACGAATGTCCCGTGCGTAACGCTGGGAATCGCCCAAATATTAAACTCCTTTTTTGCATGTAGGATTATAAGTGAGTTATAGTTAAATTTGGAATGTTGAATTTTATAAGCCGAAGACTAACAATCAGACATACATAACTTTAAATTACAATAAAATCCACCAACAACTCATCTGATTTGTGGACGTCAACAGCCATGTTATCAGTTGAATTGAAATAAGTGATTATCGATGACGTCGCAGCTAGCCGAGGTGCTGGAACTGGATGCACCATTGTTGGATTGGATTCCATGTCAGAAGGGCCCGGACAAAAGGGCGAGGACAGAAAGGCCCGAGTCAAAACGGCCCCGCGTCAAAAGGGCCCCGCGTCAAAAGGGCCCCGGTCAAAACGGCCCCGCGTCAAAAGGGCCCGAGTCAAAAGGGCCCCGGTCAATACGGCCCCGCGTCAAAAGGGCCCGGGTCAAAAGGGCCCCGCGTCAAAAGGGCCCTGGTCAAAAAGGCCCCGCGTCAAAAGGGCCCGGGTCAAAATGGCCCCGCGTCAAAAGGGCCCGGGTCAAAAGGGCACCGCAACAAAAGGGCCCCCCTCAAAACGGCCCCGCGAGAAATGGGCCCGAGTCAAAGGAGCCTCATGTCAAAAGGGTCTCGCGAAAAAGGGCTTGAGTGGAAAGAGCCCGGGTAGAAATAGTCCCACGGCCAGAAAGCCTGAAATCAAAACAGAAGTCGAAATCAAAGATGCACGAGTGGATAGTGCCACCTTAGTAAGTAGAAGTGATTGTCTAATAGAACTAAGAATATCAGTGGTTATTAGAAACAAAAAGGAAACTTGAATGGTGATCCTAATTTTGTTTGGTTGCTGTTTGTTCTGCAACAATCCCTATCGCTTAAGTCGTTTCTCGATGAAAGTTTGCTTTCAACCGCGTCTCTGAATTTGTAGACGTGGAAGAACCGGGTTCGATTCCCGGCGGGATCTCATGTGGTTCGAATTCCACGTTAATCAGTAGGTCCACATCTCATACAGCCTCGCTGCTGAAAGGGATGCTAAAGTGAAAATCATATCATATCATATCTCTAAGTTTGTATTCTCGAGACCTAGCCCAATCAGATTATCTATTAATGACTGTTCCCTTAGTTCTAAAATTCAATTTCTGCCCCTGAATCAAAGTAGAAAAATACGTATTATATGAATAAAATATAATTATCTTGAAAACGTTTCTTTAATTTTGGTGTAAGAACATACATGTGGATCTTCATACAGGGTTAGTCAAAAGTATTGGGACAGAACAATAATAACGACCCGCGTGGACGGGGGAAAATCAAATGTTGCAATTGGTGTTATTGCAAAAACTGCATTGGCTTGGAGTGTGGTCACCGTGGAAGCCATTTTGAATTACACTATATTGCGGATCGCACATTTTTTAATGGAAAAGGCTATGATCTTACACTTCAGTTTAGGCTTTATATTACCACAAATGTGAAGGTGAACTCATTTTTGACACATTACCATTTGTTTATGAGACAGGGTGTTTGACATATGTATCTAATAGAAAAAAAGTATCATGACAGGACAGTAACAAAGAGACAAATGGACAAAGGAAAAGTAAATGTTACAGGTTGGTATTGGTGTTAAAACTGCGTTAAATGATCATGGCACCCAACTTGAATTCCGCATATTATATACCATAAAATATTTTCAAATAGACAGGGGTACTTGTGTCACATAAATTTAGGCTAGAATCTTGCTACAAACGATAATCTGAATTAGGGATGCGCACGAGACAAGATTTGAGGCTGTCTCGTCTCAAAAATGTACTGTAAATGTGATGTCTCGACTCGAAAAATGTGCATTTTTCTATTGGAAGAGCTGTCTCGACTCGGATATTCTCAGGAAAATTCTGTCTCGACTCGTCTCGTGCGCATCCCTTACTTTTGACCGATCTCTATTCATTTACGCGATAGTGTGTGCTAAGTTTGACATTTGTTTCTAGTAGAAGAAAATATTTAGACAGGTAACTAATAAATAGTACTTCATTGTGTTCTTAACGTTTCTGTTCGTTTGCTTACGTTTGTAAAATATTGAGAAGTTACCACATATGTATAACATATTTTAATAGTAAGTATATTTGTGATTAATTGTTACTTTACGACTATAAAGCAATAGAATGCTTTTAATATGCAGTTTCGAATATTTGGTACAGCTCAACAACGTCGTTCAAATAGTAGTGGGTGATAACGATGTTTCTTCTGGTCAGCGTATTGTACCATGTAGAGTTAATACGGGAAGGATATAATGGTAGAATTGCTAGAAAGAAACCATGTATTACCCAAATTAAGAAATATAAGATACTTGAATTTTCTAGAGCTTTTGAAAATAAACCCAAAAACTGGTGGGAATGTTTTTATCGACGAATTTAAGTTAAACCTGCATGAATATGATGGTAGAATAATAGTGTTTCGACAAGTAAATACAGAAATAAATGTCAAGAACTTCCAGCCTGCTTTAAAATACAGAAGATATATATCTTAACGTTCTTAGAAGGACTTCTAATTTTATCAAGATATTGATCCCAAACAAAGTATATGTTGTAAAAAAAAAGATGCTTTAAAACTGCCCAAAAGTTCGCTAAACCACCACACAGTACCGGCTTTAATCCCATTGAGAATCTTTGGAGCGAATTGCAACGTAAGGTCAATATATATGAGTTACGGTGAAAGAAGGTTTGAGAAAAGCATTACGTACAGATTGGAACAATATTTGCCCACACTACACCAGGAAAATTGTAACAACGATGCCGAAATACTTAAAGAAAGTTATAAATCATTGTGTGTTTGCTATTAAATACTAACTGTATTAACTTGGAGGAATAAAATAATTTTAGAGGACATTTTATAGTAGTTTTTTAATAATATCTGAATATTATTATGATCAACAGTGTCCACATCCCCATTCAATGTAGTTTTTGCAACAACACACACTTGCAAGATTTGCTTTTCCTCCGCCACATTATTTTATTGTCCTGATACTTTTGTCTACTACACACTAATGTCAAACATAGCACACTTTCCTCGTAAAAGAATGAGGATTGGTAAAGAATGAATCATATTCTCGTTTGTAGGAAAATTCAATTCTAAATTGATGTGCTACACATACTCCTTTCCATTTAAAAATATTATGTGATATCCAATATGGCGAATCTAGGATGGCTGTCATTATGTCCACGCCCTCACTTAGTGTAGTTTTCGCATCAACCTGCAACCTTTTACTTTTCTACGTCTACGTGTCTCTTTGCCTGTCCAGATACTTTGGTCTGCTAGATACAAATGTCAAACGTAGCACCCTATCTCGCAAACGAATGAAGATAGATTTTAAAAAATGAGTTCTTCTTCTCATCTGTGGGAACATTCTAGCCTAAATTGATGTGTCAAACCCACCTCTTTCCATTCAAAAGATATTGTGTGATATCAAATATCGCAGAATCCACCATCTGCAATATTTACTTTACCTCCGTCCACGCGTATCGTTATTACTGGTCTGTCGTAACATTTTTACTAACCCTATATTTTTTCCACATGTATGTTCTTTCAACACAAATAAACAGGTATGTCCACGTAATATTTTTCATCTAATAAGTATTTTTATACTTCTGAAGTTTTGCAGGCTATATCTCAGGTTTCTTGACATGGTGCCTTTTTGTTAGGGGGCCCTTTTGACCGGGGCCCTTCTGACCAGGGTCCTTTTGACTCAGGCCCTTATGACTGGAGGCCTTTTGACAAAGGCCTTTCTGTCCTCGCCCTTTTGTTCGGGCCCTTCTGACGTGACACCGGTTATAGGATAGGAAGAGATCATATACAGAGGTACAACAGTTATTTAATGCTACATTTTCCGACCATAACCCAATTTCGATGTCAACTGCCTAAGAGACCATTGAATGTTTTGCAGAAAGGTACCGCATGCGATCAGGAAGGCCGAAACAATGTAGCAATTTGGCAGTTTCTTTTAATTTACAATCTTTTGTGGAAATTCCGCATTCATTGATAACCAGAGTTGCTAACAAGCTAGGTGTTTCCCAGAGTTCAGCGCAATGAATTTTTGTACACTATGCTCTTTATGTAAAGTCATTCTGAAGTATGATTAGTACCATACTAAAGAGTTCGATTAACATATGTTAATTGCAGTAGTCAAACCTTTAGTATGACGCTAATCATACGTCAAAACGACTCTGCATAACGCGGTATAAGTTGAAACCCTAGGAGAATGCGTTTAGTGCATGAAATAACGGAAGACGACTTTGATCACCGCATTGAGTTTTGCGAAGTAATGATATGAAATATCGATGACAGCAATATTGTCGTAAATGACATGGTATTTTCTGGTAACTTTCAGACTGTCAGTTTAACGTCCCACGTTATGCCCTTTAGGATGACGATGATTAAAGCAAGTGAATGATGATGAAAGAACGGGTGAAATCAAAAGGAAACGAGGGTACCCCGGGAAAACTCACCTATACAATATTGTCCACCACAACCT
This sequence comes from Thermobia domestica, assembly GCF_964235325.1. NCBI lineage: Eukaryota > Metazoa > Arthropoda > Insecta > Zygentoma > Lepismatidae > Thermobia > Thermobia domestica. Next base: position 50,455,529 of record NC_137465.1, read on the forward strand.
TACTTGGCCGGGAATCGAACCAGTAGTCCTACACACCAGAGCTAAGCGTTCTACCACTGAACCACCGTGCCCCTCCCTCCGGTATTCTTTGATGAAGTGATATTTACCTTATATGGTCTGGTGATCCGAAAAAATTATAACTATTGGAGCGATGAAAACCCACATTGATGGGATGCTATTTCGAAGAACAGAAGTGCAGAAGCTACTGACAGAAATAAACTACATTCTTAATTAGAAATATTACGAATGATATAAGAGATATGTTAAATTAAAAGTAGGAATGCAAAATATTTTTTGAATACGAACTGTGGTTTAATTAGGAATACAGCTGGTAAATAATAATATTGGACTACAAAGTTATTCAGAAGTCTTGCTACAGGAAATATAAATATATTGAGATTATTATTATTATTATTATTATTATTATTATTATTATTATTATTATTATTATTATTATTATTATCGAATTGAAAATTCAATGGCGTATCTGAAATCAGGTAAAAGATCAGAAAAAGTACGTGTAGCCAACAAGCGGTAAGAAATGTGTGAAATATTAAGGGCTTGCATTGAGGGTGCCAGGTAAACATGATTGGGAGCCACTGATATACGATATTGAATTGAGGACGACCCCTTCTGTACACGTCGTTCTTTGTCTAGGCCTTACTGACATGGAATCAAATAAAAAATAATGAAACAAGAAGTATATTATAAACAAAAAATCATTACTAAAAACTATTATATATATTTTCTCCACTAAATCTCATCAAATTATATATAGAGAAATATATAATATTAACAACTTGACTTCGGTGAACATTACATTATTCTTATTATATATTAACGGTGCTAACCTAACACGAAGCCTTATAATAAGGATTTAAAAACAGCTGAAAGACAAATGACAAACATTACAAACAAATAGCATTTGTATTTTCTGTTGCATCTGATCAGATTTTATACGCATATAATTATTTTACATTACAGTATATTTTTTGAACAACTTGACTTTGATTAACATTACACTATGATCATTATATTTTAGAAGTACCAATCTTGCATAAAGCCTTACAGTAAGATAAAAAGAGTGAAAAAAAGACATTACTAACAAAAAGTATTTTTGAGATAAACATATTACATTTATTACTTTTGAAAAGTACTTACTTAACATGAATCCTTAGAAAGAAAAATCTTCATATCTTGTCGATTTTCCTAACACGAGTAACACTATCTGCTATTGATCTAAAATATTCCAAGTAATTTTTCCTCTTTCTCTTTCTTTCCTTGTTTCCTTTTATTTCTTACTACCGAATTTTGCGCCACCTTCCTTCGGCAGCCAGGGTCGTTGCCCCGCTCACCCGCACCATGACACGGCACTGATCAATACCTACCTGCAACACTTTTCTCTGTTCACATGAATCGTAAGTGGGCTGTCGTAATAACTTTGACTAACACTGTATACAGATCCACATGTACGTTCTTTCAACACAAAGCAGGTGGTGTCCACTGAATACTTTTAATCTAATAAGCATTTTTATATTTCTCATGCCTTTCACGCTATATCTCAGGCTTTTTTGACGTGAGGCCCTTTGATCGCTGTGTCCTTTTGACTCGGGGCCCCTTTTGGCTCAGGGCCTTTTTGACTCGCGCCTTTTTGCCGGGGACCCTTTTGACCCGGCATCTTTGGACGCAGGGCCCTTTTGACTCGGGCCCTTATGACCGGGGCCCTTTTGACGCGGGGCTCTTTTGACCCGGGCCCTTTTGACGCGGGGCCCTTACGACTCGGGCCCTTATGACCGGGGCCCTTTTGACTTGGGGCCCTTTTGACTCGGGCCCTTTTGACGCGGGGCCCTTTTGACTCGGGCCCTTATGACCGGGGCCCTTTTGACGCGGGGCCCTTTTGACGCGGGGCTCTTTTGACCCGGGCCATTTTGACGCGGGGCCCTTACGACTCGGGCCCTTATGACCGGGGCCCTTTTGACTTGGGGCCCTTTTGACTCGGGCCCTTTTGACGCGGGGCCCTTTTGACTCGGGCCCTTATGACCGGGGCCCTTTTGACGCGGGGCCCTTTTGACCCGGGCCCTTTTGACCCGGGCCCTTTTGACGCGGGGCCCTTTTGACGGGGGCCCTTTTGACTCGGGCCCTTATGACCGGGGCCCTTTTGACGCGGGGCCGTTTTGACTCGGGCCTTTTTGTCCTCGCCCTTTTGTCCGGGCCCTTCTGACGTGACACCGTTGGATTGTGGGTTGGTTGTGTTTGTCTAGACTGCCATTGTCCCAATTTTCAGTGGTACTTCTTTCAGCATTTCATTGTCCTTACATACACTTCTTATTTCTTCATACACCCACATGAATCACGATTGCATTGAGAGTTTTCAAGCTAATTAGAGATCCCATTTGTTTCCTTTAATAAACAAAAACAATCTCTGTGGCTCGAAGAACCGGACAGTTCACAAAATTTGTATAGAGAACTTTCACTCTTGCAGTGAAATGCGAAAATTAAAATAATTAAAAAGAAACAAACGGAGCCGTTACGGGAGCGGCATTAAAATTTTCTTAGTCGATAAATATTGTTAAGTTGTGGGTAGGGAAAGAGAAGAACAATGAAAAACAAGTGTTTGTTGCGTAATAAAACACCCTCTGCCTAGAAAAATCAATTAATACAATAGTGACATATTGGTTAATTTTTAAAAAATTAGTCTATACTTTGTTTTCAAAGAAAAAGATATTTTTAGAATTAATTTAACATCTAATGAAAAAAGGGAAAATGGCAAAAGAGTTTCATAAAATAAGCTATATTTAAGGCTATAAGCAATTCGTAGATTTGTGTGACTAAAAGCCTCTTCAAATGGGCTACATTTAGCCAAAAATAGGCTAAATTGGCATCACTGGTTGTGCTTTTTATGCTTTTGGGTTGCTCTAGTAATTGCCTTAGCCAGTGATGCCAACCCGTGCAAAAAGTCCCTTGTTGTGGGATTTTTGACATTAATTTTTCAAATAGGGATAAAGGGAATTTTCGTCAAAATTGGCAGCACATGCGGGATTTTTCATATTTATTTCATTGATGCCATCAAAACTCTCTATAAGCGGAAAGTAGGCTAATGGCACTTGAATAAACGTGAAATCAGGGCTAATTGTCAAGTTTTGTTGTTGATAAGTGCGTGTTAAATGTGAAAGTTATTTATGCAGAAACTTGTGAATCTCAAAAAACAATGAACGTAAAGTAAATTATGCTCGGTTTTTTTTTCTAATATAAACAGAAGAAAGTAAATTACCAAACGAGAAACAGGAACTTCTAAAATGTTCCACGCGGAATAATTGGAGAATTAAATTTGTCTAGTTTCATTTCGTTTAGTAGAACCTTAACGTGATGGAAATAGTAAATTCTGACAACAAAGTGTGTTTGTTTTCATCAACGATTTCAACAGTCTCTTTTAATTAAAGAAAATACTTATTAGGAATTTAGAAAATCGAAATTTACGAATAAATCACCGAAATATTGAAAAAAGTGACATACCGTAGTTTCACTTTTCATATGTTATAATTTTTTTTTTTTTTTTTTTTTTTTTTTTTGAAAATTTTGTAATTAGTATTGTGCGTGAGAAATTAAAGAGTAGAATGAAAGTTTCTGACTTTTGAGACAGGATTTTATAAGGTTTCAGGTTGGCATCACTAACTTTAGTATTCTTGTAATCAAACCTTAAACCATATGTGCTACAGACATGCACACTAAACAACTTCCTACACGGTAACTTTCTACTTTATTGACAATTAGCTGAAATGCCGTCTTCGTACAGAAAACCGAAAACAGACTGTAGCATTTCTACTAGTGTAAATTTTGTCAGAAAATTTATACGCTCACAAAACTATTTCCGTGAAAGATTACTAAACATATCATACATTATTTGGTATAAACGTTATTTATACCGTGTTAATGTAAGTTCTACACCATGTGCATACTAAAACTGCAATATTACTGTATCTGTCTGATACACAGGATTTTGAGGTGGTTGAGATACCTTTGCTAAGTCATTACTCTTAAGAAATGAAAGGTTTTGCTAACAGAATGTGAATATTATTGCATCTGTCTGATACACATGATTTTGAGGTGGCTGAGGTACTGGCTAATCGATTGTGAATATTACTGTATCTGTCTGATACACAGGATTTTAAGGTGAGTGAGATATCTTTTTACTAAGTTATTGTTCTTGGGAAATGAAAGGTTTGGCTAATCGATTGTGAATATTAATGTATATGTCTGATACACAGTAATTTTCAGGTAGCTGAGATACCTTTGCTAAGTCATTATTCTTAAGAAATGAAAGGTTTAGCTAATAAATTGTAAATATTATTGCATCTGTCTGATACACATGATTTTGAGGTGGCTGATGTACCTTTGGTAAGTCATAATTCTTAGGAAATGAAGAGGGTTTGGCTAATCGATTGTGAATATTATTGTATGTCTGATACACAAGATTTTAAGGTGAGTGAGATATCTTTACTAAGTTATTGTTCTTGGGAAATGAAATATTTGGCTAATCGATTGTGAATATTAATGTATATGTCTGATACACAGTAATTTTCAGGTAGCTGAGATACCTTTGCTAAGTCATTATTCTTAAGAAATGAAAGGTTTAGCTAATAAATTGTAAATATTATTGCATCTGTCTGATACACATAATTTTGAGGTGGCTGATGTACCTTTGTTAATTCATAATTCTTAGGAAATGAAGAGGGTTTGGCTAATCGATTGTGAATATTAATATATATGTCTGATACACAGTAATTTTCAGGTAGCTGAGATAACTTTGCTAAGTCATTGTTCTTAGGGGGTTGGCTAATTGATTGCGAATATTATTGTATCTGTGTGATACAGAGGATTTTAAGGTTGCTGAGATAATTTTGCTAAGTCATTGTTCTTAGGAAATGAAATATTTGGCTTATTGATTGTGAATATTAGAATAATCAATATTCGTAATGTGAGCTAGGCTATTACTAAATAACACAGGTTATGTATTGAATGAACATCGTGTCACTGTTCCTTTTTCCGCGCTCCTTCGTTCATTCACTTAGTTGTTAAAGACCGTTTGGTGTTATTTTTCACCCCGTTGAACACCGACTGTCAAACCGGTAATACAGGATCTGTATTAACCGTAATACGCTATTATTGATGTGGAAATAACATGCTGAGGTCTTGATACTACCACTGGTTTGCGTTAAAATTGAATTGTATCATCTTAGCAGCATAATTCTTTTGCTGTCTAAGTTTCTGAAAAGTACTTGAGAAGTAGTTTTGAACTGCTTTCAAAAACATGACAGTAAAACCTGTCTTCAACGGACCCTTTATTAAACGGAAAACTGTCTTAAACGGAAATATTTCACGGTCCCATGAATTTGGGAGAACAAAACGTGTAAAAGCCCCTTCATCAAGCGGAAACTGTGTTACGCGGACAACGGAAAGAAAAATAAACATTTAACGGAAAATTCTGAGTTCCGGACTACAGCGTTTAGATGTTTCGACATTCTGTGAGACATATACATTACACTGTTTGCGATAAAATGTTCGTTCTTTTGTTAAATATTTTTGGACAGTGTTGACCTTCCTCAACCACTACTCATATTCACTCCCACAAATTGTCCTTAATCCCCACAACTTAATCAAGAATAATAAGGAATGTCGGAAAGAAGAAAACGAGATATAGGAAGAAGAGGAATACGATACCGAGTTCCAAGAAGAGTGTAGAATAAATACATATCAAAATGCTCTCAGAAGTTTAAAGGAACTGCAAAAATTTGCCTTACGGAAAAATGATTCTGATTCACTTAGTATAATTTCTCAGGCTAAAGTGTGTGCGGAAAGCCAAACAGCAATGCACCCAGAAAACCCTGCTTGGCTATTAGAAAGATAAAGAAAACATGTGCATAGCATATTTTGTATTCATTTTAACTTTTTTGTATATTTATTCGTTGAAGAAAGAGTACTGTAATCGAACAATGTACGTACAGCAATATATTTTCTCAGTATGCCCCTTTATAAGCATGTATTTAAAAAAAGAAAGGAAAGGTCTACCTCCACTAAGCGGAAACCTGACTTTAACAGAATTTTTTGCAAGTCCCGCTCGATTCCGCTAAAGACAGGTTTCACTGTACCACTGGTTTGCGTTAAAATTAAATTGTATCATCTTAGCAGCATAATTCTTTTGCTGTCTAAGTTTCTGAAAAGTACTTGAGAAGTACAGTAGTTTTGAACTGCTTTCAAAAACATGACAAAAATTCTGCTAAGTGCTAGCTATGTTCCAAAATTCATCAAAGGTTCATTCGTTTTCCTATTACGATTGCATAGACAACATCGAAACATTGTAGAAAATGTCACCTTCCCTCTCTTTAAAAGACAAATTCACGAAAACGTCGTAGTCGCAAGTATCAAGTTATTTTTAAAGAGTTTTATATATCAAGTTGATCACGTTAAAGGTCTCGTCAGATGCTTTGTTTTTGGCATAACTTTTGAATGCCACTGGAACTATCTTAGGACACACATTTTGATCAAAGTGAAATATAATAATAAAAACTCAGATCGAGGTTGATACTAGTCATATTCAAGAAATCATTTCAATGGTTTGAGTCATTTTCTTGTGATGCGATCACAAACACCATCACTTTCAATTTTACCTATAGAGATGCGTAACCATAAATTCTCGTAACATCATAAAATTTTGCCATCACTAGCAAAGCACAAGCAGATGAACACAACGGGATAAAAGTAGGACTCCCAGATGTCCCGCTTTATATGGAACAGTCCTGAGCTTGCATGATCTCTTCCCGTATCCCGAAGGTTGTTTCAACAAGGAGCAAGTGTATAAATATGAAGATATTATACATTTTCATAGGGTGCTACTTTTTTAAGTCTAGAAATATGGAAGCCATAGATAAAAGTAATCTCTTCCTTTAAACCATGCAGGTATTCAATAATTTAGAAGTTCCTCTTGTGACTAAGTATCTAACACACATGATTTCACCGTGGGACGTAAAACTGAAAGATTTCATTTTATTTTTCATTTACACATGATTTCTGTGCATGTGATCGCAGATTTGATTTCCAATGGTAGTGCTTGTCTCGGATCCCACTAAGGAGTATGTCCCTGTCTCATACAGCATTGGTGCTGAAGAAGGATATGTTTTCTTCGCAGGTCTAGTTGACACCGCGTTTATTTCGGTGGAGGAGGTACCGGATCCCATTCTCGATGAGACAGCAGTTAAGCATTAAAGTGGTCTAGTTCCCAAATTTAACTGTAAGTCTCGTTCTATATTGTTTCACTGGTGCCAAAAGGTGTAATTACAAGTAAATTAACGAATATGGGCATTAAATTCTAATCAATGAACCAAATAATGAACTCTGTTTTAAAAAATGCAGTTAAGAGGATCATGCTATTCTATATCCTTTATTTTATGCAACCCACATTCTTTTGCTACTGTACAAGTTGCATAAAAACTAGAAAATCTATATTTTAAACGGAATATAGATAACTACCGTTACTTCTGAAGATGCTAACAGATTGACTCCACTAAGAACTCGATCGGGATACTCACTTTTGATCGAGGGTATACATACGGATTAATGGACGGACGAACTAACATTACAGCCTTATTATGTCCCACTGCTTGATTCTAGACAACCCACATTTCTTTGCTACTATACAGGTTACATACAAGCAAAGGAATGTTATATATTTAAGACAGGATGTAGATAGCCACCATACCGCTAACGGATTGACTCTACTAACGAACTCGACAGAGATACTCGATTTCGCTCAAAGGTATTTATGGGGAGTAACGGACGTATGGATGGAATGGCATTACAGTCGTATATGTTCCACTGCCTGATTCTTATAATTGAGGAATTGAAAAGTGAAACAAAGAATCAAAATAGGGAAATGAGATTTTACTTCACAAATTAGACAGCCACACACAAAAAATAAAAGTGCTCTGATTCGGACCCCAAGGTGTGGATTCAATGTAATTCGCTACACAGAATCCAAATTTGGAAAACCTACGCCGATTGACCGTCTCAACTTTTTATGGGCGAAAAATTTCAGCAATTTTGGATAGAAATGACACAGATTTTGCGCCAATAAAACAAAACTGACAGGGTCAACCGTCCAATTGTTTTGAAATTTGGATTCGTTTAACAAAATACATCTAATCCGTGCCCTGGGGTACGGTGCACAGAACTTTTTTTTTTGTATGTTTGTGCGTGACTTGTCATCGTAACAACGACAATGTAGTTACATTGCTTCTTTATAGTTTTACAGCCGTTGTTTGCAAATTAGAATAGCTGTTAACTTATAACTAGAGACCGGATTTTAAGGTGCAGCATCTTTTCTAAAAATGTAGTTGTTATAACAACCAAAGTTCAAAATATGTATTTCCGGGTATAAAACGAACTGAAATGAAAGCACTTTGTTGTACCTTTTTCGTGAATGTTGCACCTTTTTTGCTAAATTCATAAAAATTTCCCTTTTCCTTACTTCTTTTAGCCTTCAGCACCTTTATTGTCCCTTTTTTCTCTTTTTTTTTAAAAAAAAATTGGACAGAACAATATGTTTTATTTTCAATCTAGTTTACACATAATATTCCGTAAATTTAGACGCAATCTTGACGGATTTGCTAGGGATAAATTTGAACTGAATTTGCGAAACAATCCGGACATAAAAACTTTTGCAACGTCAACTGAACTCCCTGTCCATGCGCTTACAAGATGTGTACCACTGGTTTCCGTTGATGTCGAACGAAGTTTCTTCACATACAAGGATCTCCTGAGCTCCAAGCTGCATAAACTAACATTTGAAAATATAGAAATGTTATGCATAATCAAGTATAACCAGTTTCTGAAGACCCAGTAATATGTGACGGTTTCTCAAGCCACAATATTGTTGAATTAAAGTTTTCTTTTTTTAAAATACCGAGTTGGTTTTAAGCGCAATTTTATTAGAAGAATGTTGAATGTTATACAAGTTCGGAATTAAATAAACAATTTTGCAATTTATGTCCAGTGTTTAAAGCCAAGACTTTAACAATATTTTGTTGGTATAATGAATAAAGAATGTTCATGTAACTGTATACTATAACACTTAATAAAGATATCCTATAGCACTTTTTTTGCACCTTTGTGAATGATTTTCCAGCCCCTTTTATTCCCTTTTTCCTACCACATTTTTGCACCTTAAAATCCAGTCTTTACTTATAACCTTACATGCATTCTCCGATTATCTCTTCAATACTGACAGGGTGTATTTTTCTTTATTGATTTATGTGAATAAGACATATGTAATAATGATTTTTAAAGAAGGAAAACATATCGCCTACCATTCTTTCTTTCTTTCTTTCTTTCTTTTTTTTTTTTTTTTTTGTTTTTTTAACGATATTTTAGACACTTGAGATTGGAATTTCATGTTGTAATATTATGTAAATAAATCTTTGCAATAAGAAACTCCAATGTAGGAGTTACATAACAGCTTAACAACGTAATACTGTATTAATGACTTAAGACTAAGATAAAGAGGAAAAGAAAATCAACTTACATAAGCTTTTTAAGTCATGCAACTAAAATTAAAAGTAACATCAGCAAAAAGAGAAAAAAGAAAGAAACTTGAAGCTATTGTGCCTCTTTTCTTCCTGTGCAAACTAATTAGTCTTTTAAATTAGTTTTTTTTTTTTTTTTTTTAGATACCAAAATTGGTGATCACATTTATTTCTTTATTTATGAATAACTTGACTAATATACTTAAAGCTGGGAATTTGAGCTTCTGAAAAGAACGAATTTTACGTTTTTTGGGGTTGTTGAATATTCATGTGTGTTGCCTTGATGCATGTGGTTCTTGATTTGTATTTCTAGTCATCAGTGGCGTATTTACGATTTTCTTTCGGGGGGGGCTTTGCTAACTTTCGGGGAGGGCTTTGCCTGAAAATGTGAAAATTCTGCAAGACATTTCATATACTTTACTATAGTAAGTAAGATTTCGGGGGGGGGCTTAAGCCCGGAAGCCCCCCCCCCTAAATACGCCACTGCTAGTCATCAACATCATACGCATTTGTCATTATTCGTATATTACTTTCCGCAACTAAAGCTTCCACTCTCCACAGTCTTCAGCGAATCTTTTTGTCTTCACGTACGCAGTGATGACGTGGATCAATGAAAACTTAATCCATGACTCACCACACAGTGACCCACTCTGACCCACCATGAGTCACTGTAACCCTACTGTGACACATTCCGACTCACCACATACCACGACCCACTCTCACCCATTATCCGCCATGAATCACCGTAACCCACTCTGATGGACGACCGACCATAACCCACTTTGACCCACCACCCACCAAAACCCATCGTCATTAACTCTAACTCATGATACACGACCTCCTTTCCATTGACTAAAGAGTTTACACTTGTAATAAAACAGGAATGTGGAATTATCACTAATCGGAGTTAGGGATGCGCACGAGACAAGATTTGTGGCTGTCTCGTCTCGAAAATGTGCTGTAAAAGTGATGTCTCGACTCGAAAAATGTATATTTCTCTATTAGAAAAGCCGTGTCTCGACTCGAATTTTGTCAGGAAAATTCTGTCTCGACTCGTCTCGTGCGCATCCCTAATCGGAGTCTGAATTTCTACGGTCAACCGCTCAAGCACCGCTCAGTTACAATACTAGTGGATCTGATCTTGACGGTATAAATAAAATTGTAAAGTGTTTGTTATGGGGCATATTACAATGAATTTCAATTTCCTTGTCAAATTACAGATTCTTTTCAGTGGAAAATAGGATGATATTTGAGTCTCAAATCAAGGTAAAGTATGCCAACATAAAAGAAAAGAAAAAACAGTGTAAAATTCGACTGTGTCTCGAAAGCTAAGTAGTAAGTTCTGTTACAAATATCAATATTCAAAAGTATCGCACGTTCTCTTTTCAGTTAGATATATTCGTCTCAGGTTAAGTAAATAGAAACAAATGAAAAAGGAAGCAAAGCGAAGGTCTTGAAAGTAAAATGTAGACAAAATTCACCAGTGTTCAGAAGATGATGTATACAATGCACTGAGTAGAATGGGTCGGTGGGCCATGGTGGGTCAGAGTGGGTGGTGGGTCGCAGTGGATCACGTCTTGTTGACCCACGATCCACCGACACACTCCATCTCTGCACATACGGTTATGGAAGTAAAACGAGAGAGATAGAGAAGGACCACAATTGAGAGATAGTATATAAATATAATGGGCCTTATGCAGAGTCAAAATGTCGCATTATTAGTGTCATACTAACGAGTTTGATTAACATATGTTTCTTGCAGTAGTCAATCCTTTAGTATAATGCTAATCAGACGTCAAAATGACTCTGCATAAGGCGGAATATAACTGCTATTCAACATAAAAAGGCTACCTAAGTTACCTAATGCTCTTTCTGTACGGAAACTTCTAAATAGGGGTGCGCACGAGACAAGATTTGTGGCTGTCTCGTCTCGAAAATGTGCTGTAAAAGTAATGTCTCGACTCGAAAAATGTATATTTCTCTCTTGGAAGAGCCGTGTCTCGACTCGAATTTTGTCAGGAAAATCCTGTCTCGACTCGTCTCGTGCGCATCCCTACTTCTAAATTTGTAGCAAGAAACCCACTAAAAAAATTACAATGGACATCAATGGTGAGAAGAAAGAAAAAACGCAAAAGTTGTCGAAGTCACAATCTTCTGCTGACTGAAATGGAATCTTCCTGAAAAGTGCAGCCAGGAAAGAAAGGAGGAGAAAAGCTAGATACTGAAATTTTAAAGATGGGGATATAAAAACAGATCTGTGAAAAGTGTTTGAGTTGAAATGAACTAAAAACAGGAACTACACGTATTAGTTCCTGGGGCATTTGCAACTTTGCAAGTAAAGATATGGTTTTCTGAAGACAGCACATCTAAGAAACATGGTTGCCCTCGTGCTGCCACCTGCAATACACAATACGAACTTGGTATGTTTGTGGTTCTTTTCATATATCTTTCATGTGTGTACGTGTAATACTTTCGAAAATATAGCATTTTCAAAACGAATGAATGATTTATGCTAACCCTGTACTTACGCATCTTTTAAGAACAAAAGATAAAACGAAATATTAGGAATTTGCAATCAGATGACGGGAGAGACGTCATAAGATTTCTTACACAAGTTAATATTTCATTAGCTTTAAAATGAAATGAAATATGTGAAGACTATATAACTACACTGGCACAAATGGAATACACAGTAGAAATTCACTCATCTGGTCCGTAATTGGTGCAGGACAAGAAGCTAATAGTAGCTTTCCTTGTTCCCAATACTACTCATCACACCTCCTGAACATGTTATAAAAATACAGCACTTGTCTTCGTAGAACGTGTAACTATTGCAAGTGGCTATACAACTGTTCGGACGCGTAGCTGGTCACATGCTGCAGGCCCTGCGTGTCTGGAAGGTGGCCATTGTTGGAGCCGAGTGACGATTAGGCGCTGTCCAACCACATCTGCTCGATAAGGCTTAAAGTCCGGGCACAGACAAAGGATAAAAAGGATATATCCTTTTTCTGCGAGTCCGGGAACCTCAGCAGACTAGTGTAAGATTCGTATAGCGAGTAGAGTACACAGGTTCACCGGACGGCATATGAATGCGTAATATGCTGTTGGAAGATGAGACCCCAAAAAGTGTCTATGTAAGATCGGAGGACCGGATTAACATTATGAATACTTTGCGTAGACTACTATAATACTCTCCTAAATGAAGGCCAGAATTGAGGGTAGTTCTTTCCTCCCTCTCATAGGAAATACGTGAAAGTGAAATGTGGATCTTATGAGAGGGTAAGAAAAGGCTGGGTTCTTCCTCTCACCTGAAAGTTTACATACGCTGTAAGGACCGTCATTGAATCTAAGATACAAACTACTTTCGTTGCTGAATATCCCCACCGTTTGTTCACGTTGCGACTACAGTCTCTACCTATATCACTGAAAACGTTCTTGGTGGTGGGCAGATATCAGAAATAATGGTATGAAAGGAAGTTACGTTTCCTGAGAATTAATTTTGTCTCTCGATCCTCATTGCTTCTTCTAATATATTCAATTAACTGCTACTTTAGTACCTTTTGGTTTATAATAAAAATTCGTTATGGGGGGGGGGATAACCTCTAGGAGACTTTATATTACCAACTTTTATGCGCATCTACCCTAGTCCTTTACAGTATTTGAATCCAAATCATATCCACAATATGTAAAGTAAAGGAAGGCTTCCTCTACTACGTGGCTAATTTAAACAATTCAAGCGTGAAGTTCTTGAAAACGTTACTTCCAAATTTTCTTCAAACCACAAATGAAACAATACACTTACAATTAGACTTATCGGAAGAGCCACTCACCAATTTGAATGAACCTTTGCATGCTTGTAGAACATCGAAAAATAATCGACACTTTTCTTTTTTTGTTTCGGAATGGTGAAGATTTAAGAGTGGAAACCACCCTTTGAACGTTAGGGTAGTTTCAGGGGCGTCATTTCAGACTTCGCTTGGGGGGTGGGGTGAAAGAGCACCTCCGACATAAGACTTTCACGTTTTGTACTAGTATATTAGTAGGCAATCTATTAAAGTATATGTATTCCTCAAACTCTTGGGGGGGGGGCAATTGCCCCCTCCTGCCCCCCTAAATGACGCCCCTGGGTGGTTTCAAGCATAGACAGAAAACAATAATTTAATATAGAAGGAAACATACTGCCAGGAGGGTTTCAGGACAGCTGATTCAGAATCTGAAGTGAAAATTACAAAATTCAAAATGGCGGATCCAATATAGTGATTACAATTACAAAATGTCTTCTGGTTCAAATTCTCTGTACTTAGCCAAGAACAATTATAGTTGGCAGGGTTTACTACGAGAAGGTTGGAGACCGATTTCAAATCAATTTCTATTGACTTGAAACCCCTTTATTTTAACTCATTTAACCCCTTGATTAAAGTGAGTCTCTGCACCTCTCCCTATTCTGGGTGCTTATGTATAGTGAGTCCCCTCGCCTCCCACTATGGCAGAACTTCACATATCCTCAATTGTTATAATTATGAATTTATTGAGAAAACCCTTGACAGTAATGATATTTCGTAAAGAGAAGTGCGTGATGCATAAACATTGTTTACACCAAGCTCACCTTATTACAGCAATAACTGTGACAAATCGCAAAATGTAGCACAATCTTCTTCCAAATAATTGTTTTTGTATCACGTTTATCCAATAAGATTTGCAAATCTGGGAGAAGAAAACTGATTATGAATCAGTGATTTAGATCTAAATTATATTATTACGAAGATGTAAATTTATGTTATGTTGTAGAGGACAATATTAGTAAAATGTCTCAAGAAGTTTTTCCACGGGCTAAAGATGAACACATCAGGAGCCTGAATCTTAACCAGTTGTTAGTGCCGAATGGTTTCTATTTTGAGGTACTCTTTAGTTCGTAAAATACGTTGAAAAGTTGATTAATTGTGACCACTTTACGAATCTAACAAAATACACTTTGCATTAGACGCCGGTAGAAAAATATTTTGAAACAATGGTCTCACAAGACCTGATGTTAATTTTTCCGAATTTGATGCTTGCACAAGGACTTTCTTCAGGTTAAAAGAGGTTGTTTTGGACTATAGAGCCAAATGCTCCATTCTTCTCCAGCAAAATAATTAACAACAGTTATAACAGAACACCATTTTCAGAAATTAAAGGCTGTATGATGTAGCAGTAAATCATAGATTTATTGACTGTGCCACACTTTCTACTGTTTGTGTCTCTGCAAATTCTATAATGAGAGGTGCAAAGACTCACTTTAATCAAGCATCCCATTAAAATGAGTAGAGAAAGGGGTTTCAAATTGGACTTCAACCTTCTCGCAATAATCTCTACCATTTGGCTAAGTGCAGAGAATTTGAAATCAGAAGACATTTTGTAATAGTAACCACTATATTGGATCTGCCATTTTCAATTTTGTGATTTTGACGTCAAATTCTGAATCAGCTGTTCTAACCCCTCCTCGCAAGTATGTTTTCTTCTAAATTAAATGGTTGTTTTCGTCTTTGTTCAGAGACCACCCCTAACGTTCAAAAAGTGGTTTCCACCCTTAAAACTTCACCATTACCGAAACAAAAGAATGCGCTTCGATTATTTTTCGATGTTCTACAAATGTGCAAAGTTTCATTCAAATTGGTGAGTGGCACTTCCGTAAGTCTCCTTATTAGTGCTCTGTCTGTACGGAATAATTTAGCTAGAACTATACCGAAGTCCGCCATTCTTTAAACATGTGGTCCTAATGATACCCTAAACCAGGGGCGTCATTTAGGGGGGAAGGGAGGGGCAATTGCCCCCCTTGAGTTGGAGATTTATATAGATTTTATTAATAGAATATTTCTAGTAGTAAATCATTGAAAAACGCGAACTTTTACTTATCAAGGGGTCTTGCCCCTCCCCCCCAAATGAAATGACGCTCGTCCCCTAAACTTCACTACATTTAAATTAAAGAAGTCTTGTTAATAATAATAATAATAATAATAATAATAATAATAATAATAATAATAATAATAATAATAATAATAATTTATTTGTACTTTACACCCAAAGGCAATTACAAAGTACAAAAGTTATACATCATTATCGAAGGATATGCAACCCAACTCCAAATATGGAACTAACATTGGTAACACGAAATAGTACTAGAATAGAAATCTTTTTTCTCTTTACATATGCTGTACAAAAATATACTACAATTTATCATTTAGTAACTGAAAACACTTTCGCTTGAAGGTCTTAAATTCATGCTGAAATAAATCCAATCCCATAGACTCAATTTTGTTACCTGCATCACATAATTTAAACAGTGGTGAATTCCTGTTCACATTTATTCTGTTTTCAGGCATATAAAAAACCTGTCTACCTCTCAGATTTTGCCGAGGACAATAAAAAGTTAATCTACTTAATAAGAATACGTTATCTTCCTTGTTATCGATTAATTTTTTAAGATATAGCACTCGCTGTATAAATCTCCTATTTTCAAGCGACAATAATTTGAATTTTTTTAAAAGTTCATCATAAGGAATATAACGAGTTTGAATACCATATATTTTATACGCAGTATATCTCAATAACTTATTCTGAACTTTCTCTATTTGCTGTTTCCTACACTGATAAAATGGATCCCAAACAATAGATGCATATTCTAGTTTGGATCGAACAAATGCATTATACAACGATAAAATAGTCCCTTGATTTTTAAAATAACGACTTGACCTCTTAATAAAACCCAGCATTTTAAAAGCTTGGTTAGTTATTATATTTATATGATGTTTAAATTTCAAATTAATATCAAACCAAACACCTAAATCTCTTATAATTTCCTTTCTTTCTAACGTCTGATTCCCAATAGTATATTCAAATATTGTGCGTGCTTTATTAAGAGTAAAAGTCATTACATAACATTTTGAAATATTCAACTGAAATTTATTTCTCCTACACCACTCATTAAGCCTATCAACATTCGTCTGTAATTTAATACAATCACTTTCCGTGCGGATTTCTTTGTATAATTTGGTATCATCTGCAAATATTAAGCATGAACTATATTGAAACATATTGGGTAGATCATTTATCATAATAAGGAAGAGTAAAGGACCCAAATTTGATCCTTGGGGTACCCCAGAATACACTGTGAATTCCTTAGATTTAATATTATTAAAAATAACATATTGAATTCTTTCATTCAAATATGAATGAAACAATTTGACCAGTTTTTGCGATATACCAAATGTTCTCAGTTTACTAAGAAGTACCCCATGATTAACCAAATCAAAAGCACGTTTAAAATCTGTATATACTACATCTACTTGAGACCTTTTATTAAAAGAATCATTAATTACTTGATTTATAGTCAGGAAATTGGAAATAGTTGATCTATTGCGTCTGAAGCCATATTGAGAATCCGATAAATTCGTAGATACATGATTAAACATATGTTTATAAATGATTGCTTCGAATATTTTAGCAGGAGATGATATTAGATTTATTGGTCTGTGATCTTGTATTAATCTTACCGGATTAACCTTAGGAACCGGGCAAACCGCTGATATTTTAAATTTAGCAGGAAATTTACATTGAGTCAAAGACAAGTTAAACAAATAAGTCAATGGTTTAATAAAATACTCTCTACAACCCTTGAAAATATAGGACGGTATACTATCATGGCCAAACGATCTTTTACTTTTCATTTTGTCTATTGCTTCTCCAACTTCAGCTTCGCGGGTCTTGTCTAAAATCATTATATCTACACTTAAAGGAATTTCAATAGAACATATTTCATGTAGATCTATATTAGATGGTTCACAACTATAAACAGATTGAAAGTGTGTAGCAAAAGCTTCACATTTTAACTTAGTATCAATAATTTTTTCGTCGTTATATTCAAGGACAGATTGATTCATATTAACTTTTGAGCATCTTCTATTATTTATGTAATTCCAAAACTCCCTAGGTTCATTAGCAATATTCGCTTCTACCTGATGATTATAATTATGGAAAGCTAATTCAATGCTACACTTAATTTGTTTCCTAATATCTACAAAGTGCATGTAATCAGAATAACGCTTAGATTTTTTAAATTTGCGTATAATGCGATCTTTCTTCTTTAAATTTTTTATTATTTCAACAGTGAACCAAGGCGGATAGGAACGTTTACTCTTAACCTTTTTTGGTGCACATTCATCAAGTACCTTGTATAATTCAGAATAAAAATAATTAACACCTTCATCTACATCATTAATTACGTACAAGGAATCCCAATTTTTTTCTTTAAGAAGCTGATACAGCTTCAGAAAATCACATTTGGTAAAATTATAAACTGCGTCACCAAGTTCGTTATAGGTTTTACAGTGTTTTAGAAACTGGATACTAATACTCAAACTCGGGTGATGTCTATCTTCTTGAACAAAGCAAACGTCTGATTTGGCAACTTCAATATTAGGTACGTTAGTTAATACTACATCTAAAATTCTATTGTTTACGTTTCTAACAGTATTTAATTGCGAAAAATTCGAGAAGCTCAATTTGTGTAAAACATTAGTTTCCAAATTAGACAAAGTTACGAAATAATTACCATTCATATATTCTGTTAAGAGCCCAAGATTGAGATCACCGATAATGAGAACATTATGGGACAATAATAGTTCTTTGAATCTTTCAATATTTCTAAAAAAATCTAAATAATACTCTTCTTTGCTATAGGGAGGGAAATATATTACACAAACGTATATAAAAGTTGAATTAGATAACTCAATTCTGACCCACAAATCTTCATAGTTCGGTAATTCAAATTCATTTAATCTCTCTGAAGTACCTAGGTAGTGTTGTAAAAAAACGGTTTTTTTTCTGTGAAGTTTTTTTTTTTTAAAAAAACATCGTTCTTTTTCATGTTTTTTTTCAAATGTCTGTTTTTTTCTGGCAACTATTATTTATTGATTTACGTTGCAGATTATTGAAATAATCAACAGAACTTGAGTCGAAGCCCTCGTAACTTACAAATCTTTTGTTTCTTTGTACCTATACAGTAGCAAAATTGTGTGATTATTCCTTTCGGCCCCAGGTCATTTTTGGCGTTTTCCTACATTTCCAGTTAGTGACTTATTGCTCAAAAACCATTCATTCGATTGATATGGTTAAGGCCTTGTTTTTTAGAAAATGGATGTGGCTATTTTTTGGTGTAAGTTGCATTGCAGTGTTGCCAACAAGTGGGAAATTATTGAGGGAAATGTAGGGGTGAAAATTTACAAAAAATTCCCTAACCGAATTTCAATTTTTTTTTTTGTATCTAGTACCACTGCTGCTATATGGGTTCAAGTCACCTAAAAGAATCTTTGGTATGTTGACAAGGTACAGTGAAATCCTAAAGTCGCTTGCTTCCATCCAAAGAGGGAAAGGAAAATTCTGTCATACGCATGAAATTTTGACACTTTTTACGCCTCACAAGCAAAAATCAAATATGCCGGGGCTACAGCTTCTCTAATTATCCTATTGAAACTTTTTATAGTGCGTTCTGTAGGCCAAAGACGAGGCTTTTAGGTAGTGGTACGTTTGTTTCAATGTAGCTAATAAGAGGGTAATAATAGAGGGGGAAAGGGAAATTTTCCGAATTTTTCACCTAAAAGCGGGAATTAATTGTTTTGGCTGGAAACACTGCCATCAGACAGACGAAAACTATCTGAAAATAAACCTTAGTGCTCCAAGAATATATCCTACAAGTATCATGGCAATATATAACAAAGTAAGCATGAAATTTTAAAAAAAAATCTCATTCTACCTCAGAAATTCACCATTTTCTTACCATTTACAGAACATGGTTTATTATAAACCTCAACTGTACTTTCCCTAATTATTCTAGTGAAACTTTTTATGGTGCGCTGTGTAGGCTAAGGATGAGACTGTTAGACACTGGTACGTTTGTTCGAATGTAGCCAACAAGAAGGAAATAATAGAAATAAAAAAGGGAAATTTTTCCAAAATGTGCCCCTAAAATCTGGAATTAAAATTTTCTGTAGCTGGCAACACTACTATCAGACACACACAAACTATCTTAATATAAGCTTTGGTATCCCTCTAATATATCCTACAAGTATTGTGACGATATCTAATAAAGTAAGCATGTCAATATCTCATTCTACCTTTTAAAAAATCACAGTAATCTTCCCAATTAGAGTACAAGGTCTACTGTAAACCTCAACTGTACTTCCCCTAATTATCCTATTGAAACTTTCTATAGTGCGTTGTGTAGAGCAAACACTAGACTTCCAGATACTGGTACGTTTGGTCCGATATAGCCAACAAGGGGGAAATAATAGAGACAAAACAGATAATTTTTCCAAAATTTCCCCCTAAAATCTGGAATTAAAATTTTCTGTAGCTGGTAACACTGCTACCAGACAGACGCAAACTATCTTAAATTAAACATTGGTACACCACTAATATATCCAACAAGTATTATGACGATATTTAAGGAACAAAACTTCTAATTACTATAAATATATTACGGTAAACAGAAAAGTAAGAAAAAACTAGGAAAATCAAGGGTTAGAACCTAAATACAAATTTTTCCTGCGTTCCCTAATGACCCCATTGTAACGATCTGTACTTGCGTTTATTAAGTAAGGACAAATGTTCGATTGACGTAAGTTGACTTGCACTCGGACGTACAGGTATGGATTTATAAACAAAAATTTCTAATTTTTTGCTCAAATTTAGGAAAATTTTAATTTCCCTAATTGGCAACACTGCGCGCAGGCCCATCCAATTGATGTCAACAGTTAGGTATCCATCCGAGATATCTACCTGGCAAATCTTAAGGAGGTCTTTCTACAACAAAGGAAGCTACAGAGAAAAAAGAAGTAAAGGAAATTCGAAATTCGAAAAATTCTCGAATTTTTGACTGGGGTGAAATTTGAGAAGGAAATTCGACACCAAAAGAAAAAAATTAATATGATAAACTATAGTCCAACCATATTTTGCAAGAATAATATCCCGATATCTTAATTAGTGTCCACACAGGAGCGGATTAAACAAATGACACACCCGTGTTTGCCACTTTGGCCATCTGGGCCACCGAGTATACATTTGATTACATTTTTTTGACTACTAACTCGTGTTGCTGTTGTAGTTATAGTCTCGACTAATAATAATATCGTTGTTGTAAACAATAACTTTATAATGAAAATTTTCTCCTTTTTACATCTTAGTTCCAACACTGTTGATGGGTGTTTCAAAATGAATTTTGGGGCTTATTACATTTTACGTACAATTATAAGCAATGAATCAAGTAAAAGAGCACCTCAAACAGTCCTTGCTACAAGTGTTCAATGTGACATTAATTTGTCACACGGCACACATCTAGTCGATAGGCGAGAAAGGCCCATAAACTTTCCGCCATATGGCACAAAACACATTCAATTTAGGGGAGTCTCGTTTCAAGTGTACCATCTCCTGAGGGTTTGCTGACGGCCAGATACAAACGTTATGAGTGTTTACATTAGCTCTTAGGTGAAATGTCGATTTATCACTGAAGACGACACGATCCAGAAAATCTTCATTGTTATGCAGCAATATTTCACTTGCGAAATTGGCACGTAAACCGTAGTCTGTAGGCTTTAGACCTGTAGCAACTGCAAACGATAAGGACGTAGTTGCAAGCGTCTTCTTAATACTCTTCACACAGACCGTTGCACAGTACAGATTCAGTCTTTATTAAAACACAAAAAACTTTCTGCTCTCTAGTCTACATCTTTGCTGCTTGCTCTTTCTAACGGCAGACAGAAGAAACAATGCATGTACATGCGTACGTACAAAACTGTTTGAGTTGCTCTTTCATTTGATATAATATTTATAACTAGCAGCGTTCACCCCGCTTCGCTGCGGTCACCCCGGAACGCAATAAACTTTGTTACTTAGATAATTTTTACTTTTTCGCTTTCAAGTGATTTATAGCGCCTGCCAGTTATGTTAACCCGCCGAGTCACAGGGTCATGCGGGTTGCATATAAATACGTTTATTTTTATACCTATGATGAACTAATAACAAAGGATTTGTACGTATGGACACCTGAATGGTCAATTATCTCAAGACACTGGTAATTGAAAATTAAAGTGATATGATAAAAACCATCTAGGGTCCACATCCTAACAACCCCCCAAAAATGAAAGAAATCGGTTCAGCCGTATTAGCGTGATGAGCGGACAAAGGATTTTTTTTACGTATTGACACCTGATTGGTCAATTATCTCAAGACACTGGTAATTGAAAATTAAAGTGATATGATAAAAACCATCTAGGGTCCAAATCCTAACAACCCCCCAAAAATGAAAGAAATCGGTTCAGCCGTATTAGCGTGATGAGCGGACAAAGGATTTTGTGCGTTCTCTTTTATATATATAGATTGTAAGTTAATTGTAATAGATACTACAAAGTTTCAAAACCCTAATATTAATTTTGAAACACCCTGCATTACTTCAAATTGTGTCATCCTATATTCATGTCTTTTATATACATATAATCAGGGCCGGTCCTAGTCAATTTGTCGCCCCATGCAATGGCATAATTTGCCGCCTCCCCATTTCTCCAGAAAGAACAAATCTTAAAAGTCATGACTTTAAGTATGCTACTCCAGCATGAACAACAAAGGTGAGTGTAAGTGCAGTTGCACTCAGAAAGGCTTAAATACTTACTAAAAATGCAATCCCATTGTGTCTGTTTTTTAAAAAAAATATTAATCTATTATGTTTGTGAAAGATAAAGCAAACACATCTGCAGAGGAAAGATGGTAATCCTTTTTATAGAATTCACTATCGAGCTTCAATCTCAATGTATCAGTTTGCAATTCCAGTGCAACTAGCTCTTTTATCTTTATTTCTTGATTTCTCTTCTATATCTGTTAACATAAAAAAACTTGTTTCTATCTTCAATGATAAGGAACTTGTTTCTGACAAAAACAAGACTAGTTGTCATATCAAAACTGTGATAACTTACTAAATGGAACAGATATTCACTACTATTCGAGAATCAAATTCTTGCATTTGGCAACAATCAAGCAATTTGTGCTAGGATTTATTCGACATTTGCTTTAGCATTGTCCATGTGGCCTTAAACTAATGCAACCTAAACATAATTTCTGAATGTAGTATTCTAATAGAAGGCCAGCTTAGTAAATGTAACTACCATCATCATGAAGTCTGTTTCCAACACGAAATATTTAATTTAAATAATATACTTATGACAGATTTTGCCGGACTATCCAAACATTCCGCTCCACGCAAATGCACGTGTTGCATATATGGTAAAGCCGGCTCTGCATATCACATATATCTAGTCGACAAATTATTTATATATGACATTTACTAAAATACTATTAGGCAAATTAGTATTAGTTTTTAGTTTTAGACAAGTTATTTGAATTTTATACTGTTCGTGACATTATTTTCGTACTTATTAAAGGCCTGCTTTCACGAAAAAACAAAATTTCATTTCTACTTTTATTTCTTAGTTGATATCGATGAAAACTGCTGAAACCCGGATTGTTAATAGGTATGGTATTCATGTAAATTGTAAAATATTTGCAGTGTATTAGTATCTAGCGTTTAATTTATGTTGCATTTTACGGTGATTATACCTACATAAAAATATTTAATACTTAAATAGACGTAAGATGCATTACAAATGAATATTTGAAAAAAAAAACGAAATTTAGAGAAAAACGAGAGGCAATGTTTTTTTCTAAAAAAACGTACATTTCTGAAAAAAACACGAACGGTTTTTTTTCTATTTACAACACTACTCTGAAGTATAATTATTGTTAACAGCTAAGAGCACACTACCCCCATCACGCATTCCGCAACGTTCCAGATCTCTATCCTTCCTAAAAACTTGATACTTGTTATCAAACAGTTCAGTACTAAATATTTCAGCTTGTAACCATGACTCAGTAATAGCCACACAGTCAAAATCATACATAGTTGAGCTCAGATAAAAATTATTAACTTTTGTTTTTAAACCGTTAACATTTTGGCAGAATATATCAAATGTGCTATTAACTACTGACATACTACTAGAATAGTTTTTAATATCAATAAATACATAGTGTTGTGGATTATTTTTGAACAAGTATTCGAGCTCTTCTTACACGACAGAATAGTAAATATTTTCCCATAATGCTATATAGGTTCATTAAAAATACTATGTACCAGTCATCATACTTCAATAGATTTAAATAGTATAATATCATTAAAAATATTGAAATTACTAATCTGCTTATTATTCTAAACATTACACCTTTCAATTCACTCCACATAATATATTTAATTAAATATGTATATTTAATACACTCTTTAGACATAATTTTCGCTTACTTACTATCATCATCCAAGTATATTACTCAATTAATGGGCAAAGTGCTGTCTCCTTCATTGATGGAATTAGGAAAACCTGGCAAATCGTCTTCAGTTTTTATAATCATTACCGGACTACTTTCATTTTTTCTAATTAAGATTTGGCCACTAGAACTAACCCAACAAAATTTGTGGTGAGTATTTCTCGCAGCGTTTCTTGCCTTCCAAAAAAGTTGCCTATTTCTAGGGGACAAATTTACTTTCACAAAAATTTTTTGATCATCACTTCCAGAAACTAAGTTATTGCTAACCAACCCTGTATTTCTTTTACTTAACCACCTATCCCTTACCGATCGTGTCTTGAACTGCACAATTATTGCTTTTCTCTTGCTTTTATTAGTACCATTTGGAATTCGGTGTACTACATCTATATCTTGTTCTTCGCAATTTAATCGCAATTTTCCTGCCATGTCAATTACAATTTCCTTCAAATTCTCACCAACACGCTCTTGGATTCCATGAATTTCTATGTTTTTGTTACGCCCGTATTGGTTAAGATCATTCAATTCTATAGCCTGTTGTTTTAGTTGAGTTTTCAACTCTACATTTTCCGCTTTTAATTTAGTGATTTCTTTATCCCGTCTGACGTTCTCCCTAATCTCTACTTCAAACTTTTTAAGTAACTCATCATATTGATTGGACATGAATTGGACACTTGATGTTAGTTGAGCAATCTGAACACACAATGCTTCAAGCTTTGTCCCTATATCTGTAATACTAATAGGATTACCAATCGTGTTACAAGTAGTAGAATCATTAACACCTGTTAAAGCTACAGTACTCGTGGATTTTGCTTCAATTCTCATAGAATTTTCACTCACATAACAACGTTTACACTCATTACAAATCTATTCTCTTATATTACCTGTTTGTTTCATATCAATATACATTTCCACCGAAATATTATAGCATGATATGTGAAACAATTTATTACAAGTCTTATTTGAGCATTGTAATGCATCATCATAGCGACTAATTTTCGAATTGCAGCTCGTACAGGATGACATTATAGCTATATTTAAAGCAGAACTCAGGATTCAAAATGGCGGACAATGAACGTAGTGATTGACTTCCAGGAACTGGCACCCTGCTTACTGGAACAAAACACTGTCTTAATGCAAAAGAAAACAGAACACTGGCTCAAATGTGCCTTTTTTTTCTACTTATTGAGATAGTTATGAAGAAACATATATATATATGTATATATATTATATATACCACACTGCACAGTTGTTGTTAATATTAAAAACAAATAAATGTTATTTATTTTTAAATTTCTTATTCACTTACAAGCACACTCCACTTCCCTAGCCAGGCCTCCAGCGCCAAGCAACCAGCCTCAACAGAATGTTTGTTTATGATCTGAAGTCACCAAGTTTTCAGTTCTAGGGATCAATCACCAGCTCTATATTGCAACCAAGAACTGTTATCATTACCGGTAACACTTCATGTTCACCTCACTATCTTCAACAGCTAAGAAAACTTAGGAATTCCACTCAAACACAAATATAATACGGATCTCTTACTCTGCAGATCCTTCTACTCCCTGAGTCACCAAGTTAATGTTATTATTGTTATGTTATTATTATTAGTTTACACTTTGTAGGCCTAGATTAGCAATGCAATTTCTTGGACATAAAGATGTGAACTTAGACATATCATAATACAGTTGCCTACAGCGAGCTCTAGTGCTACAATTGACATTTAAAAAAAAAAAAAAGTCTTCTCTTTGTTCCACTGCTACAGGAATAGGAATAGTGTAATCGCCACGTTGTAGATAAAAGTAAGAAGCAACACAGATTTAAAAAAAAAAGAGTAAAAGTAAAGTGAAGAAAAGGTAAGTAATAATACAGAAAAGAATAGTTTTGAATTATTTTCATGAGCTCAGTGAATACAAGATTAGACAGACTACTACATCTACATGGGATTCTATTATCGTTGATAGGCGGAAAGCTTTCAGTGAACAACAATGAACATGCCAAGTTCAAATGTGTCACAGTAAGAAGAAAAATCAGTATTATTAAGTAAAGGACTGTACAGGAGAACCATACAGATGAGGAAGTGCCGACATCAAGCACATTTGCAAGTATGAGTCACTGATTTGAAGCCTTGTTTTTATTTATTCTGGCTCGGTATATCATTTTGCACTCCTTTGGCCCTAATGCTCAGGGCACATGTAATGATGTAAACTGGCTCGGCTCGAGCACTGAGCTACTGGCTTGGCTGGGTTCAACAGAGCCAACAGCTTGAGCCAGCTCCATTGGAATAAACCATTGGTTCGGTTCGGCTCGACTCAGGAGAGCCATCGGCTCGGCCGGCTCGGTTGGCATGAGCCATCGGCTCGACTCAAGTGAGCTATCGGGTCCAGCCGGCTCGGTTAGGATGAGGCATCCTCTCAGTTCGACTCTGTTCAGATGAGCCATTGCCTCGAGTCGGCTCGGTTGCGATGAGCCATCAGCTCGGTTCGGCTAAACTCAGATGAACTATCCTCTCGAGCTGTCTCGGTTGAGGTGCGCCATCGGCTCGATAGACGTGATATATGAGTGGTCTTTCTAAGCTCGGCTCTGTGGCAATTGGTGAACAAGCCGTGAGGCGACCCATTTAAATCAATTGCACCAGAATCGGCACATTTCATTCAACACATTCAAATGGATAGAGTATGATTGCTAGAGATTAGATCGGATGTCGCTTTTATGGAAGTAACTGTATGTCCGGCTTACTGGATCTTCTTGTGTCTGGCCTCTCCTTAAAGAAGTCCTTGTTTCGGCTGTGAAGAAGACTGTTATGAAACAAAGTTCTTGTTAAGTCAGGTGGAAATTTTCATCGCAATAAATTTCATATATAACTATCTTGAAGAATTAATGGATTTAAGCAATGTTTAGTAGTTTTCATCGGTTTAGGTGAGTAGGGCCATGGTTTTCTTGCCTCTCCTTTGGTTATGACCCGAGTATTCTAAATCATATACTTAACTTTAAGAGCTTTCTGAACATACAGAAAACCAACTGAAAATAGGAATAAATTCGCTGCTACCGCATGTTGAAATCGAGGCAAGCAAGCTCGTCAGAATAGTCCCGAGGCGCACACATAGAAGGCAAGTATATTGTATATTCGCCATTTGCCAACATTACTTTAGTATGGGTAGTGATGGGAAAGCTACTTTTCAAAAGTAGTTGCCCTATAGCTACAGCTACACGATAAAAATTGTAGCTCGCCACAGTTATTAGCTAGTTTTCCAGAAAAGTAGCTGAGCTACAGCTACTTTTAAAATGAACATATACTCTCTACAGCTATTCCCTACTTAACGCTCTTCTCACAAATACAGTTTACTTAGTATCATGCATCATAATATATGTCATGCATCATAATATATGTCTACATGCGTAACTGAACTTAAAGTTTGGTTAAAATATTACATAAAAGCTTTGTCTGTCAATTTGCACTTCACAATAAAGTATGCATTTTTATCTGTCCTTTTTAAAGCATATATATTGCCCCCCCTCCAAAAATGTTGTAGATGCTTTCGCTGCTAGAATGACATGTAGGCCTAATATAAGAGTCTACTATTCTTTCCACCCATCGTCAACACACAATTTATTTCAGAAAATGTTCTTGTAATATTCCTTTGGGAAAAAAAACATAACACACTTGCATTTGCCTAACAAACATTTACCTCGTATTTCTTTATCATGCTACGATCCAATGTTGCGAAACATATGGAGACAGAAATCAGAAAACAATCATATATTTAGGGATGCGCACGAGTCGAGACATGTCTCGAATCTCGACTCGACTGAACTCAAATTCGAGTCGAGACACACTTTGTAAAATTCGAGACGAGTCGAGACAAATGTATTTCTCGACTCGAATTTAAGAGTCGAGACACGAGCCGAGTCGAGACTGTTTGTAAAAATCTCGACTCGACTCGAATGTCTAGAAAATCTTTCTATAATTTTAATATTGTTTTGAAGAAAGTATTCATTCAGAAACAGCCTTGAAACAAATTCCAGCATTTATTACTTTAGAAAGGTGCAGAACGCGGAATGCCTGCTAGTCAGACACACGTACAGTGCATGTAGTATCAGTGAGAGTTCTGGCCGTGTGTAGAATGGTGAAGGCGCGCGATCTCTCTGAGTTTGACTGAGGGCAGGTTGTAATGGCCCGGAGACTAGGCACGATAATTTTCGAAAGTGCAAAATTTGTCGGGTGTTCGAGGCGTGCTGTCGTGAGTGTGTTCAACAAGTGGCGAAACCAAGGAAAAACGACGTCGAAACGTCGAGGGGTTGGGCGCCTCCCACCTCGGACGTCGTAGGCTGGGCAGACTGGTGACAGGACAGGCAGCGAACTTTGGCGGAACTAACATCAAACTTTAATGCTGGGGAAAGTACAAGTTGGTCTCACACAGTGCACCGAACACTCCTAACGATGGGCCTGCGGAGCCGACGACCCATCCATGTCCGAATGTTTACACCACGACATCGGCAACTATGACTGAAATGAACACGTGACCATCGCCAAGTGACAAAGCATTGTCTTGTCTGATGAATCCCGATACCTTCTTCATCATGACGATGGGAGGGTGTGAATCCGTCGTATTCCAAGGGAACAGCACCTTGATACCTGTAGTGCGGGACGGAGACAAGCTGGCGGCGGCTTAATTATGCTCTGGGGAACATTCACGTGAGCACCTATATGTCTAGTGGAGCTCGAGTAAGGCACCATGACGGCCGAGGCGTATCGCACACTGCTTGCAGACTACGTACACTCTTTCATGACGACTATGTTTCCCAACGGTAGTGGCATTTTTCGACAAGATAATGTGCCATGTCAGAAGGCCAGGGGTGTGATGGAGTGGTTCGAGGAACACAGGGGAAAGTTCCAAGTGATATGTTAGGCCCCCAACTTGCCGGATCTAAACCCAATCGAACATATCTGGGGTGTGATTGAACGTGGCGTCAGAGCGCATCGACCCCTCCCCAGAATTTACGGGAATTAGGTGATCTGTGTGTGTACATGTGGTGCCAACTCTCTCCAGCGACCTACCAAGGATTATTGCGTTTATGCTAAGACGTGTCGCCGTTGTTATCCGTGCCAAAGGTGGACATTCTGACAATTAGGTAGGTATCATGTTCTGGCTGATGTGTGCGTATGATTTATATCGTATATTTTGTCTCGACTCGAATTTCGAGATGTTTCGTCTCAAGTTCGAGTCGAGTCGAGACATAAACTGTCGAGTCGATATACGAGTTGAGACAGAAAGATATTTTCTGGTCGAGACAGGTTTAAATCTCGACTCGACTCGACTCGTGCGCGTCCCTACATATAAAAAATATGCTAAAAATTGTGAGAAATTGCTGGAGTTACAAAATATTTTTGCATCCTGGAAAAATTTATTAGTAACTTTAGTGCAAACTTCGCTACAAACTATAAAAAATATGTAGCTTAGTTACAGTAGTGATGTCAACCGGATCGAGCCCTGAGGCACAGGCTCAGTTCAACTGAGCCAACAGCTACAGCTAGCTTGATTGGAATGAGCCATTGACTCTGTTTGGGTCGGCTCAGGTGAGCCATCGGTTTGAGCCAGCTCGGTTGCGATGAGCCATTGGCTCGAGCTGGCTCGGTTACGATAAGCCAGTGGTTCGGCTCAGATGAGGCATCGGCTCAAGCCGGTTGGATTGAGATGAGCCATCGGCTCGGTTCGTTTAGGCTCAAGTGAGCCATTGACTTGAGCTGGCTCGTTGTTTAAGCTGTTACGTCGGCTCACTTCTCGGTTCGGCTCAATGGAGACTGAGCCATGTGCTGAGCTGCTCGAGCCGTTGACGACACTAGACACGTGCCCAGCTTGCACCACCCTATAGACAGGCCTGTGACTCCAAGCATTACACTTTTCCATATCACAAACGCACTACATCAATACAGTAATTATCTTCTGTCTTTGCTTTTTGCTTCTACACAATGTTCAGGCTCTCAGAAAATATCGAATCTTAGAGGGAATTATAGCAATAGTATTCTCGGTATCACAATAGAAAATATAAAAAGAATGGCTTGAATGAAAAAAAGATGTGAAGTTTTGCAGAAAATAAAAAAGGACTAACAAAAAACTCGAAAATAAAAAATATTAACTTACGTGAAATTTTAAACTGATACAAAAAAATCAATGTGTATAGGCCCTACCTATATGCTACACATATATATTCAAAATTTTGAATGGGAATTCTACAACTTGGGGGGGGGAACTGAATTTCTCCCCCATAATATATCTGAATACATTATTTTAAGATGATTGAGTGATAATTATGATAAAAGCACACTATGTGAATTACTGAATTAAGAGTTACAAAAATGATTCAAATGTAGAGTAGGCTTATCGTATTTTACGGGACACAAATGTGGACATTACGAGAATACGCAAGAAAGTAGGCTACTGTACTGGTACTTGAGTTCTCGGATATTTGTATGTTAAGTGGAAAACTTCGCGGATTGGAGGAATGATAAACCAAAGAGAGTTATTAAAAATAATAATGGAGAAAATTATATGAAATAATTTAAAATATTTTAGGTAATTGATAATGAAGAAATTGCAGTTTGGGTGATGTGGTAGAACGTATGATGAAACATCAAGAGAAACTTTCATAAGGATGAAAGTTCCGTACACAGTAACTTGTAGTTATGTAGCAAGTTGCATACCAATGGTGGTTGAAAATTATTATTAATTCTACTGGTAGAGGTAGAAACTGCTAGAGAGCTCTGCTAGATCTTAATTAAAGTAGTTTCTCATAAGTGTACATCTCATATTGGTTTGGCGCTGAAAGGGACTTTAAATTCCAAATTAACTAAACAATATACCGAACAAGAATCTTAGGAATGATCCAAAAAATGGATCACAAGAAAATGAAATGAAATCTTTTAAGTTTTACGTCCCACGGTTATGCCGGTTAGGCTAAAGCAGACAGTGATAATGAGAAATGAATGAAATGGTGGAATGCAGAAAGTGGGAGGAAACGGGATAACCTCGACAAAACCCACGAGCATGGTGTTTGTCCACCACAAAGTCCACACGGTGCGAGCTGGGATCGAACTAGGGATCTCAAGCACCGGAGGTGAACGCTCTATCATTGTGTCACCGCGTCCCCAATGGATCAAAAGATTACGATCTTGGCCAATAATTAGATTTTGGGTTAAGGGCCACCATAAAATTTTTGAATGGCCCCTAAATCGAGTTTTCGTATTTTATACGAAAAAGGGCATCAGATTGAGTTAAGTGATAGTTTGGGTTTGGCTATACTATATGTAGTTCTCGAGATATGAAGCGTACAACAAAATTTACGATTGAATGAAATATATTGGATTTTTGAATCAAGGGCCACAGAATTTTTGAACGGTCCCTAAATCGAGTTTTCCTTTTTTTGTGGAATAAGTACATTATACTGAGTTAAATGATAGTTTAGGTTTGGCTACACTATCTATATGTAGTTCTCGAGATATGAGGCGTGTAAAAAAATGTTTGATTGAGTGAAATATATTGGATTTTTCAATCAGAGGCCACAAAAATTTTGAATGGCCCCTAAATCGAGTTTTCTATTTTTTACGAAATAAGTACATCATAACTAGTTAAGTGGTAGTTTCGGTTTGGCTACTCTATATGCAGTGGTGCTATTCTATTTTTTAAACAACCGGTTCTCTCTTTCTCTCTTTCTCTCTCTCTCTCTCTCTCTCTCTCTCTATCTATCTATCTATCTATCTATATATATATATATATATATATATATATATATATATGGATAGATACATTTCTCTTAGGAAACAAACCATACAAGGTAGACAAAACCGAAGTTTTTACTGGGTACCACAAGTAGCAAATAGTGACCTACACACAGTGGCGTAACAATAGCCTTTGGCGCCCCTAAGCAAAATTCCTAGTGGCGCCCTCCTGATCCATCGGATAGGCCCCATGCGTGATCATCTATAACTTATGCGTACGCAAAGAAGGGCATAAACCGAAAATTATCAGTGAAAGGGTATTGATCGTTTTTCTTTTATGTTGTAGTATGTCTTTTAAAAATAAACTGGACAGAGTGTCCTGTTCATTAAAAAATATATTCATGTAAAATTCGAACTTTTTTGCAGTGGTAGTGTAAATAAACTGTAATATATAAACCAGTATTACCAAAAAGAATTCAAATGAGCATATGTTACGATTTTACATAATTGGAAATAATAAACCTTGTGAAACCACTTATAAGCATTTTTTTCTATTTTCAGTTTTTTAATCGACGAATTGTATACAAAAGAAGTTTCTTTCTCATTTTTGCTTCTGCAAATTCTTTTATCACATCAGAGATGTCCAATTCATGAGCTCTTTTTCGCTCAATACTCAGCACGGCTATACTCCAAAGATGTTCTTGGGTCATACTTTTTCTGAGATATTTCTTGATTAATTTTAACTTAGAGAATGATGGCTCAGCTGTTGCAACTGTAGCAGGAAGAGTTACATATGAACAAAGCGCAGTCATCAGATTTGGAAATGCTGAACTGAGGTCAGATTTCAGATTTGATAATAAAATGAAGAATCTCTTCGTGGGTTGAAAAATTTGAAAGTCTGTCTTGAAAAGTGTCTCGGAAAGTCAGTGGATAAATCGTCTGCATACAGAGGCGCAAAGTCATAAGACTTCTTGGTGACCTCTTCTTCGAGAGTGGTTCGTAACATTGACGGGCATAAGAACGAAAATGTTTCACAAAGTTCCCTCATTCTTCGAAGCGTACCCTTGTGTTTACTATTACGGATAGGCAATAGTACTTTGATCTCGAATTCTTGTGCCAATTCATCAAAGATTATTTTCGGCACTGACTTCTTTCTTTAAAATTTATCTGAAACATCAAATTTGTGCGCACAAGCACTGGCTTTCTTGAACACTTGAGGCACAGCATTTTTTTTCAGTTTTCATTGACACTGACAAGCACTAGGGCTCTGTAGCTGTTTTCGACACAACATTAATGCTTCTTAGAACGTTTTCCCACAACACAAGCATTACCATGAAATCGAACCTTTCGTTTCTAACGAACTGCTTCTGTCCGTTCTTTTTCTGTCCCAGTAAGGTACATGACCTTAAGACATTTCATAACGTCCGCATACCTCTTTCTTAGTACGAAGACAGCATTATGACTTGAATCCCAGCGTGTTTGAGAGACTTTCTTCAGTATCTTTTGATTTTCCGAGGATGCATCCTTGGGAATACAGTCTTGTAAAGCCTTAAGAGTCTTCATCCCGGCGAAATTAAAATACCGCTAATTTTACAGTAATTATGTGATATTTTCCAATAGATAAAAGATAATTGAAATATGGAACAAGAGCGCCCTAGACAATATTATTTTGCGTGAGGTACCGTTATCACAAGTCACCTAGTGGCTTTCCGTTTTCAGCTGTTTAGAAACGCGAAAATAAATGCCGATTTTCAAAATGGTTCGAAATCGGAAGCAGATAAGTGAGTAGTGATAACGGTTTCTCATGTAAAATAATATTGTCTAGGGCGCTCTTGTTCCACATTTCGATTATCTTTTATCTATTTGAAGATGTCACATAATTACTGCAAAATTAGCGGTATTTTAATTTCGCCGGGATGAAGACTCTTAAAGCATTTCCCGCTGCTACCAAAGAAGTTATATATATCTTGTAGAGTGGCAAAGAAATTAACAGCTTCTGTGTTAGCTTTTGCAGCACCCGATAACACGAGGTTCAGATCATGTGCTGTGCAATGAACATGTATGGCATTCTTGATATGTCTTTGAATCCGCGTTTGCAAGCCAGAAATACAACCTGTCATTAATGCTGCTCCATCGTAGCCTTGCTCTCTGTACTTCTTAATGTCAATCTCATTTTTAATGGGACTTTTATTATTAAATCTTCATAATTTTCTGGACAGTGTATATCCATATCATAAAATACAAGGAAACTTTCTACAATTTCGAACTATGGGAAAGAAGAAAAGGTGTCTTTCCCCCGTCCCCAAGTCCTGGCTTATATTTTACATTTTATTAGGGTAGAGGAAAGTAGGTGAATACCGCGCACTTAAGGTTTAATCGCGAATTACGCAGACATTTTGGGATGAAAATGACTCAGAACTCAGGAATACATAATCACATCCCTTAACTTTAAACGTATGTATAAACTATTATGTCAACTGCATTACATCATGAAAAAAACAAGAGAAAAAGTGAGTGAGGCAAATGCACGGTGTTCACTAGGGTAATAACCCGCAGATGATTTTCTAAAATAACCCAATGTAACATAGAAACCAAACATATGTTTCTGTATTTAATAATCTACTACGTACTATAAACTTGAAATACTGAAAACAGAGACAACAAACTTGAAATGAAATACTTGAGGTAAAACTTGAAATAAGGCCTACTGCAAACTTTAACACAAACTATTGTCAAGTCTATTTGCACAATGCTTCTTCTGTCCAGCTTTTGCGTTTAGTTTTCTTTAAGTACTTTCTCAGCATCTGTGAAAACAAGAGGGGAAGAAAATTTTGAGTATATTTTGTTCCCTAAAAAAATGAGGGGGAAAACCGCGCACCAATGGAATACGTTGTGCGCCATTACCCCATATACACCTTCAGAAAATAATAATAATAATAATAATAATAATAATAATAATAATAATAATAATAATAATAATAATTGAAAATAGAACATGCTAATATTGTCGGGTAGTTGTTTTGTATTATAAAAGAACATGGTATCCTACATACGTTAGCAACGTAATTTCGTTCTTCTTCAAAACACATCCAACACACAACATTTTAATGTCTCTGCTCAAATTATAAGCACCTTCCCACATTTCTTTCAACATGTACTGCGCAGTACTGCACCTTCCCACAGCCAACTGTTACTGTTTCACTCCTTGTTTGCTACCTATCCCTTGCCATTACAAATATCATGCTCTGGGATATCATAGAGAAACTTTGATGCGCGGTATTACCGTCCTGCGCAGTATTCGCCCACTTTCCTCTAATATTAGAAAATACGTTCGAAAATTTATTTTGGGTGCTTGTTTGGGCGTCCCTGATGTTGGCACCCCGGGGAGTTGTCCGGTTTGCCCGATCCTTGTTGCTTGTCCTTGGTTTAGTGCAGCCGCGGAATCAGGCAATTGTGCTGTGTCTCATAATCATGAAACACTTTCGGAAATGAAGACCGCGCAAAAACTTGGGGCTTAATTTATATAATTTGCTTCTTTTTTTATTAAAAGCCTGGGGCACCCCCTAATATACCGAAAGGTCCTGCGCCCATAGGCAGTGCCTATCCTGCCTACCCTATTGCTACGCCACTGCCTACACAGCATCCTAATACAAGGTGGTGTAACGAAATTATGTAGCACTACAAATATTCATCAGCACGATTCATTCAGCAATGGATCGAAATGGCTGCGTGTGTGTGTTTCAAATATGAATAACTCTCTTCACTCATATAATCCCAGTCTCATTCTTGATATCTGAGCATTTGAGATTAAGGAATAATCGCTTATATCTTGATCCGAGAGATAGGCCTAATATATTTAACTTTATAGCTATAACAATTTCTAAAAACAGAGATACCTAAAATAAAATTTACCTTTCCCCCATCCTGCAGTTAATCTTCTGGTATGTAAATAACTTACAGAGCAAAGCTCCGAAAAATTTGTATCCAAGAAGCTCTCCCTTCCAGCTTCGTGTGTGTGTGAGAGAGGCTTTATGACTTGGTATAGCAAATCATTCTGCGAACTCGAAATATTTTAATATCCGGTTCTAGCGAACCGATGCGAACCAGCTGAATAGCAACCCTGACTATATGTAGTTCTCCCAGATACAGTAGCGTAGCCAGGATGTGTGTTTGGGAGGGGGGCAAGTGCTGTTATAGGTACACCTTGTCTCAAAAAGGTTGAGCGCATTCTTTATTGCTGTTTCGAGGCAAAAATTTTCTAAGTCCAACTTCGGGTATCTTCGGGAAAAAGTAAACCAGGTTCGAACCTCGAAGCCAACCTTTGCAATCGGGAAAAATCTTGCAGATGTGTTTTTCTTCTTTTAAATATAATAAGACTTGTTACCAATCATATATAAAAAAAAGCAACATTGAAATACTTAATGATACAATATTTCGAAACTTTGTATTAATGTCGGCACATGCTTGTTTGTCATTTTGCTCTCCATATTTAAAGGAACATTTAGATACGTAAACGAATCTTTCCATATGTAAAAGAATGGTGAAAGTTAAGACAGAACATTATTCTCTCCTGAGTACTAAAATAAAAGTCAAAGTAGAACAAAAACAGCGTTTGCAGTGGATATGAATGTAATTATTATCTTAAATACCGTTATATATCGCTAGAAGTATAGTTCGTGGAGCGCTTGTGTTAGCTCAGTGGTACGCCGTTGGATTTCAAATCGTAAGGTCGAGGGTTCGATTCCCATCTGAGTCAATGTTATTTTATGAAATTCTATTTTCCGCAATGCATGAAAAATTATATATAATAATTACATTAAAATACGTCAGTTGTATATATATATATATATATAACATATAATCATTGCAGAACAAAGTGATTATTATGTTTAAAATATAAAGGTGTTCACAGTACGTTGGTATTCTATGATATATGTGAATGTTAAATACAAATTAAGAAAATAATATCATCGCAATGAATAAATTATGTAGTGTATTTATTTGGAGCTATTTGTCATCGAAAGTTACTTCTGAATTTTCTCATTACAGCAAGTGATTTACGCTTTCTGAAAGGCAAAGAGACTATTCGGGTATAAACAGAAATTATTATACAAACTCCAATCTTCGTTACAGACACAAAACTCCCGATCCCTAAAACTATGTAAACAGGAAATTTACGAACACGAAGTCATGTCAAAGAGACTTATTTATACTCGAGAAAGAAAGCAGAATAGGATTTCTTTCCAAACGATTTCAGTTCAATAATCTGCAAGGTTTTTGTATATGGATGTGGTCCCTTTCCGCCAATATATATAAAGTAAAAGCGATCGATATTAGTGTCGAATCCATAGTTCTCGTTGTTGCAGAAATTAATAATTACAACTCCGAAAGCGTTAAAGTCCAAATTTAACTCTCATCGTAAAGCTCCTTTGTGGTTAAGCGTATAGCGTACAGGCTTTCGGTGTGGGAGACCCAGATTCGGCCCCCAGCGAGAGCTCATGTAGTTCGCGTTAATTAGTAGGTCTACGTCTCATAAAGCCTCACTGCTGACGGGACGTTAAACTCAAAATCAATTCAATTGATTCAAAACCCATTATTATGGCGGACGATAAAGGATGAAAAATAAAATGTCTCAAGTGACTGAGATTAGTGTCAAATCCATAGTTTGAGTTCGTGACACTGTTACAAACACAATGTCATTTAATGCCACGTTTTGGTATGAGCGACTATGCCTCCTGGATTTTGAATTTACAGGAGCAACATCAAAAGCATTGCTCACACAGCTCTAAATGTTTTGATGTATGTATACGTGTATATTCCAGCGAAACTCTGGAATGTCTGGAGCAACTTTTACCTAACATGGGAGACATATTACTTTCAATCTAAGGGAAAAAATATTGTGGAATTCAGATACCTCAAGGGATTGAAGTTGGGAAGAGTGACTTGTAAAAATAGTGTAAAATGACTGATTGTAGAGTGTTATCCATTGTTTTCTCGGTCGTTGAGATGAGTAGTGAGGCACTCAATGGCGCTATATCCAAATTCATCCCCATCTTTACAGGATGAGGGGCTTGGAGATATGATTAATAAAATGTAAAAACTTACTTAAATATTTGTCGAAGTAATAGTTTTCTGGGGTCGCGAAAGCGTTTCTAATAACTTTGGAATGTAGTTCGTAACCACTTCAAGATGGGCTCTTTAATCATATCAATTTCTCACCTTAAGAAGAAATTACCATCTCAATTAGTATATGTATCAAGCTAGCCTTCGCAATCGAGAAAAAATTGTGTAGATGTATGTTTCGTCTTTTAAATGATATATTAAATGTAAAATCAGAGATTGAGTTGGTAGGTGGGTCAAATGGGTCAAGATTTATGAGTGGGTCAGTGGATCGTATTTCAGCAAGGCGTGACCCACTGCGAAACACCATCACTGTGACTCACACTGACCCATTGACCCACCAACCCATTCTGCTCAGTGCCTTCTAGATAGCATTTTCTGAACACTGGCAACTTTGTCTACGTTTTACTTTCAAGACCTCCATTTTTCTTCTTTTTTTCATTTGGTTGTAATGAAGAAAGAAGTTCAGGCTCTTTTGGATTTTGATATTTCCAGTTGTAACAATGGCAATATAACTTACTGCTTGGCTTTTGAGATGCAGGCTATGAGTTTTTAGAGGAGCTAACTACTGGAAAAAATTGGTTTATTACAAATATAACCTCTTAAGTCAGTAGAGAGGATGGCGTGGATAATGGATCAAACTTAATGACGATGTATTTTAGTGGTTCGGAGTTGGTCACAATGGTTCAGAGTTGTTTATAGTTGGTGGTGGGTCAGAGTGGGTCATGGTGGGTGAATGGGTCACGTTGGGTGTTGAGTCATTGTGGGTCACGATGTGTAGTGGGTCAGTATTTTGTGGATCAAGGATTCATTGACCCACACCATCTCTTGTCAACATTGCACTAAAGAGGAGAGTTTCCGAAGGTGCGCGTCGGCGATTGTCTCAAATTTTGCACATAGATAGTACCCCACCAGAAAGCAATAAATCTCGAAACAGTTCACAGTACCATCTCACAGAACTCGAGATAGAGGGATTTGTTTGATTGGCTAAATTAAGACCTCAATAATTTATCCTTCTACAAGCGAGTTTTTCTTCATCGTTTCCGTGCCGAAGTCAGAAGAATATGCGGCAAGTAAACTTAAGGTTGAAGGTTTGCGCCCACCTTGGGATGCTTGCTTTTTTCCCTAGTGTTTTTTACACTTACCTGAATATAAACAAATCAAGCATATGGGCGATTTAACATATTTTGGGGGAGAAATTTTGTGGTTCGTTGGCGTTTCGTTGAGTCTCTTCCGCTGGTGGTATAATTTTCAAAACCGAAGTGGGGCCACCACGGATCGTAGCTGCGGGATCACCTACTTTTGGCGAAATGTCGCCAGTTGCGCATCGGTGGTCCACTGACGCTTACATGGGGGCTTGTATCTGAAAACTAAGAGAATAAAGAAGCATGGTATCCATGAAGCCCGTTGACACTAATAAAAGTCTGAAACGATGAAACTGATGTCAACACCGGAAAACATGTATTTTATAATTTCAAAGGTACCCCGTGTCGAGGAAAAAGATTTGCCCCAAGGTTCCCCGGTGGGTCTCAGGAGGGGTGCAACTCAAAATTTGAAAATGGTAAGGAAAATCAAGTAGTATGTCATTTAAAAGTATTACTAAAATTAAAAAAAAATGGTAAGAGTCCCGAGTCTTTATGCTAACTTGTGCAAAATAGCGAGCGTTCAAGATGGTAATAAATCCTTCATTGAAAACTCCTTGACCACCTCTACAAATGTGAAACTGTGAAACTACCCAGAAGAGGTAAACACTTGTCTTACCATTGCAAAAGTATAATGCACCAAGGTAAAACAAGAAGCGACCTATTATGGGTTTATTACATCACTAATATTAAATTCTACGCTCCACGATTGTGTCTTTAAGCTAAAGGACAGGCTGATTGCGAATTATGAAATTAATGGTAGAATACAGAATTGACCCACAACCAACTATGAACCACTCTGAACCATTGTGACCAACTCCGACTCACCAACGTAATCAACTCTGACCCATGATCCACGTCCTTCTCTTCATTGACTAAAGAGGTTACACTTGAAATAAAACAAGACTGTGAAATTTTCACTTATCGGAGTTTGAATTCCTACCGTCAATCGCTCAAGCACCGCTCTGTTCAATACCGGTGGATCTGACCTTTACGATATACAATGGTAAAGTGTTTCTCATCTTCCAAATTAAGATGAATTTAAATTTATCATATATAATTATTTCTTTCTTGGCTTACATATACATTTCAGTAGAAAACAGGATGAAATTTGAAAGTATCAAATCAAGATAAAGTAGACCAACGTAAGAAGAAAAGAAAGAAAAACTAGTTTTCCATATAATTAAGCATGCCGTACTAATTTAAAATGCTCATGAAATTAAGCTTGGAATACAAATGTTATGTCTATTTTTCTCACAACTTTATGGTTTGATTGCCTTATGCTCTGAACGATCCATATATTAAACACCAGCTTCAGCAATTATTATATTAGAAAGCAATGGGTATAAAATGCAAAGGACTAGTTTTCATTCCTCAATTAGTTTCTCAACTAATATCAATCGTTTTCGATATTTTTTACAAATCCACCCACTACCAATTTCCAATATATAGAAACCCCCCCCCCTCGCTCATAAAACACATTTTTAAAAATGCCAGGACACGTTCTGTTTATTTTTATTAAAGAGTTATATACTGAATTTAAGCTCTCTAAGTTGAACGGCTTGTAAGATACTCAGTTTTTCGCAAAAATTCGGACACCTACTCCCCACTAAGGATATGTGTTATAATGAAAGTGATATGCGTATGATAACTTCCCAGTTGGGATTGGGGCCTGATTATATACCAAATGTCATTTCATTTGACTTTGCAATTTGACCGTGATAATCACGCAGACATAGTTACTTTCAGTTTTTTATACTAGGTATAATAATTCATATATTACAGGTGATTCAAAATTTTTTCCAGCAGTTAGCTCCTCTAAAAGCTCACAAGCTGTATCTCAAAATTGAACTCCTATTGCTATTGCCACTCTTACAATTGCAAATATCAAAATCCAAAAATGCCTGAGCTTTTTTCATTAGAAATGGAGATTCAGAAGAAGAAAAATGGAGATATTGAAAGTAAAACGTAGACAAGCTCACCAGTGTTCAGAAGATGCTGTCTGCAATGCGCAGAACAGAATGGGACGGTGGGTAGTTGGGGGTCGTTTCGTCCAAAGATATTTCGTCGAAAGGATTTTCGTCCAAAATACATTTGGTTCAAAGGACATTTCGTCCAAAAGCCAATTGGTCCAAAGGACATTTCGTCCAAAAGCCAATTGGTCCAAAGAACATTTCGTCCAAAGGATTTTCGTCCAGAGACATTTAGTCCAAACACATTTGGTCCAGGGACATTTTGTCCAAAGGACATTTCGTCCAAAACACAATTGGTGCAAAAGACAATTGGTCCAAAGGACATTTCGTCCAAAACTCAATTGGTCCAAAATATATTTAGTCCAAAGGGCATTTCGTCCAAAAGACGATTGGTCTAAGGGACATTTCGTCCAGGGATGTTTAGTTCAAAGCACATTTCGCCCAAATAACATTTGGTCCGGTAACGCTTTGGGGTCAAGGGTTTGCTTCTATTAGAAGAGTAAAAGGGATGCATATAACATTATGACTCACAAGTAATACCTCCCAAGTGTAACACTCCGATTTTGAAAAAAATAGGCAGGTAGATACTACACACAAAATAAACGAATACGTGTTTTTCTGCGGAAAAGTGGTTTTAGGAGGGGCAAAAGCCCCTACTCAAAATTTTGAAAGTTGACGCCCGAAAGGCAAGAAGAGGTGGACCGAAGTAAACGAAATTGTGCACAGATATTGCAGACGTAAAATGAGGGAATACGTGTTTCGTATATTCCTGGAAAAAATGGTTACGTGGGGCACAGACCCCTCCAAACCTTTGATCACTAAATATCAAAAGTACAAATAACAGTATGTCAGATGTGTGTAAAGAACATGAAGAATTGCAACGAAACTTTGAGTAGGGACAATACGCAAAAAATAAATAAATACGTTTTTTTATTTTCTGCGAAAGAACGGTTTTAGGGGGCAAAAGCCCCCATCCAAAAGTTTGAAACTTGAGGCCCGAAAGGTCACAAGAAATGAACCAAAGTGAATGAAATTGTGCAGAGATATTGTAGACATAAAATGAGAGAATACTGGTTTCGTATTTTCCTGAAAAAAAGAAAAAGGTTTGGGTGGGACACAGACCCCTACAAAACTTTGATCGTGAAACATCAAAAGTGCGAATAACAGTATGTCAGAAGTGCTTAAAGGACATGAAGAATTGGAACGACATATTGTGTAGGGAAAATACGCAAAAAATAAACGAATGCGAGTTTATTTTCTGAGGAAAAACGGTTTTAAGGGACAAAATCCCCCACCAAAAATTTTGAAATTTGAGGCCTAAAAGGCAAGAAGAAGTGTACAGAATTGAATGAAACTGTGCACAGATATTGTAGACGTAAATTGAGGTAATTGGGTTTCGTATTTTCCTTTTAAAAAAATCGGTTGCATATATCACGGACCTTTTAAACTGTTGATTACGAAATGTCAAAAGTGCAAATAATTATACGTCAGAGGTTCTTAAAGAGTATGGAGAATTTCAACGAAACCTCGTATAGGGACAATTCGCAAACCAATAAACGAAACATGTTTTAATTTGTGCGGGGCCTAGGCCTTCTCCGAAAAAAAGTAAATATTACCGAAATAGCGCAGGAAGTAGTGGACCAAAGCAAATGAAATTGTGGGTAGACATTTTAGAGACCCTATGTAAAATAAGGTCTTTCGTGTTTCTGAAGTGTCCGTATCCGTTTTGCTTCAAATTTGGCACATCAACAACAAACAGGAAATTAATCGACACGTGTTTTTGTTTATGCGGAAAAACATTGTAAGGGTTAAAGGTGCCTCCTGAAATGCTATAAAATACACTATACTGTTTGTGCTTGTTGTTGATCTGCCAAATTTGAAGAAATCAGATGGAGACACTTGTGAAACACGAAAGGCCTTATTTTACGTATCCAATATCTACATACAATTTCATTCACTTCGGTCCACTTCTTCTTGGCTTTCGGGCTTCAACTTTCAAAATTTTGGGTGGGAGTTTTTGCACCCTATAACCCTTTTTTCGCAGAAAATAAAAAACCCGTCTTCATTTATTTTTTGCATATTGTCCATACACAAAGTTTCGTTGCAATTCTTCATGTACACCTTGTCTCAAAAAGGTTGAGCGCATTCTGTTCTGGTGTTTTGAGGCAATAATTTTCTAAGTCCAGCTTCGGGTATCTTCGGGAAAAAGTAAGCCAGGTTCGAACCTCCAAGCCAGCCTTTGCAATCGGGAAAAAGTTTCCAGATGTGTTTTTCTTCTTTTAAATATAATAAGACTTGTTACCAAGTGTTTAAAACAGCAACATTGATTGAAATACTTAATGATACAATATTTCGAAACCTTTGTTTTTTTAATGTCAGCACATGCTTGTTTGTCATTTAGCTCTCCATACGTAATGAAACATTTAAATACGTTAAAGAATC
This sequence comes from Thermobia domestica, assembly GCF_964235325.1. NCBI lineage: Eukaryota > Metazoa > Arthropoda > Insecta > Zygentoma > Lepismatidae > Thermobia > Thermobia domestica. The sequence goes on from NC_137465.1 coordinate 50,498,892, forward strand.
TTTCCATATGTAAAAGAATGCTCAAAGTTAAGAAATAGAACATAATTATCGCCTCAGTACTAAAATAGAAGTCAAAGTAGAACAGAAACAGCGTTTGTAATGGATATGAATGTCATAATTATCTTGAGATCCGTTATACATCGCTAGAAGCATAGTTCTAGAAGTCCTTGTGCTAGCTCGTTGGTAAGCTGTCGGATTTCAAACCATAAGGTTTTGAGTTCGAATCCCGTTTAGGTTAAACCTTTTTTTTAAATTATATTTTCCGCAATGCATGAAAAATTATATAAAATAATTACATTAGAATACATAAGTTCTGTATATATAACATAATCATTGCAGAACATAGTAATTATTATGTTTAAAATATAACATCTGAGATAATTTTCACAGTAGGTCGGTATTATATATGAGGATGTAAATACAAGTTAAGAAACTCGTTCAATAGCAATAAATAAATCATGTAGTGTATTTATTTGCAGCTATTTGTCATATAGAGGGTAATTCTCAACATTCATAATACAGAATGTCATTTATGTTCTTGAAAAGTTATTTGATGCATAAACAGAAGGTATAAACAGAGAATCCAAAGTCGGAACGCTCGCAAAAAAATTCATGAACCCCAAAGGTCACGTGAGCAGACTGGAATTGTCCTTATGAAGCATGCCACAGCAGAAAGTCTTTACATAGATTTTAAATTCAATTCCTGATATATGCTTTTGCAATGTGGAAGTGGTAATGCCTTGAGTTGCCCTCTCTCGCTCGCTCGCTCGCTCACTCTCTATTTATACAGAATATAAAAGTGAATTTATGTGTGTATTTCAACATAATTCTGATATATCTAGAGCAATTTTAACTATATTTCTTACAGTCTGGAAAAAGAGTACTGTCGGGATACATATCAAAAATGCTAGAAACAGGTCGATATTAGTATCGAATCCATAGTTTCGTGGTCGCTTAGGTGAATAGTTCTACTTTCAATTCAAGTCCAATTAAGCTCCCATTAGCACCCAGGGTGGTTACGTAGCGACATAAAGATATCGAAATCATTCGATATTAGAATCGAATCGTAAGTTTTCAGCGCCGCTAACAGTGCAGCATTTCCCATTAGTCCACATTAGTCCACATTTCACATTAGTCCCATTGCCTAGAGGGCAACATATTTGCAGAGTGCAAAGTTTAAAACTTGAATAATATTTTAATTTTTTCCTTATGAAAAAGTTATAAATCAAGAGCAAATATACTATTTCACGAACAATCCTCTTTTACTATTCTAATATGTTTAATAATAGCGTAAGAAATCTAATAGTAATTCAGAACATGTTTCACAGTTGTTTTTTTTTTGTTACATAGTTGTAGCTGTAGCATGTAGTGAGTGGAATTTAACTGTAATAAATTCACTAATTTACCACATTCGAATTAAGTTTTATTTTTAAGTTCGGGATGAAGGGGCGGAGAAATATATAGTTATTGGGGGCACCGAGCTTTTCTACATTTTACTTTCAAGCTCTCCATTTTTCTTTTGTCATTTGTTCCTAATAAAAAAAGTTCAGTCACTTTTGGATTGTCATAGGATAGTAGGAGTTGGATTTTGGGATGCAGCCTGTGAGATTCTAGAGGAGCTAACTGCTTGAAAAAATATTTTTGAATCATCTGTAACATATGAAATAAGGATATGTATCATAAAAAATTGAAAGTAACTATGTCTGCGTAATCATCACGGTCAAATTGCAAAGTCAAATGAATTAACGTTTGGTATATAATCAGGCTCCAATCCCAACTGGGAAGTTACCATACGCGTGTCACTTTCATTATAATACATATCCTTAAGGGGAGTAGAAGTCCTTATTTTTGCGAAAAATTTAATATCTCACAAGCCGTTCAACTGAGAGCTGAAATTCAGCATATAACTCTTTATTAAAAATAAAGAGAATATGTCCTGGCATTTTTTAAAATTATCTTTTATGAGCGGGGGGACGGGGGTGCATTTTCTATATATTGAAAATTGGTAGTGGGTTGATTTGTAAAAATAATCGAAAACGATTGATATTAGTTGAGAAACAAATTGAGTAATGCAAACTAAAGTTCTTTTTGAATTTTATACCCACTGCTTTCTATTTATAATTGCTGAAGCTGGTGTTTAATATATGGAGCGTTCAGAGCATAAGGCAATCAAGCCATAAAGTTAGAGAAAAATGGCCATAAAATTTGTATTCTAAACTTAATTACATGGGCATTTTCAATTAGTACGGCATGCTTAATTATATAGAAAATTAGTTTCTCTCTCTTTTTTTTTACGTTGGTCTACTTTTCCTTGATTTGAAACTTTCAAATTTCACCCTATTTTCTACTGAAATGTGTCTGTAAGGCAACAAAGAAATAATTATATATGATAAATTTAAATTCATTTTAATTTGGAAGATGAGAAACATTTTGCCATTATATATCGTAAAGGTCAGACCCACTAGTATTGTAACAGAGAGGTGCTTGAGCCATTAACGGTAGAAATTCAAACTCCGGTAAGTGATAATTTCACAGTCTTGTTTTATTACAAGTCTAACCTCTTTAGCCAATGGAGAGGAGGACGTGGGCCATCGGTCAGAGTTGATGTCGATGGGTTTTGGTGGGTCGGAGTTGGTCACAATGGTTCAGAGTGGTTCATAGTTGGTGGTGGGTCAGAGTGGATCACGATGGTTGATGGGTCAGAGTGGGCCAATGGGGCATTTGGGTGGTGGGTGATAGTGGGTCATGGTGGGTCGTGGATCAAATTTTCATTGACCCACACCATCTCTGGTTAAAATTGTACTAAAGATAAGAGGCACCGAAGATGCCTGTCGGCTATTATGCTCAAATTTTGCTCATGGATAGTACTCCACCAGGAAGCAATAAATCTGAATGGTTCACGGTATCACCTTCTAGAACTCGAGATGTAGGGGTTTGTGTGATTGGCTAAATTAAGACGTCAATGATTTATCCTTCAACAACCAAGCTTTTTATGATCGTTTCCGTGGGGAAGTCAGAAGAACACGTGCCTAGTAATCGTAATATTGATAGTTTGCGCCCACCCCTGGTATTTGTTTTGTGTGTTTTTTTTTTTTTTTTTTTTTTGATTCACCTAAATATAAACAAATCACACATATGGGCATTTTGACATATTTTGGGAGAGTAATTTTGTGGTTCGTTGGCGTTTCATCGCGTCTCTGCTGCTGGTAGTAAAGTTTTCAAAATAGAACTTGGGCCACCACGGATCGTCGCTGCGGGGCCACCAATTTCTGACTAGAGGTCAATAGTTGACCATCTGTAGTCCACCGACGCTTACAGTTTAGAGTAATGAACGATGTCTTTGCCTTGTAGAGTTCATGACTACCGACGTCGGCAGTCAACTAGCTTTTAGTATTCCTTTACTAACCATCTATTGTTCATGTTTGTACACGGTGTTGGCATAATAATAATAATAATAATAATAATAATAATAATAATAATAATAATAATAATAATAATAATAATAATAATTATTATTATTATTATTATTATTATTATTATTATTATTATTTGTAGTAATAGTAGTATAATTGATGATAGAATAATTATTGTCTATGTATTGTCTAGGTAGGACTACACACAGGATTTTGCTCGTTTTGGTTCGACTTGACTCTAATCCGAGTCGAGTTGGAAGATATTTTTCGCGCCGAGTCCAAGAGTAGACCTCAAAGATGTCTGTTTCGAGTCGAGTCGAGTTTCAAAGAAAAGTCGTTCGTGCCCATCCCTACTAATGAGAGCTTAATCGGAGTTAAGCGAAATTGAAAGTCTCACTATTTATCTAAGCGGCCCCGAAAATAACGATCATTTTCTAGCAATCTTTTATATGTATTCCCCTCCCATTCACCATAGGTAACCCGACAGCACTCTTTTCGAAACTATAAGAAATTTGGTTAAAATTACTCTAGGCCAGTGGTTTTCAATCTAATTCCTATCACGATCCCCTTTTATCACCCGCTCTTGCCAGCGACCCTTTTCTAATTTGTTTTATAATAAGCTTGTGTGGGATTTTTAACATACCTATTTCTATAATAGTAGAATCCATTTTTTTGTTTATAGTGAACAGTGCCATGGAAAATCAGCGCCCGGGGCGAGAGTATAGTACGATGTCACCGTATATATGAGTGACGTCGACAGACTAGCTACGAAGCGCCACCATGGTTGGCACGAAGCTCAATAACATTTTCAAAATAAACCCTACCTTTCCTTAATTTTGAGCACATTTTATTACGTTTTTCCTTCTATTTTACACATGTGCACATGCACTTTCCTAACATGAGTAACACACTTCCTCCGAAATGTTTGGTCCCTTTTTTCGGCTCCCGGCACTGACAGTGGATACAGTAACTGTAATATCTATATTCCCAACGACGAAGGTGCTGGTTCAAGATGGATGTTAAACTCCTTCATTGAAGAGGCCATTAACGTATCCGATCTAAGCCCACAACTTCTTGACCAAATAATAGAATGATTATGCGACAAGTCTTTGCAACTGTTTTTTTTTTTTTTGTAACGAAGACTTGGACAAGTTCTGCCTGATGAGAAGAATATCCTGGTCTGGTGATTGCTGCTTTAAAAGTAATAATTCCATTTGCTATATCGTACTTGTGCGAAAGTGTGTTTTTTTTATGGTAAACATTAAAACAAAGATAAGAAATCGCTTATCAGTTGAAAATGGCTTGATAATGTTCGTCATGAAGATTGAACCGGACATTGCTGAACTAGTGAAATTACACCATGCTTAGATGTCTCATTAGGTTTTAATTTTAATTGTATTTCAATGTGCAGGTTTTGTTGCATGTGTATTTTTCTAGTATTTCTATATACAGTTCTCATTAGTTTCATATCATACCTCTTTGATTTAAATTCATTTTTAAACAACTCTACTAACTAACTCTATGGCCTATGAAACCCGGAGGTTCAATGCCGCGTTCACAAAAGCTCTACACTGACTTCTATACTTAGCCAATTGGATCCAGTTTCTACTTTGTATATTCGTATCTCAGCGAGATCCATCTTAATATTGTCCTCCCATCTGCGCCTAGGTCTTCCTAATGGTCGTTTTCCGATTGGTCTTCCAGTCAAGATTTTGAAAGCGTTTCTACTTTCTTCCATTCTAGCTACATGACCTGCCCACCTAAGCCTTCTAGACTTGACGACCCTAAGAATGTTGGGTAAACCGTATAAATTATGTAGTTCCTCGTTATAGAGTTTCCGCCATTCCCCATTCCCGTTCCTCTTGGGTCCGAATATTCGTCCAAGGATCTTGTTCTCAAATACTTTCAGTCTATGTTCTTCCCTCAAAGTAAGCGACCATGTTTCGCAACCATACAGAACAACAGTCATGATTATCGTTTTGTATATTTTAAGCTTCAAATTTCTCGACAGAATTCGCGACGACAAGAGACTTTGAACCGAATAGTAACACGAATTCTACACCCTTTGAAAATGTTCAGTAGACTTATTTTTTATTGTTCTTTACAGTGTGTATAAAAAATAAAAGTATGCCTATCAGAACAAAATTAAAAATAATATTTAAAAATAATTTCTGGTATTAGATTCTAACTATATTTATCTCTTCCGCCTATCTTCGCGATCCCCTAGGGGCCGCGTCTCCCAGGTTGAGAAACCCTGCTCTAGGCATACATGAGTTATGTTGGAACATACATACATACACTTTTATGTGTATAAATGCAGATAAGAGAGAGTTGAGAGAGAGCGATTAAGGAATTACCGCTCTCAATCTCTTCACTTTACTTTTGCGATTCGCGAATTTCTTACGTGACAGTTTGGGGCTAGCTAGTTTTTTGTCTTGGACCACGATCCGATTTTCGATATGCTCTACCTAAATGCTGTTATGCGAATATTGAGAAGTTATCTGCGATGAAAGTAGCTGCAAATAAATACATTATATAACTTATTTATTGCTATTACACGATTTTTTAAATTTGTATTCAATATTCACACATAACACACCGACGTTCTGTCAATACCTCAGATGTTATATTTTAAAGATAAGAATTACTTATGTCCTGAAATGATATGAATATATATATTCAACTGATATATACAACTGATGATATGAATATATATATTCAACTCATATATACAACTGATGAATTGTAATGTAACTATTTTACATAATTTTCATGCATTGAGGAAAGTAGAATATCATAAAAGAATTTCACCTGAACGGGTATCGAACTCACGATTTAAACGCTTGGTGGTGTACCACTGAGCTAACATGACCGCTCTTCGGAAGCTGCTTCTGAAATATAACTGAGCTCATACGTAAATGCTCTTTTCCGTATGGAAATCACAATGACGAAACGAGAGTGTGAATACTTAGTCTCGAAATATTGTATCATTAATTATTTCAATGTTACTTTTTTCTACACTTAATACCATTTCAACATGTCTTATTATATTTAACAGAAGGAAAAACATATCTGTACATCGTTTCCCGATTACTAAGGTTGGCTTTGGAGGTTCGAACCAGCAGCTTTAGTTTACTGTTTTCCGAAGATACCCGAAGTTGGACTTCGAAAGAGTTTGTCTCAAAACAGCTATCATCATATCGCTCAATCTGTTTGGTATATGGTATATGTTTTTATACGTGTAAAGTCAGTAAAACAATTCATTCTTTAAACAGCTTTGCGTATGTATTAATATTCCTTTATAAAAACTGTTTTTGATATTATTATTACGGCGCACCATTTTCAGATTTCTTTCGCGAGTCGTTGACCAAGTCGTTCCCCACCAGCGATGCCAGACTCACAGCTCGGAATTATTCCAAAACCTGATCGAATTTATGCTAGATTCGGTCAAACTATGCTAGATCCTCATAATTACTAATTCAGGAGTTTAAAAAAACGAAGTTGAGATACGATAACGTAACTTAAAATACACAGAGAGCAAGAATGCATGGATAGAACTCAATACTTCACGCACCAAAATTTTAACTCAACTAAATTAATGCAGTCGTTGCCAGACTCAATGGCGTATATATTGTATAAATGAATGCAAAGTTTTTGTTTACATATTTTGAAAGAAAATTACTTCGCAGCATAAGGGGAGTTGAGAATCGTCTGCTGGATGGGGGGCGGCAGATTTTTGGTCGGTCTCGGAGCTGTCATTTCAGGAATAAATATGATCATGAAGTCAGAAATAAAGATGGTGAAGTTTTCAAAAAGTTGGAGGGAGAATGGCCCCCATAGCTTCGCCCATGCCTCGGAGTTAAAGGATTAGAAAACCCTGGGTGGAGCCACAAAAAAGCCCAAAGACGTTTCGAACTTACTTCGGAAAATAAGACTGCCTGTATGGTTTACCGACTGTATGAATCAATGGAAGAGGATACATTTCTGCCGTTCTTTTTCTTCCCACGACCAACTTCTTTCTCATCTCCAGGTTTTACGGCTTTTTGATAAACTTGCTGAAATTGTGCTAGATTTGGGCAGGATGCTAAAAGCAAGATGCTAGATGCTAGAGACATGCAAATTATGCTAGATCTAGCATCATTATGCTAGATGTGGCAACGCTGTTCCCCACAATAGGCGTGTCGTGCAAGTAACCAATCACACGCCAGGTACTAGCTTTTACCTATTGCTTCCTTCTCACAGCTCAGAACATTGGTAACTATGGATAGACGTACAGCAGTAATTACTTTATGGGAGTTGGAAGGTTATTCTGCAACTGCAGCTAGCAGGCGAGTAGGTGTCCCGGCCTCTACAGGAAGGCGATGGATTCGGAAATATGGTGCTACAGGTCAGACTGATAATTTACGATCTCCTGGTCGCCCGCATGTGTCAACCGAAGCCCAAGATGCGAGATTAGTAAACGAAGCCCGGTTAGACCCACTAAGGACGTCTAGAAGCTAAGGAAAGTTTCTCTCTTTCCTGGTAGAAAGCATACAGCTCTGCGAAGGCTTCGTCATGCTGGGTTACGTGGCCGTGTTGCTGCCGTGAAGAAAAAACTCTCAGACGACCACAAAATTTACCGTCTCGCGTTTGCACAGGCGAATGTGGGTCTCAATTGGGAAAACATAGTTTTCTCAGATGAATCCATATTCACAACATCAAAGGAGGGACGCCGTTTTGTGTATCGTCCGAGAGGCACCCGATATGACCATGGATATGTGGCTGCTTGCAATCGCAGTGGCCATGTATCTATTTTATGTTGGGGTTGGATTTCCAGTCGCGGAGCAGGACAGCTTCATAGAATTGAAGGACATCTGGACAATGCTCAGTACTTAGACATTATCAGTAATATCATGGTGCTATCTGTACGAGTATTTCAGCCTGATGGTGTAATTCAGTTCCAGAAATACCAGTCGCCAATACATTCTTCCCGTGTGATTCAGGAATGGTTCGCAGGGCACCCTGAGATTGATTTAATCGACTGGCCGCTCGTGGAGCAGACCTCAATCTCATGGAAAATATGTGGGCAGAAGTAAAGCGTACTCTAAGGGAAAGTTGGCCTGAGGCAGATCCACCAAGAACTCAGTATGACCTGTGGCATCTTGTTTCTGAAGCATGGCTGGAGGTAGGGGAAGGAGATAGATTTGTCACCCATGTAATAGATTCCATGCCCAGAAGAATGGAGCGTGTAATAAATTCAGAAGGGTCTTGGACACAATATTAATGTCCCCGCCTCAACTCTCGAAAACAGCCCTTTTCAGGGCTACCTAAACGCTTCTGAAAATATTTCTAGAAGTAAACCACTCCTTGTATCCGATTTCTGTGCAATCCTACTAACAAAAGAATGATAATTAGCTGTAGGCTTTGAACTCAAGACCTCTTTATTGGCAAGTCCGTACTCTACCAGTGAGCTAACATGAACACGCAAACCCAACCTGAAGAAACACGACTTTCAATTTCTGGTATTCGATGACAATGATGCTCATATACTTGGCAAATGTTGTATTCAACTTGGGATATTCCGCAACACACACACATAAACAAAGCGAAAGAGAGAGAGAGAGAGATGAATATACAAAAGCATATTCAACGTATTCGAATGAGACTCTAAGTAACGACATTCCGTTCTAAAGAGAGTTTGTGTTTCTTCTTGTGACGTTAAGGGGATCGGGAAAAGTTATGTGTCTTGAAGCAGGATACGACTTTGGATACTCTGTTTATATACTTTCTATATCCGTAGGAATATATTGTATTTCACGAATGTAAATGACGTGCGTTAATGAGAATATTGAGAAGTTACATCTGTATGACAAATAGATGCAAATAAATACACTACATAACTTATTTATTGCTATTAAATGATTTTCCTAACTTGTATTTACATCCTCATATATACCGACCTACTGTAAAAATTATCTCAGATGTTATATTTTAAACATAATAATTACTATGTTCTGCAATGATTATGTTATATATACAAAACTTATGTATTCTAATGTAATTATTTTATATAATTTTTCATGCATTGCGGAAACTATAATTTTAGAAAAAGGATTAACCTAGACGGGATTCGAACTCTCAACCTTATGATTTGAAATCCGACAGCTTACCAATGAGCTAGCACAAGGACTTCTAGAACTATGCTTCTAGCGATGTATAACGGATCTCAAGATAATTATGACATTCATATCCATTACAAACGCTGTTTCTGTTCTACTTTGACTTCTATTTTAGTACTCAGGCGATAATTATGTTCTATTTCTTAACTTTGAGCATTCTTTTACATATGGAAAGATTCTTTAACGTATTTAAATGTTTCATTACGTATGGAGAGCTAAATGACAAACAAGCATGTGCTGACATTAAAAAAAAAGTTTCGAAATATTGTATCATTAAGTATTTCAATCAATGTTGCTGTTTTATACACTTGGTAACAAGTCTTATTATATTTAAAAGAAGAAAAACACATCTGGAAACTTTTTCCCGATTGCAAAGGCTGGCTTGGAGGTTCGAACCTGGCTTACTTTTTCCCGAAGATACCCGAAGCTGGACTTAGAAAATTATTGCCTCAAAACACCAGAACAGAATGCGCTCAATCTTTTTGAGACAAGGTGTACATTTAAGCACTTCTGACATACTCAGGCCCGTGCTGGCCCACCGGGACACCGGGTCGTGTCCCGGTGCGCCCTCCGAAATATCACAGTATAAATAAAGGTACAAGTTTTTAGTAATAAATTCTTACACTTTTATTGGTAAAGAACCCGTGCAAGGTGCAGGGCGCTCTTTACATTAGGCGCCCTTCCGAGACCACATCAAAGATGAACGATGTTATTTACTCTTCTGTATAACACAGTTCTGTACAATAAATACACACAGTTACTGTTGGCGAAGAACCCGTGAAAGGTACAGTGCGCCCTTTACATAAGGCGCCCTACGAAACATCACATTATAAATAAGTGGTTTTAGTTATCCTGTATAACAGCTTTGTTTAATAAATTGAAATACTGACTGGTAGTACAGAACCTCTGAAGAATACAAGGAGCCCTTTACATAAGATGCCCTGCGAAATATGACATTTTTTTATTTTATTCTTCTGTATTTCAGTTTTGTATTACAAATCCATAGAGTTGCTATTGGCAGAGAACAGGTAAAGAGTATAATCTAACTAACTCACTTACTCTATGGCCTATGGAACCCGGAGGTTCAATGCCGCGTTCACAAAAGCTCTCCACTGACTTCTATCCTTAGCTAACTGCATCCAGTTTCTACTTTGTATTCCAATTCCTGCGAGATCCATCTTAATATTGTCCTCCCATCTGCGCCTAGGTTTTCCTAATGGTAGTTTTCCGATTGGTCTTCCAGTCAAGACTTCGAAAGCTTTTCTACTTTCTTCCATTCTAGCTACATGACCTGCCCATCTAAGCCTCCCAGACTTGACGACCCTAACAATGTTGGGTAAACTGTATAAATTATGTAGTTCCTCGTTATGAAGTTTCCGCCATTCCCCATTCCCGTTCCTCTTGGGTCCGAATATTCGTCTCAGGATCTTGTTCTCAAATACTTTCAGATAGTTATATAGCTATAAAACGAAACAATGTGATACATCAAGAATAGTTCGGATAGTCAAACGTACGATGCATTTATATAATACTACACTGACACTAGTCTCTAATTTACGATTGTTACGGCATCGAAGCTTTCAGTCTTAATATGCATCCATATATCCGAGCATATTGATTGTTCCTGCGTGTTTTAAAGCAGTGTTCGGATAATCAGTACCTGTTGTATTTCTGAAATAAAGCTGTATTAAGTTCCGTAAAATGTGGCCTCTGGGATATAGAGGTTAGCTGTGAATATACTGAGTAAGCAGTTGCGGACAGACAAGGGGTGATAATCCAGCTGGATAATTTGGTGTGAGGCTAACAACCTCATCCATTAAAAAAATTCAGATAAGTTAGCAGAATCTTCGGATCAGAACTGATAACTTGGAACGAACTCCGCAAAGTAAAATCAACATGAGATTTGGAACATAAAATATAAGTCTCTATAGGAAAGGCGCGTTAAAATTTGTAAAAAATGAGTTTAGAAATAGAGGTTGGACCTAGTGGGATATCAGGAAGTTAGATGAGAGTTAAATTGAGAAGTCAGGTCAGGAAATTTTACGATCTTTTACGGGGAACAAATTAAAAATTACCAACTAGAAACACGGCTTTCCGTTCACAAACGAATACATAATATCAGCAATTACATAGGTTGAATTTGTTAATGATAGATTTTTTTTTTACTTCTCTTAAGGATCGGTGGTGTAATATTATTGTTTTAAATGCACATGCCCCAACAGAAAATAAGGATGGCCATTAAAAAAAGACAGTTGTTACGAAAAAATAGAACGGGAATTTGATCATCTCCTGCATTACCATATGAAAATTCTGTTAGGCGGTTTCAATGCGAAGGTAGGACCAGACGGTATTTTCAAACCGATTATAGGGAATAAATGTTTGCATAAGGAAGGTTGTGACGAACGGCGTTAGACTCGTGAACTGTGCAATATCCGGAAACCTTATCGTGAAGGTTACAAAATTCCAACATCGCGACATTCATAAATATACTTGGACCTCATCAGATGAAAAACCAATATTCAAACTGATCATGTTTTAGTAGACAGAAAAGAACAGCCTAGCACAACTGATGTTCGGTCGTTCAGAGGAGTTGATTGTGATAATAAGAGAGAGACTATTGTGGAATAAAGGAAATATTCAATATCTGAAAACGGAGCGGTATTTTTTTTTAAAAAAAATAGAGGAGAGTCAGGTGAGAGGGGAGCCAGATTGAAGTGTCGAATAGATTCTCGGTTTTAGAAGGTTCGGAGTGCACTAGTGCTCAAGATACTTGGTTGAAATTAGAGATAACATTAAAATTTCAGCAAAAGAAATATTGGAGCACGCAGAAATACGTAGGAACAAACCATGGTTCAACCAGGAATGTACTAAAGTAGCAGACAAGAAAAAACAGAAGAAACTGCCTTGGCTACAAAATCCGAACGAAATAAAATTCCATTGTCATCTGGCAGAAAACTTCTAAAACTTTTAGAACAAAGAAACGCGACTTTTGAAAGTTAAAATTAATTAACTTGAAGATAATAGTGAAAAAAAAAACATTCGGGACATGTATAAATGCATCAAGAAACTTAAGAAGGGCTATCAACTTCGTCCTTATATATTAAAGAAACCTAAAGGAATAGTTCTCATTGATACAGATAGCATCTTAAATAGATGGAAAGATTTCTTTCACAATTTGCTTAACACATAGCCAAAAACTAATGCACGTGGAGAAAGTGAAATGCATGCAGCATAACGGTATATTCCAGAACCTAACCAGACAGAAAAAGAAATCGCTATTTAAAAAAAAAATAAACACACATCTCCGAGTGTAGACGAAATTCTGGTTGACTTAATTTTAGCTGGAGGGGAATTATTGTAGAGCAAGATACACAAACTCATTCTCATTATCTGGAACAAGGAGGAATCACCACAAGAGTGAAGAGAATCAATCATTGTTTCAGCTCAGAAGAAAAGCAACAAAACTGATTTAATAATTATCGAGGCATTTCTCTTCTGCCAACATCCAATAAATCCTCTTAAACATTGTATTAGGAAGATTGACTCCATACGCAGATGGAATTATTGGAGATTATCAGAACGGATTTAGGTAAAATCGATCAACTATCGACCAGATATTTACCATTCGACTAATACTTGAAAAAAAATGAGAGAATACAACATCCTGGCACATCAATTATTGACTTTAGACTCTGGTAGGAGGGAAACATTGTACAACATGCTTACAGAATTTGCAATACCGAAAAAGGTAGATTAATTAAGATATAATTAAATGAATCCTGAAGTAAGGTTCGAGTAGAGAAATTCTTGTTCACGAGCTTTCACGTTGAGAAAGACCTGAAATAAGGAGATGCGTTGTAGTCATAATTATTTAACTTTGTTCTGGAGAACACTATAAGGAAAATCAAAGGTTGCCAGGTTATGGCGTATGCTGCTGATGTAAATTTAATAGGGAATGATAGAACAATAGAAAGGAATGCAGAAATCTTAATTAACTCTTGCAGGGATATAGGCTTATAAGTAAATGCAGAGAAAACTAAATAAATGGAAGTTTGTCAGGATCGTAATACTGCATTTTATGGATGTGTTAAAATACCAAATAATATTTTATTTCGACAAAGTAGATACTCTCAAATATCTAGGATCATTATTAACACACCAAAACCATAATCACTAAAAAAAAATGATGCCAACTGAAAGCAGGGATCTCGTGCTATTATTCAGTTGCAAATCTTTTGTTGTCGCTAATTCTGTTGAGGAATTTGTAGCTCAAAATATAAAACGATAATCATGTCTGTTGTGCTGTATGGTTGCGAAACATGGTCACTGACTCTGAGGCAAAATCGCAGACTGAAAGTATTTGAAAACAAGATTCTTAAACCAATATTCGAACTCCAAAAGGAACGGGAATGGGGAAAGGCGGAAACTTCATAACGAGGAACTGCATAATTTTATACCGTTTACCAAACATTGTTAGGGTCATCAAGTCTAGAAGGCTCAAATGGTCAGGTTATGTAGCCAGAATGTAAGAAATTAGAAACGCTTTCAAAGTTGTAACTGGAAATCCAAATAGGAAAATGACCGTTAGGAAGACCGAGGCACAGATGGGGGGACAATATTAAAATGGTACTCGCAGAGATTGAAATATAAAGTAGAAACTGGGTTCAGTTTTCAAAGGACAGAAATCAATGGAGAGCTTTTGTAAACGCGGCAATGAGCCTCCTGCGTCCATAGGTGTGCTATATTAAGTTGTTGATACATTTAGCTTATTTTTACTAGAGAGAAATATTATTACAGGAACTAAAAAGTTTTTCTGTAGTATAGAGGATTTCGATTCGAGGTTAGCTATTTACGTTAACACTAAAACAAATTTGGTGGTGATTTTGATATAAAATGGCACCCATACTTTCTTCCAAAGTCTCTCTCTCTCTCTCTCTCTCTCTATATATATATATATATATATATATATATATATATATATATATATATATATATATATATCTTATAATATTCCCGTTTGTATGGGCGCCCTTTTAGTAGACTTGTCCACCGCCCTCATTAGTATCCCAGCACGGCCCTGGACATACTGTTACTAGCACTTTTGATATTTCATGAGCAAAGGTTTGGAGGGGTCCGCGCCCCACCCAACCATTCTTTCTAGAAAAACACGAAACCCGTATTCCCTCATTTTTCGTCTACAATATTTGTGCACGATTTCATTCATTTCGGTCCACTTCTTCTTGCCTTTCGGGCGACAACTTTCAAAATTTTGGGTGGGGGCTTTTGCCCCCTAAAACCGTTTTTCCGTAGAAAATAAAAAAACACGTATTTACTTATTTTATGTGTAGTATCTGCCTGCCAAATTTTTATCAAAATTGGAGTGTTACAATTGGGAAGTGTTACTTGTGTAGCTTCTTATTTCTAAAGGAAATTTTGAAATAGAGATTTATTCCGCAATTTTCTTTTCGATAAAACAAATATATGTTGAGATATTCAGAAAAAATGTAAACGCCTGAAAACTAAATGGCCACCTTTCTTTGCTTTCATTAATAATTTTACAAAAATACAGTTTTAGCTTCGTAGAAATACAGTTGTAGCTTCGTTGGTTAAGGAATTCACCTCCCAAAATGATAAACAACCATTTGAAGAGCATACTCCCTCTTCATTTGCGGACAACATTGCCTCCGCATGGTCATGTGAATCTTGTATTTGGTTTGAGACTTTGCAATGGATATCTTAAATGTACTGTGCTGTACCGAGAAAATTAATATGAAAGCAAAAGTATATACTATATTTGCATAAGGAGTAACACTGAAATAAAAATACAAGACAAGTTAACAATTCTGGTTTGTCATACAACTCACTAATTATGTCTGCCGAAGTTACACACTATCAATAGTCTACAAATAGAAACCAGACTTGTGGTTAACCTGAAAAGATACGTATATTCTACACGAAATGTTCCAACTTTCATCTTATATTTGTCAATCACTTTTCACGATGTTGCAGCCAAGAATGTGACTATTTAAGAGTATTATCTTTGAACACTAAGAATATATTTCACACATGTGTATTTTTCTATTCTCAGTATTTCTTCAAAGATGCTTGACACATAATTTTTCACTTTTCTAACACAAGGGTTTGAATACCTAATATTTAACTTACTCAAATTTAAACTCCATTAATTTTAGTTACCGGTACTTATTTTAGAACTATTTCATTCACAACATGAAAATTTTAGATGTCATGTTAGCAGTTATTACAGCAACATACTTCACACTACAACCTTTCCCTCACTCCTGTTGTTCGGCCATGTTGTTTTCAGGCGTTTACGTTTTTCTGAATATCTCAGCCTTATTTGTTCTATAAAATGAAAATTGCGGAATAAATCTCTATTTCAAATTTCCTTTAGAAATAAGAAGCTACTGAGTCATAATGTTATATGAATCACTTTTACTCTTCTAATAGAAACAAACCCTTGACCCCCAAGCGTTACCGGACCAAATGTTCTTTGGACGAAATGTGCTTTGAACTAAACATCCCTGGACGAAATGTCCTTTGGACCAATTCTTCTTTGGACGAAATGTCCTTTGGACCAATTGTATTTTGGACGAAATGTCATTTGGACGAATTGTCCTTTGGACCAAATGTCTTTGGATTAAATGTCTCTGGAATAAATGTTCTTTGGACCAAATATCTTTGGACTAAAAGGGTGGCCACCGGGTGGGCCAGTGTGAGTCACGGTGAGTGGTGTTTCGCAGTAGGTCACGTCCTTTGGACCCACGATCCACTGATCCACTCACAAATCTTGACCCATTTCACCCACTTACCAACCGACCCACTGACCCACTCCATCTTTGATTTTAACATGTCTTGTTTCATTTAAAGACGAAACGTACATCCACATAATTTTTTCATCGATTGCGAAGGTTGGCTTAATATCATAATTGTAATGGTAATTTCTTCTTAAGGTGAGAAATTGATATGATTAAAAAGCCCATCTTGACGTGGGTACAAATTACCTTCCAAAGTTATTAGAAACGCTTTCTCACCCCGAAAACTATGAATTCGACAAATATTTAAGTAATTTTTGATATTTTATTTTTAGCTCTTCCAGGCCATCATCGTGTGAAGATGGGGATGAATTTGGATGTAACTTCCATTGGGCGCATCACTATCCATCTCAACGAACGATAAAATTATGAATAAAACACTAAGATCAGTCGTTTTACATTATTTTTACATGTCACACCTCCCAACTTCCATAACTTCATACTACTACAATATTTTCTTCTTAGATTGAAAGTAGTATGTCCCCCAAGTTTGGTAAAGGTTGTCCCAGACATTCCAGAACTACGCTCTCCTTATTAGATGTGCTGGGGGATCTTACTCTTACTGGAAGTTGAACTTAAACTTAAAGGTCATCAGAACTGCTCCCAATGAACTTGGCGACCACGAAAGATATGGGTTGTATGTATACTAACATTGGTTATTTTCAATTATTTCTACATGTCACAAATTTCACAAACTCCTGCATTGTGTTAATGAGTGCTTAAATTACATGGCATCTGAAGTTCCAATCTTTACCTAAGAGACCCCCAAAATTATAGATTCGACACTAATGTAGGTCTTTTTCTATAATTTTGATGTCAGTCCCTTTCATTTCTCCTAGGACAGCAAACGGATACTGCCACTGCTAGGACTAAATTTGGTCTTAAATGGCATTAAAATTTCTACCAATTAATTTAGCGAACAGTGCTGCATTTAGAAGCTCGGCGTCCCTACGCACTTTTGCTCTCGGCGCCCCCAATAACTACACATTTCTCCGTCCCTTGATCCCTAACTTACAAATAAAACTTAATTCGAATATGCTTAATTAGTGAATTTATTGCAGTTAAATACCACTCACTAGATGCTACAGCTACAATTACGTAACAAAAAATAAATGGGAAACATATTCTGAATTATTTTCAGATTTCTTACGCTATCATTAAATATATTAGAATAGTAAAAGAGGACTGCTCATGAAATAGTAAATTTGTTCTCGATTTTTTTAACTTTTTCAAACGAAAAAAATTAAAATTTTAAACTTTGCTCTCTTCCAATATGTTGCCCTCTAGGCACGGGCCTAGTTGGACTAATGGGAAATGCGGCACTGAAAACTTACGCTTCGACTCTAATATTGGTTGATTTCGGTATTTTTTTGTCGCTACATAACCACCCTGGGTGCTAATGGGAGCTTAATTGGACTTGAATTGAAAGTAGAACTGTTTACCTAAGCGACCACGAAACTATGGATTCGATACTAATATCGATCCTTTTCTAGCATTTTTGATATATATCCCGACAGTACTCTTTTCCAGATTGTAAGAAATATGGTTAAAATTGCTCTAGACATACCAGAATTATGTCGAAACACACACATACATCCACTTTCATATATATAAATACAGAGTGAGCGAGCGAGAAAGTGAGAGAGAGCGACCAAAGGCATCACCACTTCCACATTGCAAAAGCATATATCAGGTATTGAATTGAAAATCTATGTAAAGACCTTCTGCTGTGGCATGCTTCATAAAAACAATTCCAGTCTGCTCACGTGACCTTTGGGGTACATGAATTTCTTGCGAGCGTTCCGACTTTGGATTCTCTGTTTATACCCTCTTTTTATGCCTCGGATAATTTTTCAAGAATATCAATGACATGCTGTAATACGAATGTTCAGAAGTAACCCCTATATGACAAATAGCTACAAATAAATACACTACATAATTTATTTATGGCGATGATATTATTTTCTTAATTTGTATTTAACATTCACATATATCATAGAATACCAACGTACTGTGAACACCTTTATATTTTAAACATAATAATCACTATGTTCCGCAATGATTATATGTTATATATATACAACTGACGTATTTTAATGTAATTATTTTATATAATTTTTCATGCATTGCGGAAAATAGAATTTCATAAAATAACATTGACTCAGATGGGAATCGAAGCCTCGAATTTACGATTTGAAATCCAACGGCGTACCACTGAGCTAACACAAACGCTCCTCGAATAATACTTCTAGCGATATATAGCGGTATTTACGATAATAATTACATTCATATCCACTGCAAACGCTGTTTTTGTTCTACTTTGACTTTTATTTTAGTACTCAGGAGAGAATAATGTTCTATGTCTTAACTTTCACCATTCTTTTATATATGGAAAGATTCGTTTACGTATCTAAATATTCCATTAAGTATGGAGAGCAAAATGACAAACAAGCATGTGCTGGCATTAATACAGTTTCGAAATATTGCATCATTAAGTATTTCAATCAATGTTGCTTTTTTATATATAATTGGTAACAAGTCTTATTATATTTAAAAGAAGAAAAACACATCTGCAAGATTTTTCCCGATTGCAAAGGTTGGCTTTGAGGTTCGAACCTGGTTTACTTTTTCCCGAAGATACACGAAGTTGGACTTAGAAAATTTTTGCCTCGAAACAGCAATAAAGAATGCGCTCAACCTTTTTGAGACAAGGTGTACATATAGAGTAATTACAAACAAAAATATATATAAACATAAAAATATATTTAAAAAATTACAAACATCAAAGTACCAAAGTACATTGTCGGACCTCTTTGGGGGGGGGCCCGGCCCCTCTGAGCCACCCTTCCCTACGCCACTGCCCAGATATAAGGTCTACAAGAAAACTTTTGCCTGCAACATACTGGAACTTTTGATCCAAAAAGTAGTCTCTATACTCGTAATTGAAAAGTGCCCCACAGGTGGCAGCATAAGGCAATTTGTAATATATGTCCTACATAACACTTGATTTGCAAGTATTTTAGAACAACGCTTCAAACTCGTTTGAAAATTATAGTCGACTTTAATTTATATTGTTAAAATACTATACTAGATACTGTTTATGTTACCTAAGGAAGAAACTGAGAATACCAGCAGTTAACACGTTACGTAATACTGATTGGGCAGAAGTAAGGGTGTTTACTCTTGTTCTCGTTCTTCTTGGTTCGTAAGCGTTTTTTAATGATTTTTGAAGAAGCAAAAATTGGTGATTTATGCCATTGCTTCATATGTTAATACCTTAAACACTATAGTATTTAATGCACGTGGCAGTGTTGTCAGATGCCGGGAAATTTCCCGCAAAACGGGAAATTCTTAGCATTGACGGGAATCCGGGAAATTTTGCTTGAAAATGGGAAATTCTGCCAAATTTTATTCCTGTTAATGTTGGCTCTTTCTGACCCCTTGTCTTCATCTCTTTGTACATGGATTAGAAGCGTTTTTGAAGGTCAAAAGAACCAGAACAGTAAGAGAGGTTTATAAACCGAACCAAATGGAACTGATTGTTAATCTCGCCAATATTCATTTTCTTCGAGAAGAAAGAAGGGAGGGCGGGCGGGTTTATGGCCATTTTCTTACTATATTTATTATTGTCAGTCATTCACGGAATATCAGGGTGAAGTGAAGGGGAAAATATAATACTTGGAAGTACCACACACATACAAACATATAAATATGTATATTTCTCTCTATACAAATAAACTACAGATATAAAATAGGAGGATTGCCCTATAATAAATTTCTTCTCCCGCAGGAAGTGATTTACTGCTGATTGATTGTTCATAATTAATTGATTTTAATTTAAAGTTATTAATATAATGATTAATTATTCATAAATGATTCATTAATTAATTATTGATAGAGATTCTTTCTTGGCGGGAAATTTTGCAACCGATCGGGAAATTTCAGGGCTTTGAGCGGGAAGTCTGTTATTATGAATCTGACAACAGTGGCACGTGGACAAGCTTGCTAGAATTCAAACAGAGAATAAAATGGTTTGATGGGCAAAATGATTCGCTCACATGAATCGTTCATTATTTTCGCGCAAGTTGGTTGCGAGTAATTCGTTCATTGAATCAGTTAGATTTCCTTAAGCAAATGAGTTATTCGATCATATGAATCGCTTGCATTACTGCAATTCTTTCCTGCGCAACGGAAATAATTCTTAGTGATAGTGGCGGAGCCAAGGGAGGGTCTGGGGGCCAGGCCCCCTTAGTGGCCTCCCACACAGACTGATACCGCTATAGGTCGACAAACGGTGAGTTGATAATGATCACAACTAAAACTACTACCAAAACCTCTCTCGAAAACAGAGTTACCAACTGCAGAGTACCGTATGTTGCGATAGTCTGCGTTCCGAGTACTAAAAAGTTCCACGCTCGTTTTTGTTTGTGTATAACAAAATCTAATTCATCGAAATCTTTAAGGTGCATGCATTGACCTCACTATCTGAACGTTCCTTTTAACCTCCGTCACTTTTCTGATGATCTTGTTTGTTTTCGACAAAGAACCAGAAAAAAAATCAGTCGGCATCCTCATTCACTTCGATGTTGAAAGTCATACTAAAATAAAAGAGTGTGCGTGGGTTTTCTCGGGGTTCTCCCGTTTCCTCCCACTTTCTTCATTCCACCATTTCATTCATTACTCATTATCACCGTCTCCTTTAGCCTAACCGGCATAACCGTGGGACGTAAAACTCAAAGATTTCATTTCATTTAAAATAAAAGATGCTTACTTACAAATAGCATGCACTGCAGTAAAATATTACACTTGGTCGTGGCAGTATTGTTATTTTGTGTAAAAGTATAGTTACTCCCGTGACCAGGTTATATCATCCCGTTATCTGATGTGTAGTGATCAGAGAGATATCAGGAGTTCGACAGTTATTCCATTCAGTAAGTTCAGACAGATTTTTGTTCTTCGTCAAAATGTGCATTTCTGAGAAAACTTAAGCATTAATCTTTTCTGAGAAATTTACGTTGTAGGAATCAGAGATGGAGTGGGTCAGTGAGTCAAGTGGGTCAAGTTTTCTGGGTGGGTCAGTGGGACAACAGCATGTGACCCACCGTGAGCCATCACCCACCGTGACCCACTGCGACCCACCACCCACCATGACCCATTGTGACCCACCACACACCATGACCACTGTGACCCACCACCCACCGTGACCCACTGCGACCCACCACCCACCGTGACCTACTGCGACCCACCGACTCAGTATGATCTACCGACTCACTCTGCTCACTGCATTGTAGACAGTATCTTCTGAAGACTGGTAAATTTGTCTTCGTTTTACATTCAAGAGCTTCATTTCCCTTCCTTTTCCATTTGTTTCTGTCTACTTACCTGAGGTGAGTATATCTAACTAAGTGAAAAAAGAACTTCAGACACTTTTGGAAATTGATATTTTTAATTGTAATAATAACAATAGCACTTATACTACTACTTGGCTTTCGAAACCTTTGAGTTTTTAGAGGAGCTAACTACTGGAAAAAATACATTTTTGGATCACTGTAATATATAAATTATTATATAAAAAATTGAATGTAACTATGAGTGCCTGATCATCACGGTCAAATAGCAAAGTCAAATGAAATTACTTTTCTTATATAGTTAGGCCTTAATCCAAACTGGGATGTTATATTGCTTTCATTATAATGTAATATCCTAAGGAGGTAGTGAGGATCCGAATTTTTGAGAAAGAAAATTTAGTATCTCGCAAACCGTCAAACTTACGGAGCTGAAATTCAGTGTATTAACTCTGTATTGAAAATAAACAGAATGTGTCCTAGCATTTTTTTAAATTCTCCTTTATTTGAGGGGGGGTCTTTCTATATATGGAAAATTGATAGTGAGTTGGTTTGTAAAAATGATCGAAAACGATCGATGTTATTTAAGAAAAAAAATCAAACAAAAAATACAGTGCTTGTGTCACAGTTGAATCATCACCATTTTTATTTAATTTTTAAATAAATCTTTTTAATTCAATTTTGCATATAATTATGAACAACGTTAGTGAATATCATTTTCATTTTCATTTTGTATGTTTAAAGAAGCAAAGGACATTCTTTATTTTCCTTCACTATCCGAGAGTAAGATGTTTTCTTATTTTATTCTGTATACCTGTCGCTGCGGCGAGGACATTTGAAAGACCCTTCTATTGTCTCTTAATACTCACGCTGCCTAAGCCACACGCGTAGAAGAAAGACCACACATACAGAGGACCCTCCGTGAGCTCAAAGAAGGAAAACAAGACAGCTCTTAGCATCTTTTTGTGAAATTCCGAAATTAATAAAGTCTGCACATATTGAATAGAATCCAAGTGGAAAATAATCTCTGTGAATTTGTCAAACGCGCGTACTCGTCACTATGTCTCCACGTAGAACCTAGATAGAATTTTGACACAGGTCTGTAACTTGGTTCAAGAGCACGCATGAGACGAAAGGACGCCATATCAACCCCCATAAAAATTTTATATATAACATGTAAAATTTGAAGAAAGCACGTACGTCGGAGAGACGACGCTCGAACACCGTAAATAGGCGGAAACCAAGAAAATAAAAATTGAGTACGCCAATATAATCTGACCAATGAAAGAAAATTAGGGGGAGCAAAAACGCAGTTAGAGGCGTGTCCTAAACAATCGAGAAGTTGAGAATTCAAAATTCCAAGTCAGTCAGTCAGTGCTACATAGTCAACAAACCGGGAACAAGTGCGTTCAAAAACTTTTACCCGGAACACACACACACACACGCACACTACACTAACGAGGAAGGTCCATAAACCGTGAGAGTTGAATTTTGATGAAAATTAGTGACAAGATTCAGTTCGAGTTGCTAAGTAACGTAGTAATAGTCACTCGATGCGCAAATGCTTCGTTGAGCTGCTACACCGACGCCATTTTGAAATCCTGTAGGCAATGTCCAAGAATACCCTTTTAGCACAAAAATGAAAAAGCTTTAGATATATCTGATTTCAGTATTGTAAATCAAGGCAAATCGTCTATATGTGAGAGTACATCCAGTGCATGACCGCCATCTTGAAAGGCGCCATATTGAATCGTCGTCAAATATGATAAATAGCAAGGGGGTCATGTGAGGTATCAAATAGAACTGGAATTTACTCCTGAATTCATTTCCGTAACCAAAGTTTAGATATCTGTTTTCACTTCAGAGTTAAGAGCTCTCTCGCTCACAGGAACGTATAAAAACTGAGCAAGTAAAATTTGTGATATGAAATGCGGTCGTGCAAACACTTGCATGATTTTAACTAATGCAATAGTACTTATTTGATCTACAATAGCCACTATACCAATCAGATCTTGAGACTAGTGAGAGATATCGTTAATTAAATTGAAATGCCTGTAGTGAAAAATGGAATAGCAGCACTGTAACAAATTATACCTATTTCAAAATCGCTATATATATATGAGTCTGTGTGTGTTGCGATTATGCATAGCATTTAAATGCTGTAATATAAGTTAGGTGGAACGGCACATATGGTTTTAAAGAATCTGTCTTGAAGTTATTAGAAAATTAATAGAAAAAATATTAGAAAAATAATATAAACTATTGCACATAAGCAAATATTAACCTACTAACCTTTTGCTCTTCAATTGTGATGATGGAGATCCAAAACGTAGTGATTAGCACACAGCATCATGGAGCAGTGCAAACACTTAACAAATGCACTTTCGTCACAATCTTCATGAGCACAGACACTATTTTCTACTAGTCTTCAGAACATTTGTAAATGAACCAACTATTGCTCCTGTTACGTACTCACATTTCTGCCATGCATATGCAAGCATGTCTTTTAGGACTGGCGCACAAAATTGATGATATACAACAGAATGCATTTTCTTTATGAAAATTCTGCCATATAACTTGTACACCGAAGAAGTGAACACCTGCTACAATCAGTTATTTATCACAGTTTTGATATGAAAACTAGTCTTGCCCTTATTATAAGCAAGTGTTTTATCGTTAAAGGTGGAAAGATGCAGATATTTAATTATTTTATATTGAAGGGAAAAGGAGGAAAGAGGCTTGTTTTATGGATTGCAACTTGGAATTGAATCTTGCAATAATCTTTACTGCCACATATTCTTAGCAGTTTTGAATGCATTCTCTTATCACTAATAGCAGAACAGACACAAGAAAAGTGAATTCTAAGTTTCCAGATGTAGCTTCTAAGAATTGGCTGTGAACTGATAATTTAAATCTCCTTCATTGTTCAATGTGGCAGCAATAAATCGATTGTATTTAGAGAAACTGTCAATAAATACATTAAAGTATTTTAACTTCGTAATATGCACGGTAAATTATAGGTCGTCAAATATGAGTATTGAAAGGAACACAATATTCTGCAACAATGATGGTCTTTGCGTAAGGTTTCTAGATTGGAGAATAAAACTTAACACACTATAATGGACCACGTAAATTTGCCTAAAAGAGATTTTTGGTTTGATACAATTCAACGTCCCACACGCCTGCTACGCTAAAGAAGACGTGGACCTACTGATTATAGTGGAATCCGAACCATTTTGGTCGTCCAACTAATATGTACCAGTTTATATAATTTTTCTAATATATATCCGAACAATCCCTTTGGTATTCTCTGCTTGTCAGTACTATTAGGCATGTGTTTCATCGACCAACAGTCTATTCCATCGCACTTTGAAATAGGTATAACTTGTAGCATGCTGATATTCCATTTTTCACTACAGAAATTTCAATTTAATTAACGATTTCTCTTACTAGTGTCAATATCTGATTGGTATAGTTGCTATTGTACTGCATTAACTACTGCATTAGTTAAAATCATGCAAGTGCTCGCACGACCGTGTTTCATGACAAGTTTAACTCGCACAGTTTTTATATGTTCCTGTGGGTAAGAGGGCTCTTAACCCTGAAGTGAAAACAGATATCTAAATTTTGGTTACGGAAATGAATTCAGGAGTAAATTCCAGTGCTATTTGATACCCCACATGACCCCCTTACTATTTATCATATTTGACGGCGATTCAATATGGCGCCTTTCAAGATGGCGGTCATGCACTGGAAGTACTCTCGCATATAGATGATTTACCTTGGTTTACAATACTGAAATCAGATATATCAAAAGCTTTTTTCATTTTTGTGCTAAAAGGGCATTCTTGGACATTGCCTAAAGGATTTCAAGATGGCGTCGGTGTAGCAGCTCAACGAAGCATTTGCGCATCGAGTGACTATTACTACGTTACTTAGCAACTCGAACTGAATCTTGTCTCAAATTTTCATCAAAATTCAACTTTCACAGTTTATGGACCTTCCTCGTAAGTCAAAACGTCAATTAAGAAACAGTATGCAAGGCTAGGTTAACAAGTAGCCCGGTGGACGATCATTCAACAACACTAAAGTATATTCATTTATAATTAAATTTTCTGCAACAGACTAAAACTAAAATATCGCAACTAAGTAAACGTTTACAGACATTTTGTGTGAGTGATATAGTTTTTACACATACATTTATGAAAAAATCTTGCACACCAAGCGTTAATAAACTGATTTCGCTAAGACGCTACGTTTACTAACTAGACATGAAAACAAACTTGAACGTTGCCTACACACTTTCAAACAGCAGTTAGACTAGCCCTAACAATACGAAATTAGTTTAAATTGTCATGAATACTTCATAAAAACATTTAATATAATCAGTCCGTGCGACACGACACAAAGAGTGGTGGTGCAGTGTAATAATTGGAATTCTTAGTGCAGAAAAGTGCATTGTTGGAGAGATGAATCAACGGAACAGTGCTTGTTTCGATGGACATGGACAGACCAAAGAGCGTTGCCCCTGGCAGTTTAGGAGGAAAGCTCAGGAGGAGTCTGAGGACAGAACTCAGGACCCAAGACATTCGTCGCCCAGGCATGGAAAGAGGAGACGTAAGGACCTCTATGATAAGTGGTCAGCGCCGTGGCAACAACAAAAGGAGTCAGCGCCGTGGCAACAACAAAAGGAGTCAGCGCCGTGGCAACAACAAAAGGAGTCAGCGCCGTGGCAACAACAAAAGGAGTCAGCGCCGTGGCAACAACAAAAGGAGTCAGCGCCGTGGCAACAACGAAAGTGGTCAAGGCAGTGGTGACAACGAAAGGTAGGATCCATCTAAATTATTTATTGGTAGAAAAAGGAAAAATTCTCAGCATTAAGTAAGAATGCAAGACGTTCTCTATACCAAAATTAAAGTCCGGAAATAGTTTAGACTTCCAAGCATAATTCCATCGCATTGAGAATAGACATTATAATTCGAACTTGAGCTATCAACGATTAGAATTTTTTTTTTTTTTTTTACCTTAAAGTCAGCCTACATTGAACTGTAGAGACACTTTGCCAATCTTACTTATGTAGTATGTGATATTAGTGACCGCATCATTCTCATTCAAGATATATTAATCCCTACATTTTTTTTGTTTTTGTCACTTATGAAGCATAATTGCGGAAGAAAGAAAAACTAAATGTAAACAAAATATATGTAGACTTTTTAGTGGCTCGAATTGTGCAATTCTTGATAAAATATGACTATTAAGTATTCAAATTAGAATGTTTGAATTTGTATGCAGTGAAAATGCGTCTAAGCCATGGACAGGCACTCTTTTTAATGTAAAAACCAAGCTTGATAATTTTTTTAAGTGTAATGAGTGTATTGTTTAAATTGTATGGAATCACTATGTCTGTAAAGTCATTTACAAAGGAGTTGGTAACTGAGTAAATTCATTTCAATCAATATGGTAATAGAAGCATCAGAAAAACGCGAATAATCTCACGATTAGTCATTTTTGTTAGAGATACGAAATCCGTTATTAAGAACGGAACAGCTGTTAGATTCTCTCATGAAAAGTATGTATTGGCAATAACCATGAAGTAGTCTAAGCAAAGCCGCATTGAATGAATTATTCTGATCCTCAAGCCAATAGAGCGATCAGAATTCCAATAGACCGCATAGGCCACAATAATTACGACAACCTACGAATACATGCGTATGTTACTGTTGCAACATAAGAGAAACCATGAAAAATAGATAAACTTGTCTAAAAATTTATTTCAAAAGACGTCTTTGCATTTATTATCAATATTCTAGTATAAAATTGTATTCTGTATATCTATGCATGCTTATATCTATGATTTATCTGTGTATGTGTCTTAATATTTTGCTATATTCGCTAATATGTGTATATATATGTATGTGTGTTATGCATGGTTAAATCACTATATTAATCACATTGATATTATATATGAGGTATTCTTGTTGTTTATGATGATATCAAATTTAATATCAGGTGTAATTATCTACAATTCTCAGTCATAACTAAGAACAATTAGAAGTCAGGCTTAAGCTTACTCATTTTCTTTAGCTCATTCTGCTTTTCTCTCAAATTTCTCACTAAATTCTAAATCAAAGTCATGACTTAGTCCAATTAATTTCAACCTATTTCAACTTATTTCGATTTATTGCTATTTCAATGTATTCCAACTTATTCGGGAATATATATATTAATTTTACTTAACTTAAATCGTAGGTAATTAGATTCAGGTTCCATCACATTATACAAATCTTAAATTCATAATTTTAGGAATATTATTAGTCATAAAGTATCAGCTGATCAACGCTAACCTTTTATTATCCAAAGTTACGTAAATAAGTATTTTCAAATGTAAGGTCGTAAATTAACCAGCGTGTATTGTTCTCGTTATGAAAGGATAATCAATCATAAATTTCAGATATGACTGTTCATGTATATCAATCTCACTAGTTTTTTTTTTATGTATGTCAAGTTGCTGGTAATAAGTCATTCAAGCTGGAGGTCAAGAAAGAAAACAGATGTAATTTACTTAAATTAATTTCGGTGCTAAGGCCTTCTGCCTTATTTTTCACACTTGTTATCATAATATTCCAAATGCAGCGTTAATTTTCATCATACTCGATTTTTTTTTATCTAAACATTTTTGTTTGTTTTTATTCATTAAAGCTTTTATTGTTTTGTTAACCTAAAATTCGTGAACTTTTTCTTTCATAAACAAATTGCATCCCTAACCTCAACGGTAACACTTTTTTTTTTTTTGAGTCTCTTAGGCCAAACTATTAAGGCAATATAGGCAACTTTCTAATTCTATCTACCATGGACTGAATTGAACTGATTTTCATGACCTTTCAATCAAAATTTTAAATTCAAGATGTTTGTTTATTTCTTGCAATATTATTATTATTATTATTATTATTATTATTATTATTATTATTATTCAATTTTTATGGGAAGTGAAAATCAGTCTAGTTCGTCCCTACAAACTAGAAATTAGAGCAAGATTCTTTTTCAGCATTGCAGCATGTGGATACATGGATACAGATGCGAATAAAATTAATTTTCGTTTGCTCTCGGTTTAGGGGATCTTATTTCCCTAAAGCCCTGGGATACCGCGGGGAGATAGGATTTTCCAAACCGTGAAATCAGTATTTATCGAGTCATAAACCAGTTAATTCAGAGAAGGGAGACTTTAACGGTGGTGCACATGATAGCAATGGTGACACCCGGAAAACGAACCCAAAACCCCACTCAAATAAATTTTTATTTTTAATTTCATTTCTATTTTTAACTTGGCTTCATATATCCATTGCTTTCTACTATAATAATTGCTGAAGCTTATGTTTTATATGGAGCGTTTACACAATCAACCCACAAAGTTGTGAGAAAAATAGACATAAAATTTGTACTGTAACCTTAATTACACAGAAATTTTAAGTTTGGATTGTACGCATAACTATATGAAAAGTTTTACACTTTTTCCCCCTTTACGTTAGTCTACTTACCTTGATTTGGAACTTTCAAATTTCATCCTTTTTTCCACTGAAAAGTATAGATAATTCAACATTATGATAATTTAATTGAAATACATCGTAATTTGGCCCATGGCAAACAGCAGTGTGGTAATTGAAGGGGAAGAAGAAGGGAAATTCCCATTCATCTTTGAACACTTTCCAGGAACCTCGTTCCCTTTCGCTTTCTAGACGGGATAGGGAACTTGGTAATCGCATCAAACCTTCATGTGTGATTACAAAAATTAAAACAAATAAGAAATCATCAGTTTATCATCCAGGCTTTAATTGATAATTTATTCACAAGATTCCCTATCAAAGGCGTGGTAGATGAAGTTTCTGTTCTCCATGAATCGACATTGCCGACTGACATGATCGATATGGAAAAGATATATGGTGATAAAGAGAGATACCTCTTGCTGAGTATTTCAAAACTTACCAAGAAAATCGTTATCAGACTTAAGTCTAACAAGCAGATTGTCGATAAGGAGTTGCAGAAATCGGGTAGAAGTATTATCAATTTCCACGACAGAGTGCGAACGGGGATTTCCACTTATGAATTTACAGATGACTAATATTAGAAATAGACTAAGTGCTCAAACATTGTCTAACTTGTTGTTCATCAATGTTAATGGCCTACCGCTAGACAAGCTCGAAATAGACGAGCTAGTTATTTCTTGTCTGAAGGATGGACATCATGCGGATGATTTACCACGAAAAAGTTCTGGAGGCCAAAAGGAAATTAACCCGATTTCAGATTTGTTTTAAGGTTGCAAATCACGAGTTACGGAAAATGTATACTTGTATTACTAATGGCTTATTTGTGCTATTCAACTTTGTACCTAATTTTTAGTAAGTCTTTTCTTTGCTTTAGGTAAACTACTTTGAATAAATATTCATAATAATTGCAATTACGCATATTTGTAACTTAAATTAAACGTGGTGTTTTAGTGATTACACAAATTACAATTATGAGCATACTTTATGAAGATGTTCTCACGTAGGGTACCCGAGCACATTTATACAATATGAAAAACTGATTTTTCATGTCTTTTGTGAGAAAAATGCTGTGAATTGAGAAACCATAACCTTTTCCATATTTTACAGGGGTATTTTCCTGCGAATAGAAGTTTGTTTTGGAATGCGTTCAGAAATTAACACTTGCAAGAATACTCTCTTAGTACAAGTATATTTTAGGCACACACTAATTTCCCCCCACCTCGAACTGTTTCAATTTCTTCACTGACAAACACTTTACCATTTTATATCGTAAAGGTCAGATCCACCGTTATTGCAACAGAGTAGTGCTTAAGCGATTGACTAGAAATTTAAACTCCGATTAGTGACAGTGTCAGTCTTGTTTTATTACAAGTGTAAACAATTTAGTCAGTACAGAAGAGGCTGTGGATCGTATTCAGAGTTGATGACGATGGATTTTGGTGAGTCAGAGTAGTTCACAGTGGATGAGAGAGGTTCATGGTGGGTGGTGGGTCAGAGTGGGTCATCGTGGGTGGTGGGTTATGGTGGGTCACAGTGGTTCATGGTGGGTGGTGGGTCAGAGTGAGTCACGGTGGGTCGTGGGTCACGGTGGGTGGTGGGTCAGTGGGTCGTGTGTCAAGCTTTGATTGACCCACGCCAACTCTGATTATAGCCTCCCGGGAATAGCCTACATGAAAATTGCTAAAAATGAATATATTTTTTTTTTTTAATTTGAAGGAGTCTAAAGGGAGATGAAGAAATCCTCATGTTATTTAAGTAGGCGTTTTCCTGGGATAAAACATCTTATGTTTTAGATAGTTGAAATAGAAAAAGAAATTTGAAATTCGGTAGA
Source organism: Thermobia domestica (assembly GCF_964235325.1). Lineage (NCBI taxonomy): Eukaryota > Metazoa > Arthropoda > Insecta > Zygentoma > Lepismatidae > Thermobia > Thermobia domestica. The sequence continues at coordinate 50,530,013 of NC_137465.1, forward strand.
ATTGTGAGCTTAAGAGGTGTGAGGAAGTAGGCCGAGCAAAGGCGGGCGTGAGGGGGCGAACCCCTAGGTGGGTAAATTCAGGAAATTTGAAGAGCAAAACACGAAATTCAGTATTGATGAAGAGGCTGGTACGTAAGAGATTCGCACACTGTTCATAAATAGAGACACGAAGCATCAAGAACATTTTAACATAATGACTGTGGTAACCATAATACAACTCGTGGTACCAATATATTTACGAAATTGGTTACATTTTGTTGCTAGTCTCACATAAACTCGAACAATTAAATTTCTCATTTCTTCGAAAACTTCATTAATTCTAAATATCCTCACCTCTACATTCTCTTACTTATCAAATTAATTTCAATATCTATTTAATACCAATGACTGCAATAAAGGAAAAATCTTCACCGAAAAAAGAAAAAAAAATATATTGGCTATCCTTGTCTGGGTTTCCAACCACGAAATTTACGGCACTATGTACGTGTCTTAGCCCATGTTTTTAAAAGTTAACTGATTTTCAGTGCTTAACTACTTATTACTAGCTTTCATTTATTTTACTCGCACACTGAGAAAAAATGTATGTGGCGTACGTAGGTTACATGTATAAATCCTGTAGCTTTTGGACTTAACGTACAAAAAACGTATAACTGAGAAAGTGTATTTTAAACATACTTTCCGTATAAGTGTTCCGAATAAACGTACTTTCCGCACTCAGGAAAAAAACTATGTAGGCAGTCAGGGTCTCACATACAGATGGCCGTTTGTCACTTATAGTTGACGTACGTAATTTACGGAAGACTGTTAGATGTCAGACATCCTGCAACGACACTGTGTAACATCTAAGCGGGAAAGAGGCCAGTACGTATGTAGCATACGTATAACGTATGTTAAGTATTGATTTCTGTAGTAAACATAATGATCCCTTATATTTGTACAATATACTGTTGTCCGGATAACGGATTTTTCTCAGTGACCTTAGCTCGTTTTTCTATTAAGCTAGAACGACAGGGACAAGAACACAGAAACATCGAGGAGAGTTAAGATTCCAAAGGCTCTTCCACCGGGAATTGAACCCGGGACCCCATACTCCAAAGGCGCACGTAATAGCCAGTGAGGAGGGCACCAACTCGACCTCTCGGACGATTGACAACATTATCACTATGCGCATGGTGTGTTGAATAACGGAATCATTCCCGATTTCTGATTTAAGTACAGTTTTTTTGCCAATGAAAAGTTTTCCATAGCAAATTCCTCAAATTTCATTCTCAAGCCGTTACAGGGTACCTTCATGGAGAGTTTCGCATCTTTTTCTCATTAAGAAGTACCTAATGGCTATGGACAGTTTTTCGCCCATAAAAATTCCCATAGTACCTTACATAAATTTGGAACCTTTTACTTAGATAAGTCATTACATAATGTAGATAGCATTATGCAGAGTTTCAAATCTCTTTCTCATTTGGAAGCACCTAATCAATGATGAGTGAGTAAATGAACCGATCTCTGTTTGAGTAAGGACAGTTTTTAGCCCATAGAAAATTCATACCACATTCCTTAAATTTCGGACATTTTTCATATTCAAGCCATTATAAGCTACCTTTGTGCAGACATTCACATCTTCATCTCATTGGGAAGTACCTAATGGCTACGGACATTTTTTCTCCTATAAGAAATTTCCCATAGCACATTCCTCACATTTTGGACTTTTTCCATATCTTTATGCAGAGTTTCACATCTTATCTCATTGGGAAGTACCAAATGAATGTGATGAGTGAGTGAGTGAACCGATTTCTGCATGGCTAAGGACAGTTTTCACGCATAAAAAATTCCCAAAGCACATTCCTTAAATTTCGGACATTTCCCATACTCAGGTACATTTATGCGGACATTCATGCCCCTATCTCATTGGGAAGTGCTTAATCAATGCTATGAGTGAGTCAGTCAGTGAGTGAACAGATTTCTGCTTGACTAAGGACAGTTTTCACCCATAAAAATTTCCTTTACCACATTACTTAAATTTCAGACCTTTTCCATACTCAAGTCATTATAAGGTACCAATATACAGACTTTTACCTCAATATTTCATAAACAAGTACTTAACCAATTTTCACGAGTGAGTGAATGAACCGATTTCTGCTTGGCTAAAATCAGTTTTTCACCCATAAAAAATTCCCATAGCACATCCCTCACATTTCGGACTTTTTCACACCTCAGTCATTATAAGGTGCCTACATGCAGAGTTTCACGTCTCTATCTCATTCGAAACTAGCAAATCAATGTGATGAGTGAAGGAATGAACCGATTTCTACTTTGCTAAGGATAGTCTTCATTCATGAAAAATTTCCCATAGCACATTCCTCACATTACGGACATTTTTCACACTCTAGTCATTATAAGGTACCTTTATGCAGAGCTTCACGTCTCTATCTCATTAAGAAGCACACAGTCAATTTGATGATTGATAGGACGAACGTACTTATGTTTGGCTAAGGACAGTTTCTCGCCCATTAAAAAATCCCATAGCACATTCCTCATATTTCGGACTTTTTCTGTACTCGAGTCTTTATAGGGTGCCTCTATGCAAAGTTTCACGTCTCTATCTTATTGGGAAGTACCTTATCAATTTGATGAGTGAGTGAGTGAAACGATTTCTTGCTTAGCTAAGGAGTTTTTTTGCCCATAAAAATTTTCCTATAGGACATTTCTCAGATTTCGGACTTCTTCTATACTCAAGTCATTATAGAGTACATTTATGCAACGTTTCACGTCTCTATCTCATTGGGGAGTACCTAATCAATTTGATGAGTTAGTCAATGAAACGACTTCTTGCTTGGCTGAGGACAGTTTTTTTTTTCAAACAAAATTTCCCATAGTACATTCCTTATTATAAACTTCCAAATATATGTAAATGTGGGCTTCAATTATTTCGGTCAACCAAGAAATCGGAAGGAGAGGCTAGGCGCCTTGGCTTCGTACCAGACCAGCGCTGGGTGATACTGTTTTAATATAAAGTTCTATGTTTTAATTAAGGGGTGTACTGGTATCTATATATTTCTTTATGTAACGACCAAAATTGTTATTATTTTATATTTATTCTGGTATTCTTTATTTGGATTTGTTGCATTCTTACTCATCTACTGTCCCGTCCACTGTCCGTTATACGGCGCTTACTTCCGGTAAATTGTACCCTATCTGGTTACTAGTTGTCAACTTGATCATTTTCCCGTGAGCTTCCACATAAGAAATGTTGTTTACATAATTTAGAGATTATCACTTCGCAAAGTTATCGATTAATTAATCGAACAATCCACTTCTTACTTAAATATTACGTTTAATGCTTTGAAGTGGCATTGCATGATATGTTCCAAATTTATACTAACCGTTATCGGTTAGAAATTAGCTTGCATCACAGAGTCGTTTTACACTAGCTTTGTCTTATTTTCCCAAAATATATTCCCAACACACATTTAGTTTTTTTTTAACCAAAAGAGGACTTGGGTGTTATATTTCCGTTCTAGAGTCGCTCGTTTTGACGAGACCAAAATAATTTTGTTCTGTGATATTTGTTAACTAGAGCTTTACAATGTTATTATTGAGAGACTTAAAACGTGCACGAGGAAAGATTCATGTGAATAAACGGATATGTGGTTTACGGTCTGTGGTTCATTGATATAACAGAAGTTCTCAAGATTCTATTATGAGTTGTCTTAGTCTTCCTTTTTCGGCTTTTGTATGCTTACAGCGGTTGCACTCGGAAGGAACTTTTCGTCTCTGAATTTCAGCTCCTAGGCTATAAGTGAGATGTACTAACATTGGGAGTTATTAAAATCATTTGGAGAAAATCATTTCCTGTTTCCTTATATCGGTCACCATACTAATAGTGAATGGTTTTATTTGCGATTTTTGACCTAGGGGAGGCGAGACATTAGGGTGGGGATGGCTCTCCACCACATGCCTTGTTTGGCAACCAACTCCGAGTCGGTTTCGGTCCTTTTATTTTTACCAGATATCGTTCTATTTTTCTTGTTCACTACCTTCTGCAGTCTGTCTGTGCGTTTATCTGTCTGTGTTCTACGGTTACCTGCGCATTTGTCGAGGCGCCATCTTGTGTAACGCATTTTGCCCGAGGTTTCCATAAAGTTTTCATAGTACTCCTGAGGGGGTTTCTTCACGTTGCATTCTTACTCCCAAAACCAAAGGTAATTTGCTGAAGGTTGAAATACGCGATTTTGTCTAGAATAGTCCTAACAATTGTATGTATTTTCCACAAACATTTTTAATAAAATCGGTAAGGAGTAGCTTATTCTAGAGGGATGGCTTTCTGACATTCGAAATTTCCAGATGTAAATTATTTTGTTTGTATCTCCTGGCCATATACTTCAGTAATGGCTGGCGACGGTTTACACAGTTTAGTAAACCGATCCAAGAACTGTTACTAGAACTTAATCCAAGAACTGTTACTAGGCTATATCCCAGGAACATTCTTTTCTCTAGCTCACGACCCCCCGGCAACGTGCCCCCTCACCTTGGGTTGTAAAGATTTATTGTCGTTCCACACTGCATACATTAAAACCTAGGCGTTATTGACGCAGAAAGGTTTCGTAATCAACTTGCGATCATTCTTCGGCTCCCTTTCGTCTAGACGACAGACAAATTGTTGAAAAAGGCGCCAAGACATACACCACGTTGTCGCGTGAAACAAATATTTCAGTTTCGAGTTTATCTTCGTGTTAGAAGGTGGTGTTACGCTGTGTCTGTGTGTACCACCCCTTCATATCAAATTAGGGCTCATGAAAGTCTTCGTCAAGGCCCTGAACCGGTCTGCGTGAAATATTGACGTTTTTGTTAAACGAACATGCCGAGAACTTGCAACAATTCGACAGATTCATTCTGCTACATATGTGAGGAAGTGATTTTCAAGGGACAAAGTAGGCCATTGTCACCGTTCCTGAAGACAGCCTACCATCTGACTTCGGGTGTAAAATCGGCGACCAGGATCGCGTTTGGGCTCCGAAACAAAGTTGTAACTCATGTGCGCGTACTCTCACAGGATGGTTGAAAGGTACACATAAACCGATGCCGTTCGCCGTACCTATGGTTTGGTGCGAGCCCCGTGATCATGTTTCAGACTGTTACTTTGCCTGACTAATATAAAAGGTTTCTCAAAAAACATGAAGCATAAAATACAGTATCCTAACTTGGATTCTGCGAGATCTGTGAAACATGATGTTTGTCTGCCTTTACCCGTACCACCAGACTCATACACTCTATGCAATGTTTCATCCGATGAAGAACCTGCTGCTTGTGAGGATGTTGCACAATCTTCGAGTACACAGTTAGATCTCAATTACGCTCCAGTGCCTGACACTAATGAACCACATGTGATAAGTCAGGAAGAGCTAAATGATATGATCAGAGACTTAAACATTCCCAAGTCTAAGGCCATGTTGCTTGCAACACGACTTCAACAATGGAATCTACAAAACCAAGATGTGAATATATCGACGTATAGGAAAAGAGAGGTGAGCCTAGTTCCTAATTTTACAAAGGATGGTGATTTGGTGTATTGCAGTGACATTCCATCGCTTATGGGACAACTGAAGTTGAACTACAACACTGAAGATTGGAGGTTATTCGTAGATTCCTCTAGGATAAGTCTCAAGGCAGTATTACTACATAATGGCAATGAAAAGCCAGCCATCCCTATTGCTCATGCTGTACATATGAAAGAAGCATACGAGAACATGCGAAACCTATTGCAGAAAATAAAGTACGAGCAGTTCCAGTGTTCTGTATGCGCTGACCTTAAGGTTATTGCCATCCTCACCGGTTTACAAGGAGGTTACACAAAGCACTGCTGCTTCTTGTGTCATTGGGATAGTCGAGCCAAAGATCAGTACACCTTCACAAAATGGCCGCCAAGGAAGCAACTGGCCCCGGGGGAGATGAACGTCTTCTGGATCCGGAGAAAATATTCTTACCACCCCTTCATATCAAATTAGGGCTCATGAAAGTCTTCGTCAAGGCCCTGAACCGGGATGGTGAAGCATTTAATCATCTCAGAAAACTATTTCCAAGACTCAGCGAGGCCAAGGTGAAAGAAGGTATTTTTACGGGACCTCAAATCAGAGACGTTTTTAAGGATACTACATTGTCTTCTAAGCTTAATGAAGTGGAAAGTGAGGCTTGGGAGGCCTTTCGAGAAGTGTGCAGTAACTTTCTAGGAAATCATAAGTCACCTGATTAGAAAGACATTGTGGGCAGGTTAATCACTTCATTTCGTAACATGGGATGTAATATGTCCCTAAAGTTACACTTCCTGCATTGCCACCTGGACTTCTTCCCTGAAATGTACAGCTTGGGGGAGGTTTCTGACGAACATGGGGAAAGGTTTCACCAACAAATAGCTACCATGGAGAGGCGCTACAGTGGTAAGTGGAGTGTGAATATGTTGTCAGACTTCTGTTGGAATGTGACACGCGAGACACCCTGTAGTAATTACAAGAGGAGTAGAAAAACCAGGTGACACGTAAGTGTTAAACTTTAACTTTTTTATGCAATTTTATCTGCATAATTTATATTGATATTTAAATTACAACGTGCAAATTAATATGGATGGAGAATAGCATCTTTGAAACATCCCCCCCTCCTCCCTGAAAACTGGTACATCCTGGAGAAAAAAGGGTTACGGATTCGAACTCAGGAGCTCGAAACCTATAGGAATCACCTATTTTCGTTCGTGTGAGCCAAAAAAAGTTTCATTTTGCCGACCAATGTTATAGGTTATTATTATTATTATTATTATTATTATTATTATTATTATTATTATTATTATTATTATTATTATTATTATTATTATTATTATTATTATTATTATTCGTTGTTATTCTTATTGATGTGATAATGTAATAGGGCTATGTTAAAATTAACTTAATTGAAGCGACTGTAAAGTAGTTTATATTAAAGTGTTATCATTATGATAATAATGTTTCAATTGGAAATACAGCATCGTTTTAGTAGCCATTCCTTCTGATACTTGAAACACTGGAAATATTTTGGAAATGTCCAAGTCAACTCCTGCAGAACCTGTTAACTTTCGTTACTATTATTTACGATCAGCTAGATTTAATTTTAGTGGCGTTACAAGACGGGGGTAAAGGGGGCTTTACGTCCTTCCTTAAATTCTGGTAGAAAATATTGGGGACTCCGAAGGAGCGTAATGTTTGTGCTGCCAAATTTTATAAGCGACTCAAGGGTGAAACACTTGTTAACGAAAGCAGTGCACTGTATACACTGCCTTGCTTCTGACAAAATATGAAGTGCTTTGTAATCTTTAGACACATTTCCTATTCTTTTTTGTCACCCTTGGTTGTGTAGGGCGCCCTCGAAGAAATAAAGAAGCGGTAATATTACAGCCAAGGGGCGCTATAAATATATTAGGTATTTCTTTTGTTACCTAACCATAACCGCCTAAGGTCATCTTGGGTAGAATAAAAAATACTACGTCATATTCCATTCACGAAGGAGGAAAGGATGCTCTAAATATATTTTTTATTCATTTTGTCTGCCGTGCTTGTCAGAAATTATATACTTTCTGTTAGAAGGATGCTGAAAAGAGAGAGGCAAAATAAAACGTCGTGCCTCCTCCTACATTTTAAATTTTGTTACGTGGTTGCTGAAATTATTACTAAAGAGAGCACTTTAAACTAAGATGTCTAAGGTTACTACATTATTTAAGGGTGGCATATTCAGGAATAATAATAATAATAATAATAATAATAATAATAATAATTATTATTATTATTATTATTATTATTATTATTATTATTATTATTATTATTATTATTATTATTATTATTATTATTATTATTATTATCTGGAACAAGGAAGAATTGCCACAAGAGTGGAAAGAAACAATTATTGGGCCGCGGTGGCTCAGTTGTAGAGCGTTCACCTCTGGTGCTAGGGGTCCCGGTTCGATCCCAGCCCCCGCCAAGTGAACTTTGTGGTGGACAAACACCGTGTGCGTGGGTTTGCTCGGGGTTCTCCCGTTTCCTCCCACTTTCTTCATTCCACCATTTCATTCATTTCTCATCATCACCGTCTCCTTTAGCCTAACCGGCATAACCGTGGGACGTAAAACTCAAAGATTTCATTTCATTTCAAAGAAACAATTATTGTTCCAATTCACAAGAAAGGCGACAAAACTGACTGTAATAATTATCGAGGCATTTCTCTTCTGTCAACATCCTATAAAATTCTTTCAAATATTCTATTAGCAAGACTGACCCCATACGCAGATGAAATTATTGGAGATTATCAGTGCAGATTTCGGCGAAATCGATCAACTATCGACCAAATATTTACCATTAGACAAATACTCGAAAAAAAGTGGGAATAGAATACCCCGGTACATCAACTATTTATTGATTTTAGAAAGGCGTACGACTCGGTTAGGAGAGAAACATTATACAACGTTCTTACAGAACTTGGAATACCGAAGAAGCAAATTAGATTAATTAAGATATGTTTAAATGAATCCCAAAGTAAAGTCCGGGTAGGAAAATTTTTGTCCACGAGCTTTCACGTCGAAAATGGCCTGAAACAAGGAGATGCGTTGTCACCATTATTATTTAACTTCGTTCTGGAATACGCTATAAGGAAAATCAAAGATAGCAACCAGGGCCTACAGTTGAACGGTATTCACCAGGTTATGGCATATGCTAATGATGTAAATTTAATTGGGGATGATAGGAGAACAATAGAAAGAAATGCAGAGATCTTATTAAACGCTTGCAGGGACATGGGTTTAGAAGTAAATGCAGAGAAAACTAAATACATGGAAGTGCGTCGGGACCATAATACAGCAAATTATGGATGCGTTAAAATATTAAATAATACTTTTGATAAAGTGGATACTTTCAAATATCTAGGATCAATATTAACAGAGGAAAATCATATTCACGGAGAAATTAAATATCGACTAAAAGCAGGGTATTCGTGTTACTATTCCTTTCAAAATCTCTTGTCGTCGCGAATTCTGTCGAGGAATTTGAAGCTTAAAATATACAAAATGATAATCATGCCTGTTGTTCTGTATGGTTGCAAAACATGGTCACTTACTCTGAGGGAAGAACATAGACTAAAAGTATTTGAGAACTTGATCCTGAGACGAATATTCGGACCCAAGAGAAACGGGAATGGGGAATGGCGGAAACTTTATAACGAGGAACTACATAATTTATATGGTTTACTCAACATTGTTAGGGTCGTCAAGTCTAGGAGGCTTAGGTTTGCGGGTCACGTAGCTAGAATGGAAGAAAGTAGAAACCCTTTCAAAGTCTTGACTGGAATACCAATCGGAAAACGACCATTAGGAAGACCTAGGCGCAGATGGGAGGACAATATTAAGATGGATTTCGCAGAGTTTGGAATACAAAGTAGAAACTGGATGCAGTTAGCTAAGGATAGAAGTCAGTGAAGAGCTTTTGTGAACGCGGCATTGAACCTCAGGGTTCCATAGGCCATAGAGTTAGTTTATTATTATTATTATTATTATTATTATTATTATTATTATTATTATTATTATTATTATTATTATTATTATTATTATTATTATTAAATATGAATGTCTTTGGAGCGCCGAAATTATGTGACACGAATCATTACATGTAGAGGTTTAAGATGAGTGGTCATAGGGGAAGAAAAAACAGGATTTTTCTGTCTGACTCTCTAACGTAAAGATTATCTGCTGAAGGTAAGAAGCATCATCATTCTACAATTGGTTGCTTTTACGTAGAATATCAGTTACTTGAGTTCTCCTCCTTCGGGCTACTTACCTCATGGGGTAAATTCAAAACAATTTCAATTCAAAACAAATACATTGTTAAACTTTTCCGTAATTAAATATATATAGGCAAAATTAAACATTTAATGGGGAAATCTGTTATCAAAGTGTCCAAAAGAGTAGATAGAAGACTATCTAGGGGTAAGCATTGTGAAACTTTATAAAATTCTCCAAATTAGAATTAACATTTACTGGAAAGCATTCGTTATGCACCAGTGAGCATATAGTGAGCAGTGAGCACAGGGGAAATAATTACGAAACTGTCTGCAAACAAATATTAGGGACACTAATGCAAGTGCGACAACAACATGTTTTTTTATTTTGTATCGTTATGCGTTTTACACATATGTTACAATTTGATCCTTTCCCACATAAAAAGTAAAATAACCGTAGTAACAAAAATGAAAATTGCACTTCTATGGGGCTCGAACCAACTACCTCCGGAATACAGACTCTTTGCTTTAATTAATTGAGCAATTCACTTTCTTACGTACAATGAACCTGCTCTACGGTAAACACGATTTTCATTATGATCGTGCTACCAATTCGTCCTTTTCGATAGGCAATTTCAATTTCAACTGTTCGTTAATTCTTACATAGATTCATATATTTGGAGTTCGCAGATAATGCACGTAATAAGACATACTAGAAATATTTCGTTAAAATTTTCGTTTGTAGATTTAATCCACATTTCTCTCAATGACATAGATGTCGCTGCTTCGTGTTGAACTGCAGAATTCCCTCACATTCTTGAAAATTTCCCACTTTAGCAGAGTTGATAATTCTCGTAATTTCGGTCGATTTAATGTTCTTTTGCTTCTAATTTATTTATTTTAAGCTAATATCTAACACAAATATTAAAAACGGGTTTGTTATTAACGTTTCCTGCTGGGGAAACCTTCCGAAATATCGAACATATAAAGAAAACGGAGATATTTTCAAAAAACTTCAAAATAAAGAGACGCGTCATTTATTTTGCTCACAGTTGTACATAATATAGATAGTTCATATAATATTTATATTATTATACATAATAGTAAATACGTAAAGAGTATTACAAGTAAAGAAACCATTAAAAGTAAAATAATTGCTTTACACGTGTGTATGCAAACACATATATTCACATTCTAATACAATACATTTTTCAACTTCTTTGTATACAGAGACAGAGGTAATGCTAAATCTAGATCTTTGTTTAATACTGATATGCTATTAAAGCTACTGCACATTCTATATAATGGTGAGCCTTTATACATTTCAGTTCTTGGAACATCTACAGTCAATAGATGTCGCTTACGTAGATTGCCTGGTTTAGCATTTAGTCCAATTTTTTGTAAGATATTACTATTGTCAACATAAGAATTTATAATTTTATAAAGAAATAATTGTCGAAAAAACTCACGTCTGTTACTCAAACTAACATAGTTAAATTTATCTAGAAGGGTTTTATACCATATTTTGTTTCTTATAGAGGAAGCTCCCATTCTTTTAAAATAGAGATACCCTAGGAATTTCTTTTGAATACTTTCTATTTTCTCCTGAAGAGATTTATAATGTGGAGCCCAAACAACGCATGTATATTCTATTTTGGTCCGAACCAAGCTATTATACACCGTAGAAATAGCTACAACATCATTTAAATTTCTGGTGTTCCATATAATGAAACCAAGCTGTCTATAGACATAAAGAACCACTTCAGTGATATAATTATCAAATGATAAATTACGTGTAATTTTTACACCTAAATCTTTACATGTGGTAATTTCTTCCATGTTTTCACCATTAAGAGTATATGAATAACAATTAATACGCTCTTTCGCTCTTGACATTATCATAAATGCACATTTTTTAATATTGAGATTAAGCTTATTTTCTACACTCCATTTACATACTAAATCAAGATCTTCTTGTAGTTCTATTGTATCTGTAATACACCTTACTTTTTTATATATAATTTTACATCGTCTGCATACATTGTAAAAAAAATGAGATGTTGAAACAACACAAAAGGACTACCACTTTAGCGTGTTACTTGTGTGTTAATTAAGCACAAAGACATCTCCTTCCGAGCATATCAAAAATAACTAGTTACTACCTAAGAGAATTTGCATTGGTATTTATCGTTTAATATGAGCAAAGCTGTACAATATATCTTTGGCACTTCTGCCAAGTAATGAATAATGTTCTATGTTTTCAGTAATCGGTCACAATAATATTGTTGTAAATCTATGAATCGTCTGACAACAGTAACACAGGCAACAGTCTTATGTTCATATATGCTAAGACACAAGAATAACAGATAAAGAAAACAGATGGAAGCACAGCTATCTGTGTAACTGTTGTCAGACGATTCACAGGTTTACAACAATATTAATGTGACCGATTACTGAAAACATAGAACATTATTCGTTACTTGGCAGAAGTGCCAAAGATATTTCGCAAGCTTTGCTCATATTAAACGATAAATAGTATACCAATGCAAATTCTCTCAGGTAGTAACTAGTTATTTTTGATATGCTCGGAAGGCGATGTCTTTGTGTTGACTGATTCACCTCAATTACAGCCCAACATCACTCACATTCTTCCGCAGCATGTTCTCACTGTTCCCATTACATCTAATGAAATCACCGCTGTACTACGCCGTAAGAGAAACACTGCTCCAGGATTCGACGGCATCACTTATAGACATATTAAAGAATGTCCCTTTGCTCTTCTCTCACTACTTGCTCTTATATACACCTTCATTCTCCGTACAGGTCTCTTTCCCACTGACTGGAAGGTTTCGAAAACACTCATGTTTCTCAAACCTAAAAAACCACCATCCGATGTTTCATCCTATAGGCCAATACAACTCACCTCCACTTTTAGTAAAATTTTTGAACGGATCCTGGTTAAAAGACTACACCCATACTTAAACGATCATCATATCATTCCAACACATCAAGCTGGCTTTCGGCCCTCATATTCAATAAACGACCAACTCCTTCGTCTTACGTCACTTGTCATCAATCATTACAACTCTATTCAGCCATCTTGCCTTGTTCTCTTCGACCTTGAAAAGGCGTTTGATAAAGTTTGGCACCTTGGACTCATCTATAAACTTATCAAATTAAGACTTCCTGTTGCATATATCCGGCTTATCTTTCATTTCCTTACCTGCCGACTTGCCTATGTTGCCATCAACGATCAGCTGTCACACCCGATCTTCCTGTTATCAGGCGTTCCACAGGGTTCGGCATTATCACCACTCCTCTACCTGCTTTTTGTCGCAGACTTTCCTGAACTACCTCCGAACGTCTCTTTATTCCAATACGCCGATGATACTGCATTTCTTGCCCTCTGTCGCACGACAGCACAAATCAATCTTACTCTTCAGGAAGCAATTAATCGTTTCACTCACTGGTGCCATACTTGGCAACTGACCATCAATGCCGCCAAGACACAAGCCATCGTTTTCATTCCACCCCGAAAACGTACAAAGGTCCATCGGAATCCTTCCAAGCTATCCTTACAAGTCAATGACGTACCGTTACATCCTACCAAAACAGTTACCTATCTAGGTATCACATTCGATCACCACCTCACATGGACACCACATCTCAATTCAGTCAAGGCAAAAGCATATAACAGACTTAATCTTCTGAAGCGTTTAACTGGTACCACATGGGGTCTCTCTTCGAATCTTGTTCTTAACACTTACAAAGTCTTTCTTAGGCCTGTACTGACATATGGTTTTCCCGCCTGGATCTCTGCACCAACCTCATATTACGAAAAACTTGCCATTCTCGAACGTCATGCATTTAGAACTGCCTTTCGCATCTCATTGCCTAGTCCTACACAAGATCTCTATTCTCGAATTTCTTTTCCTATACTCAAGTATCACCTAGAAACCTTACGCTGCAAGTTCATTACCGACCGCTTCACTCATCACCAGCCACTTCTTTTTGATACAATTCATTATCTTACACTCCATCCCTACCGAGCACGCTATACTTATACACCTCTACATTTACTCTTCACGCTATATTATTACACATTACCTCCTAATCATCCAGCTCATGCGCTCATAGAGGATTTTTGCATTCATGCTCATCTCCCTCATATATTTCCATCTTATATCGCACAGTGATTTCCTATGTTACTAACAGGGCTTCCCCATGTCTCCATCAGCCTAGAGCCGCCCCTAGGCAAAAGTTAACTGCATTCGTTTACTTAACACCTTCCTAGTGTTGTGACGTGTCTGCACCTCATCCCATCTATCATGCTCATATTTTCCTTGCCGATTAATTAACGCCTTTTTTATCTTTTCACTTTGATTCACTCTTTTTTTTTTTTTTTTCTCCATCACCATGTATCTTTTCAAATTTGTTTCGTAAATATTTTTTCTACCCTGCTTACATTATGTTATACTCTTTGTATCATACTATAATATTTGTATTGTATTTGTAATATGTCTGTGTTCCCAAAATTCCTTCCACTACCGGTGTCATAATGATTATGATCGCAAAGATCATAATGTCCATGTTATTTTTTTTTGATTTAATAAATAAATAAATGTATATAATGAAAACTATCACCCAGTACTCTAACCTCCCTTAGACCATCCACAAATCATCCCTGCAACCAATATTTCCTATAACTTCCCATCCCTGAAAGAGGGCGTACCCCTCTTAGAGGTAGCTAGCTTGCGAGCTAGCATTATAAAAAAAAAAAAAAAAAAAAACTTTGTGTTGAATCAGGCACGTAGCCAAGGGGAGGGGGGGTCCGGGGGGTGCGGACCCCCCCCCCCCTTCGAGACCAGAACTGAAAAAATTAAGGAAGGATAAAACAAAATGAAATGACAAAAAGAAGGATCAGCGTTAAAAATTAAAAAGAAAACTACAGGAAGCTTTTGTTTACTTTTTCTTATGAGGAGATTTGTATTACTTGCAATATGGTGGTGAGGTAAGCGAGGTTTAAATTTCAAGAAAAGTTGTGGAATTCTCAGAATTCCTGCTATTAGTCAGGGAGATTTCAAGCTTTCGAAAGCATAAGTGCCATTGTGTAACAGCGTGGGCATTTTTAATCATAACTTTTCGTCATCGCATCCTTGCAGTATCAAACATGTTATTTCAAGGACAATTTTCTGTTGCTCCTTTAACCTGTCATTTGGAACCAACAGTAGTTGACGGAATAATAAAAACAAAAAAAAAATTATGTTGAAAGAAAGTTCTGTTAGCATTTGATTCAACAGAGAAAGGAACGCATATATTGTAAAACTAGTTGAATATACATATGCTTCGCACAGGGGCTGTATTTGGAAGTCAACGCCTGTGGGAGTATCACCATTGATCTCAGCGACCGCGAAAACTATGGATTTGATTCTAATATCGGTCATTTTGAGATATTTTTTATATGCCTCGGTATCGACACCCCGCTGGCTCCCGGCCCGTATACTTGCAAGTCATCGCTAATT
Source organism: Thermobia domestica (assembly GCF_964235325.1). Lineage (NCBI taxonomy): Eukaryota > Metazoa > Arthropoda > Insecta > Zygentoma > Lepismatidae > Thermobia > Thermobia domestica. Next base: position 50,545,315 of record NC_137465.1, read on the forward strand.
GAAGTGTCACCATTGATTTCAGCGACCGCGAAAACTATGGATTTGACACTAATATTGGTCATTTTGGATTAGTTTTATATGTCTTAGTATCTCACCCCCTTCCGGTGACCCCCGGTCCGGAGGCGAATAGCGTGAATTTGGAAGTTAATGCAACTGGAGTTTCACCATTGATTTCAGCGACCGCGAAAATATGAATTCGGCACTAATAGCTCAAGTGGTAGAGCGTTGGCTTCGCATTTGGGAGGTCGTGGTTTCGAATCCCGCTGCCTAGCATTCTGACTGAGGTTTTCCAGGGTTTCCCTCAGTCCTACCAGGCAAATGCCGGGATAGCACCTACTAAACAGGCCCTGGCCGATACCTTCCCAAATCCTTTCTATTGTTAATGTTGTTGGATATCCAATGTAAAATGGCCTCTGAGCTGTATCTGGTGATTGTTAAATAAATAAATAAATATTGATCATTTTCTACTACTTTTACATGTCCCGGTAAACGCCCCCTGAGAACCCCTGGTTCGAATTTCGACAGAAACGTTTAACTCTGGTCTGGAGCCTGGACCAAGGTATTCGTGACTAAAATTTGGTAACTCTAGGTCAATTTGTCTGGTTCCCAAGCCGGTTCCGGTAAACGCCCCCCTGAGAAACCACTGTTTCGAAATTTTAAAAAAAAACGCTTCGTCTTGATCTGGGGACTGGGTCAACCCCTGACCAAAATTTGGTAACTCCCGGTCCACTCGTCTGGTCCCCAGGCAGCACACAGACAGACAGATAGACAAACACACAAACAAACTCTTCATTTTATTTATATTAAAGGATAGTTTACAAGACAGCATTCAGTATGTACTTTTTATAATAATTGAGGTCATAACGAAAGGAAAATTGTTATATTTGAATAAACAGGAGAAGAACGTAAATATTGCAAAATCTTTTTCAATACTTTTTTTTATTATTTTGCTCGAAATTTCTTCATAGTTTGTTATTAAAATACTTGCCAACATATCCTCATTTTATTGTCCTAACAAACCAATATATGTTGATAGTAAAGTAGTTTAGATTGATCGAGCGCCTGGGCCTTCAGAATTTCATGTCCATCCCCCCCCCCCCCCCGCCGTTACGAAATCCTGGCTAAACGAACCAACATATGTTCCAGTAAAATAGTTTAGAGTGATCGAACACCTTTTGTGATGACCACAGTATTTCATGTCACGGACCCCCCCCCTTCACGAAATCCTGGCTACGTGCCTGGTTGAATTGATACACAAGTAACGCGCTGAAGTGGTAGTCATTTTGTGTTATTTCAACACCTCATTTTTTGCTGTGTATATAAGGTATTTGGAATGTTTTATTGAACTGTAAGTCATTAATATCAATAGAAAAAAATAATGGACCCAGATTTGATTCTTGAGGTACTCCCGAGGTAGCTACGTATTCTAATGATTTCGATTGTTTGTATTGAACATAATATTTCCTTCTGGATAAGTATGATTTAATTAAATCCAAAAAATGTTGAGTTAATCCATGTGATGATAATTTACTTAAAAGTATGCTATGATTTATTTTGTCAAAGGCTTTACTAAAATCCAAGCAAATCGTGTGTGTACTAGTTTTATTTGAAAATGAAATGTGTATATCTTGGACGAAATTAATTAAATTTGTAGTTGTAGATCGACCAGGGTAAAATCCATGTTGGTTGACATCTATAAAGCATTTTACATGATTAAAAATTCTACTATATAGGATATGTTCCAAAACCTTAGCCGGAGAACAAATTACAGCAACTAGCCTCTAATTTCCAATATTGCACTACCACCTGACTTAAATATTGGGCAAATTCGTGTTACTTTTCAGTCTTCAGGAAATACTTGAGTCCTTATTATAAGATTAAAGATTGTACATAGCGGTCGCATTAAGACATTTGAACATGCTTTTAGTAAATATCGTTCCCCAAGACACTAAAGTAATTTCAGACTTGACTCATTTTATCTAGATTTGGTAGACATATCTGATTAAGTAAGACTAACTAAACACACTTTCAACTAAATCCAAATCCGTAGTACACAACTAGCCTACAAAATGCCCTAAAATACTACTTATGCAGTGTAACTTCTAGCACTTGACATATTTTATCAAACTGTTTCAGCACAGTGACAAATTCAAAACTTAGGCACAGAGAAAAAAAAACGCGTTGATTGTAAATTTATCTCTACCACTGACCTATCAGGACACACACACATATATACAGAAATAAAAAAATGAAATATTTCAACTTAAGGTCCCATGATTATGCCCATAAGACTAAAGATGACGGGCTACTAACGCTAGCCAATCATGATAGAAGATTCGGTAGAATCAGAATGTGGGAAGAAACGAGAGTATCTCGAGAAAACTAACGGACATGATGATGTTCAAAGCAACTTACTTTGCTAAGGATCGAACCAGAAACCCTATGTATCAGATATAAGCGCTCAACCACTGAATCACTGTGCCCTACTCTACCATACATAGAAAGAGGGAAAGAGACGCACTTAAAAATTATTACCTCTGAAATGTTGCATGGGTTGGCTTCGTGAACGGAGGAAATCTTGCTCACACTGAATGTTGGTATGTCACGGATAATAGCTGCCCAACCAATATCGACTATATTTCAAAGGGTGTACAGTCAGAATACATGGAGAAAAAGATGTGTAGATGAGTTCAACGGCGCGAGGAATTTGAAAATCAGTGTGTGAGCTCTCGTGTGATCTTGGGGTGTGCAATACCTCTCAGGCTTAGCAGGAAATACTTTATCGTAAAATTATGAAGATTGATTCTTTTGGAAATGCATTTTTTTATGTACTTTTGAATCAAAATTGGTTTCTAAGTGTTTGTTTTCCTTCTTTTTTTTTCAGTGCTAAATGTATATTCTTGAATGAGATTATGGCGACAGTAACCATGGAGGCTCTAGGGTTCGAAAGTTTTAACCCCCGATTTATGTTCTCGTTATGCCATTCTGAATGCCGACCACGCCATTATGATATAAGAAGCATGAAGAATTTTAGCTGAAAATACGAGCACATAAAAACGCTCGTTTAATTAGACACCTTAAAACCCCTTAGTGCTAAAATTTCGGAATTTTACGTCTTTTCATCCCTGGAAAAGTCTGCCTAAACTTTATGTCCGCCACTCTCCGCTCTATCAAAATATCGGGTATCGAAGAATCGCGATGAAATTTTACAACTCTTCCTCTCGTTTCATTTTTCTTTTCATCTATTTTTTCCCTCTTGAGTCTTCCTTCTGCCATTTTGCGGGGTGTTGAGGATACTCATGAAAATTACAAAGAATGCTCGAGTACCAAATCATTGCTGAAATCGGTGTCACTGGATGAATACAATTCTGTACTTTTTCTTTACTAAATAATGATGTGACTTGTTTACGACTTCGGTGACCTGATCACTACTGTATTTTATCAACCATCCTCAATTCTTTCATACTTACTTCTATGATAGCTTTAACGTATTTCATCTATTATCAATGTTTCTTTCCTCCAAAGTAGAACATATTTATTTATTTATTTAAATTAAACATTCAAATACAAGAATATAGTGACCAGGCTTCCTTCAAGAAAACTCTGTTCAGGGTAAGAAATCAAATTACGAGGGGAGAATGTGAACAGTAAGAGTGATTTGCAATCACAATTTATCTTATTATCGGGAGGATGCGGTGGTTGGATAATTCCTTGGGAAATGCCTCCCAAGAAGTGTAAACAAAAAAAAAAAAAAAAAAAAAAACACTGCACGTGACCCAATATTTTCAAAGCAGTGGCGTATGTTGTAGGCTACCAGACCTATCAGCGGTAACCGTACAATATTGCAAAATAAAGTTATTGCAATATAAACTAAATTAGATTGATCATTTTATACTTTACTATATTTTTTCAGTGATACAAGTTTCTGAGAACTGCTTGTATTTAGAGAGATCCACTAACCTCTTTGCACACAGTCTGTCTCGCTAACTTAACAGGTCTTCGGCAGAGGCGTCATTTAGGGGGGCAGGGAGGGGCACTTGTTCCCCCCCTGAGTTAGAGATTTATATAGATTTTATCAATAGAATAGTAGTAAGTCAGTGAAAAACGCCAAATTTTACTTATATCAAGGGGTCTTGCCCTCCCTCCCAACCAAAATCTGAAATGACGCTACTGGTCTTCGGTATGACAACGCAGCAGAAACCACTCTCTAGAAAGTTGGCGTGGATCAATGAAAACTTGAACCACGACCCACTGACCCACCACCCACCATGACCCACTCTGACCCACGACCCATCATGACCCACCACCCACTGTGACCCACCATGACCCATCACCCACGGTGACCCACTCTGACCCACCGTGACCCACCACCCACAATGAAATCAAAATTTTAAAAAAGTGGCGCTGTATCTTTCCGACTTCTTTTTATTTTATTTTAGCAACGATTAGCTTTGAACTGTAAAATATATTCTCAATTATGTACCTGTCACTACAAAATAAATAAAACTCTAAACATCGCAACCGAAAACTCGTGTTTTCCGTATTGCTGTTAAAAAAAAAGGAAAAGTAGATATACAGCTCTGTAGACCTAGCAACACTGATTACACACAGGTTTTTATAATTCATAATCTAAAATTATACCTAGGATCAAGATGTAAATATGAGGCAAAAGCATGAGAATTTACGTGCACGAAAAATTTCTTTTCATAGCATAAGAGTGTGTGAGTGATAACACACCAATCCAATATCGGATTTCACAATCAGTTCAAAAATTAAGTGGCACTTATGAACTTCCCACATAACTTTGCCAAATCGAATGATTTAGCTCCAGGCAAGTACAATACAAGAATATTAAATACATACGTTTCACAATAAACAACACGAAGCAAAGGCATAAGTAACCTAAAACTGCTTCTTCAAAAATTAAAAATCGTACGACGCAGTACACTTTAGTTCTATGAGGATGTTTAAAGTGGTTCTTATCGTATCCCAACCTCAATTGAAAACCAAATTACATGCGAGTATTCTTAACTTCTTATTTAGCTGGACGTACTTCTGCCAATTATTACAGTGTGACATAAACACTTACATACGCTTATAAATTGAACATTAGTTCAAAACGTAGTTGTTAAAACTTGTATACGGTCTTTCAATAATTTCAATCAATAGCAACAGCTGAGTACTTCTGCCATCTATGGAGTACATTTATACTATAGTTGCTGTTATTTAGAAAATATCCGAGGAATCTACCGTAAGACCCTTAGATCTGAAGATAAATTCAGGACCTAAATTGAAAACTACCCTGAACATAATCTTCCTTTCTATCTTCATTTCTTTTTTTAAAAAAAAAATCGCCGTTACCTATGTTCTAAAGGCTATTCACCTCTATAATATGACATCTAAATCCAACTATAAATCTTATTTTTAATACGAAATAATTTCAACTCTATAAGTCACATACAAGAATGTATTCAGTGGGGAAACAATGGTTTTCAGGGCATCAAATTTAATGTGAAGATAAATTTATTAAAATTTGAAAAATCATTCCGAAAATTAAGTTACATTTACATACGCCCCAGATGAATAGATTAACGTCACAACTGGACCTACATAGCGTAATCGCTAATCTCGCCTTAGGTGAGAGGTCCCGTTCTCGATTCGCGGTGGAGACACTCGGTCGAAAAAGTTAACAGCTTTTTCAGAGCAGTCATCCTGAGTGGGGCTTTTCCTGGGTTTTCCTCATTAACGCCAGCCGAATGCCAGGATGGTACCTAACAACATAATAGTACCAGGGCGCTTCCATCCTGCCCCATTCCTTTCTTCCTCTTCCATTCCCCGGGCTGTATGTTCGCCAAGGGACGTCATCCCTAGGGATGGTACCGAGACCCTCATCTCGATAATTTGAGACTGAGACCGAGACCGAGATAGGCCTCTTTAGATGGAAACGAGACCGAGACGAGACTTAGGTCAGACTCCAAAGTCTCGGTCTCGTCTCGAATATTGGTAGCTATAAAATTGCCTTTACTCAAACTTTTTTCGTTGTTGTATTAGATGATATGGGAACGGTTGACTGATGTTCAGTGGTGTATTTAGGGGATGGCTATCAGACACAAGCCGCTCCCGTAATAAATTTATGGTCATTTTTTCGCATTGTACGTATATCACAAATGTTTCTTACCCGTTCCTCAAATCTCTCCCGAAACAAAATTTACTGCTGATGTACACTCATGTCCAAAATTATTGCCACATATCTATAAATATGTTGCTGTAGGAATATAATTTGAAAAGGAATTCACTCGGTATTTCTTATAATATTAGTATGTGTATAATCGGCAAAGACATGTATGTGGCAAATTTCATGTCAAAAGAGCAGTAAATAAGAGCAATAAAATGAAAATAAAACTTTCTTGTCCATTTAGCAACATTTTGTTTTACTCATTCTAATTTTCGTAGTTATAATTCTTTTCCTATGAAATTTACCAAAAATATACATTTTCCGATTATACACATAGTATCAGTATTAAAAAGTACCCTGCAAAATAATTATCAAATTATATTCTTACAAGACAGTTATAGATATGCGACAATAATCTTGAACATGAGTGTACATAGTCCTCTCTCTCTCTCTGTATATATATATATATATATATATATATATATATATATATATATATATATATATATTTGCTGAAATTTTGTACTATGTTGTGTGAAGTATTCAAGGGAAAATTCTTCTAGATACTCTGCAAAACCACTAGATAAACAAGCAGTGTTGCCAACCCAACTTAAAGTTGTATTTTCTCAAATTGTACTACGTACGGTATTACCTATTTCTAATTTAGTTATTAAATAAGACTACATTCATTATTCAGTACCAGGGCAATACAGTATCACTAACCAACGTTTTGGAGATCTCTAATAACTCAAATGACATAGACGGTGCAACGCGCATAAATTGTATCTTAGCATCAAATACTATACCCTATTATCATGGTATAATGTATTTCGAACGAATGAAGGATCAAAGTTACAAGAAATGGAAAATTTCACTTTTTCTAAAGACTTCGAAAACGTGCTGACATCACGTTTCATCATGTAGCGTGCTTCTAAAAGACTTAAATCATCATAATGCCATTTACATCAATTGTTATTTCAAACCGTTTCAGAAATACCAAACACACTGGTAGTGATTGTTATATTGTTTAAAACGACGTATTTGTGTTATTTTTTTAATAATGGTTGCTGCTTTCCTTTGCTTCTGTAACGTTTCAACAATACTTTTTGGTGGTTTTAATTAGAGTTGAGTTGAGTTGATTTTGAGTTTAACGTCCCGTTCAGCAGCGAGGCTATATGAGACGTGGATCTACTGATTAACGTGGAATCCGAACCACATGAGCTCCCGCCGGGAATCGAACCCCGGTCTCCCACGCCAAAGGCGCGTACGCTAACCGCTTAGCCACAGAGGAGCTCTGGTTTTAATTAGAAGTCGCAATTATATTATTTTAAACAGTGTTGCCAACTTAAATAAACTGCTAAATATTATTCTACATAGAGTGCAAATAACTTAGTTAAACTGCAAAATATTTTAAAATTGCTCGTAATTTGTTTTATCGTGCAAGAATATTTTCAAAAGACGTTTTCCATAGTTGCTGGGCTACTTGTTGATATCAAAGTTTTCGTTCCAGCAATACATATAAATGCAAATTGTAACTTTTTCAGTAACTAGTTGATCCCCTAAGTCTTAAACGTGGTATACACTTTAGATTAAAACCGTGCTTAAATACAAGTTCTAATTACACCCTAATTACATTTCACTTGTTTTAGTTTGATCACCGACCACCTCAAACTCGATTCACACAATATAGCTATACGAGGGTCACTATGAAAGTTTTGAGATACGCATTTTTGTGGCACAGTATTTGAATTCCAACAATTGCGTTCGGTAGTGGTATCCAGAGCCAAGAATCGGAGCAAGTTTCAACTCGCCTCGCTTATCAGCGTGGCCGTATCGCCTTCACTTGTTTGTTGATGTGAGCAGCATTCGGCTGTCTAGAATAGAGCTCGAAAGGGAACATTTTCGGGCAATGATCCTTTACGATTTCAAAAGTGGTTTGAAAGAAACACAAAGCCTTGACCGTTTGCAGAGAGCATTTGGAGACCTTGCTCCTTCCGGTGCTACAATTTTTCGGTGGTTTGGTGAATTCAGAAGAGGACGGACATCGCTTAAAGATGAAGAGGGAGCTGGACGTCTGGCAACAGCTGTGTCAGATGAAAACATTGCCGCTGTGAAACAAATGATTCGAGAAAATGCTCGAACAACTTTCAAGGACATTGAATCTACAGTGAACATTGGATCGCCAGCAGTAACAAAAATTCTTCATGATCATCTTCGGCTCAGAAAGTTCATCTCGTTGGGTGCCTCACGCTTTGAACAGCAGAAGCGCATGCGTGTGGAATGGTGTGAAGAAATGCTTGCAAAATTTGATGGAGGCAATTCTCGACGCGTCTCTAACATTGCTACTGGTGATGAGACTTGGATCTATCAATTTGACCCTGAAAATAAACGGCAGTCTACAGTTTGGTTCTTTCCAGACGAAAATCCACCCACGAAAGTGAAGCGACCGCGAAGTGTTGGGAAGAAAATGGTCGCAACTTTCTTCTCCAAATCTGGCCATGTTGCAACTGTTCCACTTGAAGAACAAAGAATTGTTACTGCTCAGTGGTACACCACTGTTTGTCTAACAAAAGTGTGATCCTGCTTCATCAAGACAACGCGTCCGCACACACGGCCAACATCACAATTCAGTTTTTAGAATCTATGGAGGTCAAACTTATGACTCATCCGCCGTATAGCCCTGACCTGGCCCCGTTTGATTTTTTTTCTGTTCCCCAGGATCAAAGATCGCATGCGTGGGAAGAGATTTTTCAGCCCTGAAGAAGCTGTAGTGGCTTACGAGAATGAACTTTCAACACTTGAAGAAAAAGAGTGGCAACATTGCTTCCAAAAGTGGTTTTCTGGGATGCAAAAGTGTGTACAGTGTAATGGTGAATACTTTGAAAAAATGTAAGTGTTAAATTGATTTTAAGTATGTAAGTTATTTCACATCTTAAAACTATCGTAGTGACCCTCCTATGCAGTTATTCAAGGAGTTACAGTTAGTAATACACATTGTGTTGATTTTTGATTTGGTTTGTTTTAGCTCAACGTCCCACGGTTATGCTAGTACGGCTCAAGGAGACGTAGAGTTACAGATTATAGTGGAATCCGAATCACTTCGGTCGTTTAACTGTACCCCCACCGGGAATCGAACTCGACGCGAACCGAAGTCAAACGTGCTAGCCGTTAGACCAAAAGGGGGATCTTACATTGTGTTGATTTATATTATTGAGTCAGTGTTGCCAGATCCGAATATCAAAAAGCGGCGTGTCTGTGCTCCAAAACTAACGGCTTTGAACTATTTGCAGCCCAAATATAAAGAAAGAATTATTTGGTAACTAATGACTGCTACTAATGAAATAATTTTTAACATAACCTGGAAAATGTGTTGGACATATTGCAAGAAGAAATTATGATCGATGAACGAAAACAATTCTAGGCTGGATACCACCAGTGTTTCTTCCAGACATGTTTTTTTTTTTTTTTTTTGGGGGAGCACTGCTCCCGGAACTCTGAGAGTTCTCCCCCGTAGGTGACCAAAATAATACATCTATAATATAATAATAAATAGAATAATATCATGTGATAATAATGTATGCCCCTCTGAATACTAAGGTGGGTGCGCCATATATGGAATACGTTCCTAATATGAAATACCAGACTATTTTGTCAGCTATGTGCTGCCACCGAATAGACTTTACGTAAACTTTTGCACTGTGTCAACCTCCGTCTGCGCATGAGTGGTTTGCTGCCGAACGATAACATAACATTTCCTTTTGTTGCAGAATAGTTTTTTGAAGAACTTGAGTTTTTCGGACGTATATTTCCAGGCTGCTGAATATACGCAAAGAGGCATATATTATTGTTGAGTTTGTGATATTTAGATTACATATATAGTGTACCGTAAGGGCATAAAGATTCAGTACACAGAGAATCACGTAAGGAAGATAGCTATCCAAAATGGCGATTATCCTAATATGGAATACCAGCAGGATCCTAATATGGAATATTCCTAAATAGGTTCATTCGTATGTGAACTAGAAGTGAAGAAGAATAACTGAATTTTAAGTTATATTACACCTGGCATTGTTTTAGACCGAGCATCAGGGAAGTCTCCAAGTCGAAATGTTTCGCATTTGTGTTGTCTGTCTACAGGGTGTCCATAAAGTCTGGATACATGGGGAAAAGCACAATTTAGTCAATTTAATGCTAATGGATAATATTTTCTACATTATTTCCGTGCTGTTCAATGCATAATTTGATGCGCTTTGTAAGATTAAGGTGAACTCGATGGAATAGGTCTGAATTGCCGTCGATTTCAGCACACCGACTGGTAATGCGTTCTGTCAGGTGATTTAAATTTCTAATCTTCATCGAATAAACTTTCTCTTTCAGCATATCCCAGAAAAACAAAACAAGTGAAGAAAGGTCTGGCGAACGAGGGGACCACTTCACATGACCTCTTCTCCCAATCCAGTGAGGGGAATTGTCATTCAACCAATCTCTAACAGCTGCAGCAAAATGGGCAAGGGCCCCATCCTGCTGAAACCAGTCTGGAAGTCCCTCACTCAAACGCTCAATTTGAGACATCAGTTTGTCTCTCATCATGTTTAGATAAGTCTCACTAGTTATATGTACATCAAAGAAGAAAGGTCCTAGCACGGAACGGGGTTTGTCCAACATACTGTCTATATCATTAAACTTGGTGATTAATTTCCCGACGGCAGTAAAACAAATAGGTCGACAATAGGGGTGTCGAAGGTTAAATTCTTGCGCATTTTTGTGATACGATCATCCTTTTCGTCCACTTAAAGAGTACCAACTCGACTCGTTCTTCTTTAGTCAGTCATCATTCAATCTGGAAAAATAAAAACAAATTACTAGAATTCCCTATTTGCCCAGACTTTATGGACACCCTGTATGTGGGTATCTGTTTGTGTGTGTCTGTGTGTCTCGCGATAACTCCTGAGCACATCAACCAATTCGAATAAAACTTTCACAGATTAATTATTTGTTCAAATGTCTCAACTGCCATGTCGTATACAGTGTTAAGTGAAGAGTACAGCACGACAGTACCGATTGAAGTAGTGAGTCCGCTACCACAACTACAGCCGCAGCATCGCAGCACACGTAGTCGAAAGCAAGGTGGGCAAAAGTACTTACGAATACTCCGCACAAAAACGATTTAGAAGCTGCCTCTACTTCATCACAACGGGCCTTTACCTCATCATTACTTTCTAAGCCCCAGCCCAAAAAATCCAATCGAAACAGCCAAAGAAAAGGACTTCACACTACTACAAATTAGATACTTAATCCGAAGAATCAGTGAGTGACTTGAACGAAAGTAGTGACAGTTTAAGTGATCCTACTGATGATGTTGACGATGATGAGGAAAGCGGACATTGTGGTAAATTGTAGTCGCTCAGTGCAGGGGAGGATGATTGGTTAAAATGCCCAGTTTGTAAAAGATCCCACGAAATGTCTCCCGTGAAAGGTGGAGAAAAATATGTTTTTGTCCATTGTTCTGCTAAGTAAAATTGGAATCAAAATTTAGACGCCATAAGACACGCTGATCCAGTATGTTTGAACTTTTTCTTTTATATATGTTTTTACTTTATTTGTCGCACGTAGTTTGATTCCCGTTCTATTATTTTTATTATTGGTTGTAGCTAGTAAACATACTTATTCCAAGTTAAAAGATATTATAGCTACTCCAAAGGTTAAAATAAGTAGATATTATAGCCTATTACAGTAATTTACAAACATAGATCTAATAATGAAGAAGTCAAGTTCGATAATTATCTTTGTACTACGTAAAATTCTGGTATTTCTGCTGTTTTATATTTTAATTATCTTAAGTATGTTATGTAATTTTATGTGCACTTGTCTTATAGACCTACCGAATATGATATATAGGCTACAATGCCTACAACGCGACATTTGGATAATTCGATCATGGGGACGATCCCTGCTCAGACCACCCATCCTGAGTGAAGTTTTTGTGGTTTTCCTCAGTCCTATCAGGCGTATGTCGAGAGGGTTCTTTCCCTGAGGTCAGGATCAAGTCTTTTCCAATTCGTAGACTTATCTTAAGGGCCAATGTGACCTCGGAGTTGGGCCTTTGCTCCTTTCCTTGAACTAATAAATAAATTTATTTCTTAAATAAGCAAATAAATTGCTCGAATGCATTTCCCATTCTCGAATTATCCAAATTTCGTAGATGCACATATTTTGTTCTAGTATTCCATTTTAAGAACAGGTAGTGTTCCATATTAGGAGCGGGGTGTGCCTAATATGGGAAATTGAGTTTCTTTCAATTTTGTAATATTGTAAAAAATCAATAATGTGGAACAAACTTTCATACTCGTATTTTGTTTTACAAAGGTACCACAAGTATTATGATGTATAATATTTTTATTCTGGAATACACCTTTCTGAGAAATAAAGAAGAAACAAAAAGTATTCCATATTCGGTACTTTTACCCTACGTGTGCCCCCGGAACATTTTTTTCTGAAAGAAACACTGGATACCACGAGACAAAAACAGCCTAGGAAACGTCCGCAAACAAGAAGGTGTGACGAAATCAAGAACCGCTGGGGAGTAACCTGGGGAGAATTACCCAAGACAGATAGTTGTGGAGAAGTCTTGGGAAAACCTTCATCCAGCAGTGGATTGACAATGGTTGATTATGTTGGTGATGATTTTATTGAGTAGAGTTAATTGTGAGTTTAACGTACCTTTCAGCAGCGAATTGCATTGAATTTCCTTCCTCAGCCAGAGCCAATTAGCGTCGACTTTCTCATGCTTGGAGTGACGTCGAGATGAAATCGTTGTTGTGACGATTGCAGCCGTGTAAAGGTTGAATTTTATTCAGTCTTGCGTTGCGTGCTTTGCTTGAAAATTTATCTTGTCGACAGTAAGTTGTTTTATTCTATTGGCACTTAAAAACAAGAATTCAATTTTTTTAAAAAAACCAAAATAGCAAGACTTTTAATGGGTCTTCCCGTTCTGACTAAAGGCCCTCCAGCACTTTGTAGAAAATATGTTAAATTATCTTGTCTTCAGGTAGAATGGGAATTCTCGTTCTACCTAATTTTTCGACACGAGGAATTCTTCAATAGAATTTTTCTTTAGTAATTGTAACATTCTGTAATAAGAATAACTATTTCTTTAAGTTTTATCATAAATTTTAGATGTTATTCTACTTGTTCTTCTCGGAAACATGACTAGATAAAGTTCTATTATGAACAGTGTTATTCATATCTATTTGAGTAAAAATGAATGTGATTAAGAAAGAAAGTTACTTGCAGAGAAATGGAAAATTGATTGACTCAGTTGCATAAAGCCGTTTGACATTGTAGCTGAAACGAAGATAAAACAAACTTAATTCGGTCTCTTATCAAGTCATTTCACAACAAACTTTTATTCAGTTTTCCAGTAGTTCACTTATAACATGCTAATGCTCGCAGACAGGGACGGCTTTAGGATTTTAATTTTGGGTAGGCCCGCTCATACACATTTGATTGATTAATGAAAATAAAAAATTACTTTTACATTAGTGGTTGATGTTGTTTATTAAATAATTATTTATCATTAATATAAAAAGTGGAAAATTTATTTACTCTTTATTGTATCTTTTAGTGTTTATATATTTTTCAAATTTTTTGGGGGCAGGCTCGTGCTTACCCGGCCTACTGCTATCACCATTGTTCGCTTACGTAAAAGGTGCCACAGGTATCAATAGAATAAAACAACTTACTTTCGACAAGATAAATTTTCAAGCAAAGCACGCAACGCAAGATTGAATAAACTTCAACCTTTACACGGCTGCAATCGTCGCAACAACAATTTCATCTCGACGTCACACCAAGCATGAGAAAGTCGACGCTAATTGGCTCTGGCTGAGGAAGGAAATTCAATGCAATTCGCTGCTGAAAGGTACGTTAAACTCACAATTAACTCTACTCAATAAAATCATCACCAACATAATCAACCATTATCAATAAGGTCTTTCGAAAACTTCTCCACAACTATCTGTCTTCGGTAATTCTTTTTCAGGTTACTCCCCAGCGGTTCTTGATTTCGTCACACCTTCTTGTATGCGGACATTTTCTAGGCTGCTTTTGTCTCGTGGTATCCAGTGTTTCTTTCAGAAAAAAAATGTTCCGGGGGCAAACTTAGTATTTAGAGGGGCATATATTATTATCACATGGTACTATTCTATTCAAGGGAGAGGAAGGGAATGGCGATCAGTTGGGAATGGCGATCAGCCCACTTTGCCCTCTTACGTGACCCGAGAAGAAGTCAAACTAGTGCTGCCATCTGCCTCTTGTAGCAAGGTTTCTTGTGTATTGTCGACGAAGTTTTCTGAGAAGACTGAAGTCTACAGCGTGCTGAAAGTTGTTTTTGTTGATTTTCTTATAAGGATCTGCATATTTCAACTCACGATACGTACAATTTTAAGTTGTAAGATCTTGAAGTTACTAAGATTCATAAAGTTATATTTACGTCTAATGCACGACACATAGTTATATTTCAAATAAACTACGTTTTACAGTATAACCAGCTCAATTTTCAAAATGGCGCAATGTTGGGAATGCCGATCAAAGTGATCGATTTTCCATCATAGTGATTGCCATTCCTAACAAACATTTATAATACTTCTCCAGCCAAAAATTATAAAAGAGGCTAAACCTAAGATATATAATACGCCTACTTGAGTTAAACACTTAAAATATTGGTATCGGTGTAACCTTTGTGGATCGTGGGTGCATGCTGACTGTACTGTTCTGGACTCACCACGTGGATATATCTGTGATGTGTCTTTGAAAAAACATCAATAAAACATTCAGTTGACGTTTCTCAGTCTTTCGAAGGCGCAGTTTAGCAAAAAACATAAAAAATAAAAACTTGAACTGCCTATGAAACTATGTGTATTTATTAAGCTTATACTGTGACCGCCATTACCAACATGTGATGGAAATGGCGATCAAAGTAGCAATTTGAATTTTTTCCATCGTGTTCCCGAATTGAAAGGATGATTCTCTTTTTATTTTACACACTTATTGTAGAACAATTGGAGTACGTATTTACAAATTTGTTTCAATATATAATATTTTGCAAATGAAACTACGTAATAACCCATTTTTCTTAGGTGATCGCCATTGCCCACCTCTCCCCTATTATTATATTATAGATGTATTATTTTGGTCACGTCCGGGTGAGCACTCTCAGAGCTCCTGGGGCAGTGCCCAAAAAAAAATGTCTGAAAGAAACACCGTTGGTATCCAGCCTAGAATTGTTTTCGTCCATCGATCATAATTTGTTCTTGCAATATGTCCAACACATTTTCCAGGTTATGTTAAAAATTATTTCATTAGTAGCAGTCATTAGTTACCAAATAATTATTTCTATATATTTGGGCTGCAAATAGTTCAAAGCCGTTAGTTTTGGAGCACAGACAGGCCACTTTTTATATTCGGATCTGGCAACACTGACTCAATACAGTGGTGCCCACCCCTCCTCATGACCATGACGCACCCCCTCTCAATTGCCTATCCGTAGGTGTTCTTCCATGAAAAAAATCTTTTCGATTAATTTTTACACCCTCTCAAACATATTTATATAGATTTTAACACCCCCCATATTTCAATGACGCAGTTTGCGTCATAGCCCCCCCTTGTGGGCACCCCTGCATTACTCAAAGTTTGTATTATTATTATTATTATTATTATTATTATTATTATTATTATTATTATTATTATTTCATTAGTACCTAGTTGTGGTTACGCTACGAGAAAAAAATAGGGAGGGAGACTGCAACGAATGACCATGTGGCAACGTTGCACTGTATCGCTGGATGAACAGGAAACACGATTCAGAAGGGTCGTACAGTGCAGCCGGGTATAGATACAGTTCTATTATGAACAGTGTTATTCATATCTATTTGAGTAAATTGAATGTGATTAAGAAAGAAAGTTACTTGCAAAGAAATGGAAAATTGATTGACTCAGTTGCATAAAGCCGTTTGACATTGTAGCTGAAACGAAGATAAAACAAACTTAATTCGGTCTAGTATCAAGTCATTTCACAACAAACTTTTATTCAGTTTTCCAGTAGTTCACATATAACATGCTAATGCTCGCAGACAGGGGCGGCTTTAGGATTTTAATTTTGGGTAGGCCCGCTCATACACATTTGATTGATTAATGAAAATAGGAAATTACTTTTACATTAGTGGTTGATGTTGTTTATTAAATAATTATTTATCATTAATATAAAAAGTGGAAAATTTATTTACTCTTTATTGTATCTTTTAGTGTTTATATATTTTTCAAATTTTTTGGGGGCAGGCTCGTGCTTACCCGGCCTACTGCTATCACCATTGTTCGCATACGTAAAAGGTGCCACAGGTATCAATAGAATAAAACAACTTACTTTCGACAAGATAAATTTTCAAGCAAAGCACGCAACGCAAGATTGAATAAACTTCAACCTTTACACGGCTGCAATCGTCACAACAACAATTTCATCTCGACGTCATACCAAGCATGAGAATGTCGACGCTAATTGGCTCTGGCTGAGGAAGGAAATTCAATGCAATTCGCTGCTGAAAGGTACGTTAAACTCACAATTAACTCTACTCAATAAAATCATCACCAACATAATCAACCATTATCAATAAGGTCTTTCGAAAACTTCTCCACAACTATCTGTCTTCGGTAATTCTTTTTCAGGTTACTCCCCAGCGGTTCTTGATTTCGTCACACCTTCTTGTATGCGGACATTTTCTAGGCTGTTTTTGTCTCGTGGTATCCAGTGTTTCTTTCAGAAAAAATGTTCCGGGAGCAAACTTAGTATTTAGAGGGGCATCACATGGTACTATTCTATTCAGGAGAGAGGAAGGGAATGGCGATCAGTTGGGAATGGCGATCAGCCCACCTTGCCCTCTTACGTGACCCGAGGAGAAGTCAAACTAGTGCTGCCATCTGCCTCTTGTAGCAAGGTTTCTTGTGTATTGTCGACGAAGTTGTCAGAGAAAACTGAAGTCTACAGCGTGCTGAAAGTTGCTTTTGTTGATTTTCTTATAAGGATCTGCATATTTCAACTCACGATACGTACAATTTTAAGTTGTAAGATCTTGAAGTTACTAAGATTCATAAAGTTATATTTACGTCTAATGCACGACACATAGTTATATTTCAAATAAACTACGTTTTACAGTATAACCAGCTCAATTTTCAAAATGGCGCAATGTTGGGAATGCCGATCAAAGTGATCGGTTTTCCATCATAGTGATTGCCATTCCTAACAAACATTTATAATACTTCTCCAGCCAAAAATTATAAAAGAGGCTAAACCTAAGATAGATAATACGCCTACTTGAGTTAAACACTTAAAATATTGGTATCGGTGTAACCTTTGTGGATCGTGGGTGAATGCTGACTGTACTGTTCTGGACTCACCACGTGGATATATCTGTGATGTGTCTTTGAAAAAACATCAATAAAACATTCAGTTGACGTTTCTCAGTCTTTCGAAGGCGCAGTTTAGCAAAAAACATAAAAAATAAAAACTTGAACTGCCTATGAAACTATGTGTATTTATTAAGCTTATACTGTGACCGCCATTACCAACACGTGATGGGAATGGCGATCAAAGTAGCAATTTGAATTTTTTCCATCGTGTTCCCGAATTGAAAGGATGATTCTCTTTTTATTTTACACACTTATTGTAGAACAATTGGAGTACGTATTTACAAATTTGTTTCAATATATAATATTTTGCAAATGAAACTACGTAATAACCCATTTTTCTTAGGTGATCGCCATTGCCCACCTCTCCCCTATTATTATATTATAGATGTATTATTTTGGTCACGTCCGGGTGAGCACTCTCAGAGCTCCTGGGGCAGTGCCCAAAAAAATGTCTGAAAGAAACACCGTTGGTATCCAGCCTAGAATTGTTTTCGTCCATCGATCATAATTTGTTCTTGCAATATGTCCAACACATTTTCCAGGTTATGTTAAAAATTATTTCATTAGTAGCAGTCATTAGTTACCAAATAATTATTTCTATATATTTGGGCTGCAAATAGTTCAAAGCCGTTAGTTTTGGAGCACAGACAGGCCACTTTTTATATTCGGATCTGGCAACACTGACTCAATACAGTGGTGCCCACCCCTCCTCATGACCATGACGCACCCCCCCTCAATTGCCTATCCGTAGGTGTTCTTCCATGAAAAAAAAATCTTTCCGATTAATTTTTACACCCCCTCAAACATATTTTTATATAGATTTTTAACCCCCTCCCAAATATTTCAATGACGCAGTTTGCGTCATAGCACCCCCTTGTGGGCACCCCTGCTCAATAATTTAAATCAACACAATGTGAGGACCCCCATTTGGTCTAACGGCTAGCACGTTTGACTTCGGTGCGCGTCGAGTTCGATTCCCGATGGGGGTACAGTTAAACGACCGAAGTGATTCGGATTCCACTATAATCTGTAACTCCACGTCTCCTTTAGCCGTACTACCATAACCGTAGGACGTTGAACTAAAACAAACCAAACCAAAAATCAACACAATGTGTATTAGTAACTGTAACTCCTTGAATAACTACATATAGCTATATGGTATGGATCTTCTTTGAGGTGGTCGGTGATCAAACTAAAACAAGTGAAATGTAATTAGTAGGGCAACCCAAAAGCGTAAAAAGCATAAATAAAACACAACAGCAGTTTACACATGTAGTTGGTACCTTCAGTATGGTTGTGGTTGTCTAAGGGTCCAGAAGAAACTAATTTTAAAAGCATAATAAAGCATAGTTTTGAGAAATAAAGCATAATTTAAAATATATAGCACAATTCTTGGAAAATTCTGTTTAACTGCAAGTTTAACATACTGTATTAATATATAAAAAAATTATATATTTACAATGCAAAATCTTTGAGAACATAACAAGGGAACAATGAAAACTTATTTTTATTTCTGTAAACTTTTCAGTTTAATCCTTTGATGTGGAGAAAGAGAAAAAAGGAAAAAGAACAAGAAAATTTTCCTCCAACAATGAATAAACAATAGTTTTATTCTAAGTGTAACTGCGCAGTTATGTATGATAATTCGAAATGTATAAAAAGTGCACAAGAACTCCACGTGTACCTCTTGAACTTGAGCACTTTTGGTGGCATCTTTTCCTTTCGGTATATATGCACCTCTAAGGAGCATACAAGTGATATAGAAAGTTCACTAAATATGAAAGAAACTGGTTGCATAAAATATTAATAAAGATATTTACAATATTTAAGGTATAGTAAATATTATACATTATACACGATTAATGAAAATCAATGGTTGAAATTAACAGTAAAGCATAATAAAGCATAATTTCGAAAAATGTAAAGCATAATTAAGCAAAAAAAAAAAAAGCATAACGTGGGTTGCTCTAAGAACTTGTATTTAAGCACGGTTTTAATCTAAAATATACACCACGTTTAAGGCTTAGGGGGAAGAACTAGTGTTACTGAACAATTATCAGTTACATTTAATTTTAGTTACAATTTCCATTTATATGTATTGCTGGAACGAAAACATTGACATTAACATTATAATTTAGCTGTTATTTGCACTATATGTAGAATAATATTTAGCAGTTTATTTAAGTTTGCAACACTGCTTAAAGTAATGTAACTGCGACTTGTAATTAAAACATCCAAAAAGTATTGTTGAAATGTTGTAGATGCAAAGGAAAGCAACAACCACTATAAAAATTTAATACAAATACAGTAGAGCGTCGATTATCCGAAGTAATTGGGGGACATGGGTCAGGGGCGGATCCAGAGGGGGGCGCTCGGGGCGATTGCACCCCCCCCACAAGAGAAAACTTTCTTATTTTATATATAAATAAACCCATCCATAACAAGTTTGGAGCTCTTAAAAGTAGCAGTATTACCGCCGACCGCCCCCCCCCCCAGAAGTCCGTCCTGGATCCGCCCCTGACATGGGTGTTCGGAAAACTGGTTTATTCGGGTAATCGAACTGTACTGTACTGTACTGTACTGTACTGCACTGTACTGGCCTGTACTTCTACAGCCAGTGCCAAACCGACACATTGCTTCAGCAGCCCCATTAGAAGCAATGTTCCGCCAGCGGTGGCTCAGTGCGGCGACTTCTGTGGGAAACTTGCTTTGGAAGTGAGGGGGATGATGGACGGTAGGGTGGGAGAGTAACAGGTGCAAGCGAGTACACAGTTCGGTTAAGCGGTCGTTCGGTTGACCGACGTTCGGATAATCGACGCTCTACTGTACGTCATTTTAAACAGTATAACAATCACTACCAGTGTGTTTGGTATTTCTAAAACTGTTTGAAATAACAATTGATGTAAATTGCATTATGATGATTTAAGTCTTTTAGAAGCATCTACACGATGAAACGTGATAGGTCAGCACGCTTTCGAAGTCTTTAGAAAAAGTTAAATTCTCCATTTCTTGTAACTTTGTTCCTTAATTCATTCGAAATACATTATACCGTGATAATAGTATTTGACGCTAAGATACAATTTATGCGCCTTGCACCGTCCATGCTATTTGAGTTATTAGAGATCTCCAAAATGTTGATGTTAGTGATACTGTATTGCCCTGGTACTGAATAATGTATGCAGTTTTATTTAGTATGTAAATTACAAATAGGTAATACAGTTCGCAGTGCAATTTGAGAAAATACAACTTCATGCTGGGTTGGCAACACTGCATGTTTATTTAATGGTTTTGCAGAGTATCTAGAATTTTCCCTTGAATACTTCACACAACATGGTACAAAATTTCAGCGTTTTAAGATAGAGAGAGAGAGAGAGAGAGAGAGAAGGCTATGTACATCAGCAGTGGATTTTGTTTCGGGAGAGATTTGAGGAACGGGTAAGAAACATTTGTGTTGTACGTGCAATGCGAAAAAATGACCATTAATTTATTACGGGTGGGGCTTGTGCCTGATAGCCATCCCCTAAATACGCCACTGAACATCAGTCAACCGTTCCCATATAATCTAACACAACAACGAAAAAAAGTTTGAGTAAAGCCAATTTTAATAGCTACCAATATTCGAGGCGAGACCGAGACTTTGAAGAGTTACCTAAGTCTCGTCTCGATTTAAAGAGGTCTATCTCGGTCTTGGTCTCGTTTCGGCATTTAAAAGTCCGTCTCGGTCTCGTCTCGAATTATCGAGACGAGGGTCTCGGTACCATCCCTAGGGATGACGTCCCTTGGCGAATATACTGCCCAGGGGATCAAAGAGGAAGAAAGGAATGGGGCACGAAGGAAGCCCCCTGGGACTATTATGTTGTTCGGTACCATCCTGCCATTCGGCTGGCGTTAATGAGGAAAACTCAGGAAAAGCCCCACTCAGGATGATTGCCCTGAAAAAGCTGTTAACTTTTCGACTTAGTGTCTCCACCGGGAATCAGGCCCGTATCCACATGGGGCTAGGGTGGGCCGAGCCCCCTCAAATTTTGCCTTCCCCCCTCTAAGTTTTCACAGTAGGCTTGCAAATGAACTATAATATGGTGATGAACTATAATATGGTTGGGTTGCCCCCCCTAACTTCTACTTGGCCCCCCCTACATTTTTGGGCTGGCTACGTTCCTGCCGGGAATCGAGGACGGGACCTCTCACTTAAGGCGAGAGTATTAGCGATTACGCTATGCAGGTTCACTTGGGACGTTAAACTATTCATCTGGGACATATGTAAATTTAACTTAATTTTCGGAATGATTTTTCAAATTTTAATAAATTTATCTTCACATTAAATTTGATACCCTGAAAACCATTGTTTCCCCACTGAATAAATTCTTGTATGTGCCTTATAGAGTTGAAATTATTTTGTATTAAAAATAAGATTTTGAGTTGGATTTAGATTGACACACAGAGGTGAATATTCTTCAGAACATAGATATCGACGATTTTTTTTTTTTTTTTAATGAAGATACAAAGGGAAAATGTGTTCAGGGTAGCTTTCAATTTAGGTCCTGAATTTATTTTCAGATGTAAGGGTCTGTACGGTAGATTCCCTGGATATTTTCTAAATAACAGCAACTGTAGTATAAATACACTCCATAGATGACAGAAGAACTCTACTGTTGCTATTGATTGAAATAATTTCAAAATCGTACACAAGTTTTAACAACTACATTTCGAATTAATCTTCAATTTAGAAGCGTATTCATGTGTTTATGTCACACTCTAATAATTGGTAGAAGTATCCCCAGCTAAATAAGAAGTTTAGAATACTCGCATGTAATTGATGTTTCCATTGAGGTTGGGATACGATAGGAACCACTCTAAACTGAAAATTTTACTTCACTGACGCCATTCAAGTTTTAATTTTTGAAGAAGCATTTTTAGGTGCTTTATGCCTTTGCTTCGTTTGATTAATATAAAACGTGTGTAATTATTATTCTTTAATTGCGGTTGATTAGCGCTAAATAATTTGTGAGAAGATCATAGTTGCCAGTTAATTTTTGAACTCATTGTGAAGTCCGATAAAGGAATGGTGTGTTATCATTCATATACTCTTATGCTATGAAAAGAAATTTTTCTTTCACGTAAGTTCTCATGCTTTAGCCTCATATATACCTCTTGATCCTAGGTATAATTTTAGATTATGAATGAAAACCTGTGTAACAGAGGATGATCTCTAGGCTTGTTAGGTCTAGAGAGCTGTATATCTACTTTTTTTTTTTTTTTCAGCAGTACGGAAAACACGAGTTTTCGTTTGTGATGATTAAAGTTTTATTTATTTTGTAGTGACAGATACATAATTGAGAATATATTTCACAGCTCAAATCTAATCGTTGCTAAAATAAAATAAAAAGAAGTCGGAAAGATACAGCGCCACTTTTTTTAAAATTTTGATTTCAATAAATTTCTTTAAAATAATCCGTTGGTATTAGGAAAAAATACCTGGATGTTGGGTTACTAAGCAGAATTCGGTTCTTTTCCCTTCTTGCTTTTGAACATCTTCAAAACCTTTTTAAACAGTGGCGTATACTTGTTTGATGGCTTTGGCTACTACTAACTTTTATAACACCCGTACATATTATTATTATTATTATTATTATTATTATTATTATTATTATTATTATTATTATTATTATTATTATTATTATTATTATTATTATTATTACTGGAGTTTAGTTTCCGCGTTATTATACAGTCTTCAAAATAAAAAAAAAAATAATATAACACCTTCGTTTTATCAAGTAGATAAATAATTATGATTTTCTCTTCACTAGTAAGACATATAATATTATTAGTATTACAGAAATATGATAGTAATTTCTACCTTCATTTGTTCCATGAACTATCCCTATATTTTGCTTTTGATAGGTTTTAACCCTACTCACCAGAGTAAATGGAAGCTGTCCGTGTAATGAAGAACGCTGAAATAGGCGATTAGCCAACGAACGAGCCTCAGTCTGTATGAGCCTTGGCAACGGAACGCAAATAGTATAAGTATTTATAACAGCTATGCCAACTATCGCAAAATGCTATAAAATACAAAATTTTCGTTGCGTTGACGCAAACTGCTACTGAACGAGGTTCAAGTTATCCGACACAATTCTCAGAGACCCCCAAAATGCCTTCTCATTACTCATATAATTTTCCTTTACTCTTCGCTCGCGCCCAAGAAACCAATTTCTCTAGAGGCAACTGCTGTTACCTGGCAGCCCTTTCGGACGCTATGGGCGGAGGTGAAGAGTTGGAGAATGCGCTGATACTATTCTTGCTGTAGTAGCTAGAGAGTGGTTTCTTCTGCGTTGTCATACCGAAAACCAGTAGCGTCATTTCAGATTTTGCTTGGGGGGACATGACCCCTTGATATAAGTAAAATTTCGCGTTTTTCACTGACTTACTACTATTCTATTGATAAAATCTATATAAATCTC
This sequence comes from Thermobia domestica, assembly GCF_964235325.1. NCBI lineage: Eukaryota > Metazoa > Arthropoda > Insecta > Zygentoma > Lepismatidae > Thermobia > Thermobia domestica. The sequence goes on from NC_137465.1 coordinate 50,569,411, forward strand.
AAACTCAGGGGAGGCAACTGCCCCTCCCTGCCCCTAAATGACGCCTCTGCCGAAGACCTGTTAATTTAGCGAGACAAACTGTGTATAAAGAGGTTAGTAAATCTCTCTAAATACATAGAGTTGTCAGAAACTTGTATCATTGAATGAAGATAGTAAAGTATAAAATGATCAATCTAATTTAGTTTATATTCTAATAACTTTATTTTGCAATATTCTAGGGTTACCGCTGATAGGCCCGGTAGCCTACCATACGCCACTGCTTTGAAAATATTGTGTCACGTCCAGTGTTTTTTTTTTTTTTTTACACTTCTAGGGGGGTATTCCCCTAGGAATTATCCAACCACTGCACCCTCCCGATGATAAGATAAATTGTGATTGCAAATCACTCTTACTGTTCACATTCTCCCCTCGTAATTTGATTTCTTACCCTGAACAGAGTTTTCTTGAAGAAAGCCTGGTCACTATATTCTTATATTTGAGTGTTTAATTAAAAACAAATAAATGAATATGTTCTACTTTGAAGAAAAGAAATATTGATAATAGAGGAAATACGTTAAAACTATCATAGAACTAAGTATAAAAGAATTGAGGATGGTTGATAAAATGCAGTAGTGAGCAGGTCACCGAAGTTGTAAACAAGTCACATCATTATTTAGTAAATAAAATTTACAGAAATGTATTCATCCAGTGACACCGATTTCAGCAATGATTTGGTACTCGAGCATTCTCCGTAATTTTTATGAGTATCCTCAACAACTCGCAAAATAGCAGAAGAAAGACTCAAGAGGGAAAAGAATAGATGAAAAGAGAAAAGAAACGAGAGGAAGAGTTGTAAAATTTCATCGCATTTCTTGGATACCCGTTATTTTGATAGAGCGGAGAGTGGTGGATATAAAGTTTAGGCAGACTTTACCAGGGATGAAAAGATATAAAATTAAAAAGAGCTTAAATCAGGGGTTAAAACTTTCGAACCCTAGAGCCTCCATGGTTACTGTCGCCATAAGCTCATTGTGAAAAAGAAGAAGAAGGAAATCAAACACTTAGAAACCAATTTTGATTCAAAACTACATAAAAATGCATTTCCAAAAGAATTAATCTTCATAATTGTACGAGAAAGTATTTCCTGCTAAGCCTGAGAGGTATTGCACACCCCAAGATCACACGAGAGCTCACACACTGATTTTCAAATTCCTCGCGTCGTTGAACTCATCTACACATCTTTTTCTCCATGTATTCTGACTGTACACCCTTTGAAATATAGTCGATATTGGTTGGGCAGCTATTATCCGTGACATACCAACATTCAATGTGAGCAAGATTTCCTTCGTTCACGAAGCCAACCCATGGAACATTTCAGAGGAAATCATTTTTAAGTGCGTCTCTTTCCCTCTTTATGTGTAATGGTAGAGTAGGGCATAGTGACTCAGTGGCTGAGCACTTATATTTGGTACGTTGGGTTTCTGGTTCGATTCTTAGCAAAGTAAGTTGCTTCTGAACATCATCATGTCCGTTAGTTTTCTCGAGATACTCTCGTTTCTTCCCACATTCTGATTCTACCGAATCTTCCATCATGATTGGCTAACGTTAGTAGCCAGTCATCTTTAGTCTTATGGGCATAATCATGGGACCTTAAGTTGAAATATTTCATTTTTTTATTTCTGTATATGTGTGTGTGTGTCCTGATAGGTCAGTGGTAGAGATAAATTTACAATCAACGCGTTTGTTTTTTTCTCCGTGCCTAAGTTTTGAATTTGCCACTGCGCTGAAACAGTTTGATAAAATATGTAAAGTTCTAGAAGTTACACTTCATAAGTAGAATTTTAGTGCATCCTGTAGGCTAGTTGTGTACTACGGATTTGGGTTTAGTTGAAAGTGTGTTTAGTTAGTGTTAATAATCAGATATGTCTACCAAATCTAGATAAAATAAGTCAAGTCTGAAATTACTTTAGTGTCCTGAGGAACGAGATAGCTGAATGTTATTCCTGTTCGAGGCAAATGTAATACGAAACTGGAAGGACTTCTAATCTTCCTGCCACTCAAAAATAAAAAAAAAAAAAAAAACTCGTGGTATAAATTTCCTTTATAGGTATCCAATTGTATTGCTGGGCCCAAAAGCACAGCTCATTCCTGCGCAGTATTATCAGACGTCGTCTTCTGAAACGTTCATCTATTACATAGTTTATTTGTAGTCGATAAATATAATTATTTCAGAGAATCAAAATGAAACTCATTATTTCAGCTGTTGTCTTTTCCAATATTACAAAACTCCACAGTTACACTACGAGAGAAAACCTTCCAGGGCACTTGTTTTACTCTCTAAAATGATCGTATGTCAGCATTGAACAGGATATGGTAGCCCTAGTTACATGCTTATTAGTTGGCCACCTCTATGCTGCAGCTGTACTAATCGTCATACTAGCGATGAACTGTCGATGGAGCGAAGGTCACCATAGTTACTTTGAACGAACAGTTCAAAATGAACGAAGTAAATGAGTGGGTTACTAGTTCACATGAATGAACCGTTCAAAAGGAACAATTCGTTCATAACGATCCATCACTAATTTGGCGTAATTTCCACACACTGAATAGTTTGGACAAGTGTACTATAATTTCTTTCTTCTAGACGAAGAATAGGGAAAAATAATTAAGTTCTATGTTCAGCCATCATAGTCTATGATCCCTCTTGTATGCTGTCATTAGATCACTGATAGATAATAAAAATACTACAAGTCATGATCCAATATATCTAAATTACCTATTAAAATTTCTTCCAGAAACTTCATAACATTTTCTTCTAATGTATATAATTTTTATTCCTTCACAGTAAGTATCAAAACGTAGCACAGAGTATATAAACATAATGGGCCTTATGCAGAATCATTTTGACGTATGATTAGCGTCATACTATAGGCCTGAGTACTGCAGGAAACATACGTATGCTAGTCGAAGTCTTTAGTATGGCACTAATCATGCATCAGAATGACTCTGCATAAGGCCCAATACGTATAAGATAGGGGTAGAAATGGTACATTTTCGAGAGACGTTGAATCAATTCCCTAAACCCGCTTCTCGCTAGCTATTATAGTTTTTGATTTATGACCCGTGAGTGATCGATCTCTATCACTTCCGATTTATATAGAAGATTGATGGAACCTGTTCTTATGACGCTAAATTTATTCCGGAAAATCCTTCTCAATATCTCTGACCGCTTTTGGTCTGATACCTGTCAACAGGCAGAGCCGTTCTATTAGACTTCCGATACTTATGCATAACTTAGTTTGGAAGTACAATAAACCCAGATAGAAGAAATATTATTCATCAAATCTATTTTCGTGCAGATTAAGAATACGGGAATTTCAAAAATTCTCTTACATCAGTTATTATGCCCTGAAGAATAACGGAGACCGCAGTGGCTCAGTGATAGAATGCTTATCTCTGGTGTATGGGGTCCCAGGTTCGATTTCAGCTCGCGCCAAGTGAGCTTTGTGGTGGACAAACGCCATGTGCGTGGGTTTTCTTGGGGTTCTCCCGTTTCTCCCACTTTATTCATTACAGCATTTCGTTCATTCTCATCACCACAGTCTCCTTTAGCGTATCCGGACGTAAAAGTGAAAGATTTCATTTCATTTCTAAATAATAACCTATGCATTCTACAGCATTCTATTCTTTTCTAATACCCAATAATAGCGTACAGATTGATGATATGCTTGGAAATTGATATGCCATAAAATCGATTATTCATGCAAAAAAATTGCACCGACATCTGCCAGCTAGTCACTACAAGCAAGAATGATATCTGCTTCGTTCAGACAATGTTCCTCATGAGACGAGACGAGACGAGACGAAAAGTATTGTTTTCTTGTCTCGTCTCCTAAGTTTAATAGGTCTCGTCTCGTCTCGATCCTTGAAGACTTCTTTCGCTCTTGTGTCGAAATTTTATTGCTCCATTTTATGTTTAATGTTTAAATTATGTTTATGTTTAAATTATGTTAATTTATGTTTTAAAAATTATATCTTATTTTTTCCTTAATTTCAACTACAAGTTTTCACAACCGTTCCGCGTCACAATTGTTCCACGAATAGTGTGATATAAGAACATTTAAACCAAATTTATTATTGGAGTAAATTGTGTAATGACTTGGATATTTTAAACGTTGATAAATGCTCTCCATTGCTTTCGTACCATCATTTGTGTTGTACGTATGATGTGAAAACGTAATAACGAAATTATTTCTAGGGGTATTAGCCCGATAGTCCCTAAATATGCCACTAATCAAAATATATTTTTCATAATATTTAGTCCATAAATGCAAGTTACCCTTCATAATTTTACTAAATACGTATGTTCATTGCATTGTTCATATAGAACATTATAATGGTGATGGATCAAACTTTTTAGTGCTGTATCTCACTGTCAGTTACATGAGTTACAAGTTATCCGCCTGCATAAATAAGTTCTTCATTTCTGAGTTAACAGATTTTATTCTTAATTTTCCAAAAACAAGTGGCCACCTCATTCTTGTTCTGTCTCTCTATTTAATTAAATTATATAGTGAGCGTGAAATGTAAAGATCTATTTTCGACGCAAGTGTTAATAAGCCGAGAAATAACTACATATCTATCTTTCTTTTCCTTTTTCAAAAATTAATAAAATCACTTCTGTTCTGTCTTGTAATTTATTTATAATAATTATTATTTTCCAAGTGTACAGTGAATATTTTAAATATATATTTTAAACATTCTATACAGAAGAAATCACTAGTGCAAGGTTTGGTCCCGCGAGATTTTAGATGGCTAAAGCCACATTGTCACGTTAGAAGAACTTGTAGCTGTCATAAAAAAAAAATAATCTTGAAACCCTACCACATTTCACCGTGTACACATAGTCTTGAAAGGGTCATAAAACATTTTTTCCATCTTGCAAGTAGTTGAACGATGCGCAACTTTCTGGGACGTCTTGCTTGCTACCTACTATCGCCCTCCCGCTGACATAAAAGAAAAAAACAGTTTCACCGCTTCCGAAACAATGGATTCTTTTGGACAGGGAGGGGAAGTGCGCCAAAATACACGTTTTTAATGAGGATGTTCACTGTTTGTCCATTTTTTTTTAGTGTAATAGGGTTAGGGATTGGTAGGTTGTACTTTATTCATCGATTTGTAGTTCCACAAGAATACATGCTTTTGCAGTATGTCTCCTTAACCCTAGCCATTAGTGGGTTACGCCCTCTCTTTGGCACAGTACTTACGACATTGACGGGTTAAATAATTTAGGATGGTCTAAGAGTAGTTTTATAAACCAACAGTGCTGAAAAAAATACAATAAACAAAATATTAGATAACTGAATAAAGAGAAATGTGCATACAAGAAAGCAACAAACATCTAAATGGTGCAGGTATAAACAGAAAAAGAAGAAAAAAATTTGGTATAGAAACAATGTGTTGTGTTTTTATGAAATAAAGATGATGATGTAAAATGAAATACAGTGCATACACGCCACAGTCACAGACACAGTGTTAGATATACGAATGCAGGTTAGTTCTTCTGTCTCGGGGCGACTCGAGACTGATGGAAACAAGGGGGCAGCCCAAGGTTAATATTGAAGTCAGACATTGTGCTACAATGGAAACAAATGAGGAAGATGATCGGGTATATGATATATATTAAAGATGTCGTGTTCTTCAGCTGTAGGATGTGTGGTTTTTAGATATAACGTGAGAAGAATGTTTAGTGCTGAATGTAAATATTTATACGGTGTCAGTTTCCGCATCAGCTTGTAAAGTATCAAGAAGTAATGGATGGGAGATTGATAGGCGGGATAGTATGTATTTCAAACGAAGGTCGGTAACATGTTGAATAAGGTGAGGGAAATTGATATGTTCATATGTCAGGAAGTTCGGATATGGTAACTTTATACGATATGCAAGTCGGATGGCATGGCGTTCCAATATCGATAAACGGTCGTAGAACTTTGTTGGAGCATTAAACCAAGCAATGTGACCAAACGTTAAGATAGGCCTAAGGAACATTTTATATGTATTTAATAGCAATGGGACGTTTAATCCCCAAGTAGTTCCAGTTAGGCGACATAGAAGGTTGAGCCGGATATTAGCCTTTTGTGATATTTTTTCAAGATGAGCCTTCCAGTTAAGTTTTGTGTCGAATACAACCCCGAGATATGTTGCCGTAGATGTTGTTTGCAGAGAATGTTCATTAAGCGTGACTTTGAGGTTTTGCGGATTGCGATGAACCTTGGAGCGGCGTTTCGGAGGTAAAAAGGCTAACGCTTGTGTTTTATCGCCATTGATAGTAAGTTTCCAAGTTTTACACCATTGCATAAATTCACTGAGAGTGGATTGTAATCTCATGCTAATCTGATGCATAGTTTTGCCAAGAGCTAGAAAGGCCGTGTCATCGGCATATTGAAATAAGTACACGTTTTGCATAGGTTTAGGTATATCAGAGGCATACAGTATATATAAAAGTGGGCTGAGGGCAGAGCCCTGTGGAACGCCACAATACGGAAAAATGGGATGTGAGATGGCAGATCCTATGTATACATATCCCATTCGATTAGTCAAAAATGAATATATGAAACGTAAGTAGCAGATAGGGAGGTTTAGTTTCTGTAATTTTTGTATAAGCCCATAGTGCCACACTTTATCGAAAGCCTTTTCAAGGTCCATTAATACAAGGCAAGATGGAAAGGCCTTGTTATATTGGTTTATTATTAGTGTAGACAGCCGAAGTAACTGGTCGTTAATGGAAAAACCTGGTCGAAAACCTGCTTGGTGTATGGGCAGTAAGTTATGTTCTTGAATATGCAAATGGAGCCGATGAACAAGAATTTTCTCAAATAGTTTACTGAACACTGTTGTCAGTTGTATTTTGCGATAAGAAGACACAGCATGCGCTGGTTTATGAGGCTTAAGAAACATGCAAATTTTGGATACCTTCCAATCCATTGGGTAAAAGCCGGTGCGCAGAATGAAGTTGTAGAGAGCAACAAGTAGTGTAAGTAAAGTGAGTGGAGCTTCCTTTAGGAGCCGGTAGGAAACATGATCGATGCCTGGTGCAGTGTTTCGTTTCTTAAGAAGTGCGCGTTGAAGTTCTTGAGTAGTGATTGGTGCTGTAAGAGGATGGTCGTTATCTATGACGTGTGATAGTGATGGTTGTTTGTCCACTAGAGTGCAGTGCTGTATGTGTGGAGAAACCTTTCTTGCCTTCAAGAAGTTGTAACATGTAAAGAATAAATAGAATAAATAGAAAGATCGGGTTGAACGTTTTTTTTTATGACAGCTGCAAGATTCATTTAACGTGGCAATGTGGCTTAAGTTTTATCCCGCGAGGATCTGGCCAGGCTAGATTTCGTCCGGCAAGATTTTCTTTATGTGAGATTTCGGTCGGCGAGATTTTCGCCAGGCGAGATTGTGCGCCGTGAGATTTTGGTTGCGATGTTTCATCCGCAAATCATCAACAAATCTGTTGTATTGGATGGTCAACTACAAAATAGAAGTATGCACGAATGTAGATATATGGACCAATATAGCTTTCTGTAAATGTATTTTTATTGATTCCGTGGAATTTGTGATCATTCCAATATGCGACCAGGCCATTACTTTTCATGTATCGGCCAAATTTGATTGAGAGTTTGATAAGATTTCTCAGCGGAAAATAATAATTCCAGTTTGCGACCAACCGGTAATTGGTTCTTTATATAAATCAGGAGAGTAGAAGTGATACACATTACCAGGTATTTTCCTCTAAAATTATGAAGTGTTATGAACTATGTAGGAAAAACAAGAATAAACGTATCTCTGTTCAAAAGTGATGCAATTCTAGATTCCTAAGAAGTAACGTAATGTTGGTCAGGAAACTGAGTCAAAATATTATATAACACACACACACGCACACACACACATATATATAAAATTCTGTAAAACACGTTTTCAGTCAAGATCAAGTAAAAAATGTTTCATTTGTTTACCTTTGGAATACCAATATCTGGTCCAAATGATCTAGATCCTCAAAAGTATTGTAATGTTAATTTATTTATTTTGTATATTACTGTTACTCACACGCCTAAAATGCCATGATTTGTTCTGTCATCTTCCCAGATATTTCTTATAAAGTTATAAGTTGTATTTTATAAAGTAACATTTCCTATTTTGGAATGCAAAATATTGATGATAATGCTTTTGCAATAATTTTGTGTTCCTTCTGTCGTGTCTCCTTTTTTCACCTCGCAAAAATCAAGATTTAGGATCAAAAATGGTTGAAAAATGAAAATAGGGAAAGTTCACCCTGTTTGACAATCTTGTTATAAAATACAAGTAAAAAGATGTGTAGGCTGATAACGTAGTCTCATTTCTGACAGCGGCCAGTCTTGCCTCCCGCAACTCTTTCTTTTTCCGAATCATATAATTAGATTGACAACTAACATAACTTTGAAGATATCCATTCTCCACATTATTAGATGAACGATCTTTTCTCATTTCGTAACTTGTTTCCTTCCTCTATACAAAGATAACTGATCATTTTTATAATTAAATTTGAACCATTAAAATAACACACACTCCGTTCCTATTTGATTCCATTTATTTATATTTTATATCTGGTTGCCCCTGACAACCTACTGTCCAAAGACCTATTATTTTATCGAAACATTTGAATATCTTTTATACATTGATAATCATATTATTTAAAAACATTTCTTTCTCTTCTTCAGATAGTAACAGCCTAGTACATATTTGGAATATCTTATTGCCCAAAATTACTAATATACAATGTACTGTTGTACCTACCAACGTTCTGAAGATCAGTGAGGAACAATGGTGTGACAATTTGTTTCCAGCGTTGTCACATTTCCTTATAAAAAGTAATATTAATGAACTATAAGAGCTAGTTTTAAAAAAGTGAACATGTAGTATTGGGGTAGGTTAACATCTGGAGAAAGTTTGAACTGCATAAGACAAATAGTTTTCATGATACTTTGGAAAGAAGTTCACCATGTTATTATATAGGGATTCATGATCCCAGCTCCAAACGTTAGACACAGCCTTAATTCTGTCAATAAAATGACACAAAAGGTTTCCATTTTAAACTTTTTTCAACCTGTAATTACGACTTCATCTCCACTGTCTTCATCTGGAGGACGTTTTCTTTTCTACAAGAGTGTAAATGAAGTGTCATAATCACTATCACACCATTCACATCGATCAATTGCCTTCTTTTCGTATACGTCAATCATTACGAAGGGAGTCCACATGTTCTACAAGGGAATCATAGTACCAAGTACTAAAGTCCTACAATTTACAGGTAAAAAAAACTTTCGATTGCTGCCCCTCCAAGGCTGCGCCCCTAGGCACGTACCTAGTGAGACTAATGGTAAATCCGCCACTGAAGATTGTTCGTTGGTAGAAGAGCACTCACCTCAGGTGGGGGCGATCCTTGTTTTGATCCGAGCCCGTATGAGTATGATGCCAAAAGTATGAGGTCCGTGGGTTCATACAGATTCTCCGGGTTTCTCCCATATTTCATTCTATCAACTTTTTGTAAGGTATTTCAAGTTTGTCTATTTTTCTACCTTAATAGTTTATATTTACAAGATATTATGTTGATAATAATCGTATTATTCACTGAAAATTCTGTTAATATTAAATCTTTCGAGAAAGGTCTCAGAAAAACAAATTGACAAAGAATCGCAGGAAGTATCTTTAAATTTGTTTGAGAGGCATAATTGAACCAGAAACAAATGAAAAACAAAAACTGGGTTGATTTTTTTCTAGCCTTCTATGGACTTCTGTGTGCATGTGTCAGTACGAACCGCTGATATTACTGAATCCGTAACGTATAGTGGTTAAAAAAATGGAACGTTAGTGGTTCAAACTCTATTTCAGATCGTATTTTTTATTCAAAATATGTGCTTATATTTTCTGCAGGTAAATGCAAGTGTTTTTATCCAGTCTCCCACCACATGTACGAGACCGATTGATTTCTGAAGACTTAGACATTTACGTGCAAAAAATTTCTTTTGAGTGTTACGTACACTTACACTAAGTTTAATTCATATATTAGAAAAAGGAGTACATTTGCGTACATGGCGTTTCAAAACAACACCGGCAAGTTTGAGAGGTGATTCCTGTCACCAAGATATGACAAAAAGTATTTACCAACCTGGGTGCAGAGATCCATCATTTCGAAATTATAGACTGCGGAAAACAAAAAAGTGAACTTTACGGTCCATAGCTTCAGTCCTACCATAGTCAGGTTAAAACTTAATGGGAAGATATGCCCAATCCAAATATCCATGTTTCAGAATTCTGCGGTACTTCCGCAACAATTTTTATAGAGGTAGTTGGTGAGTACTTCAAATTATATTCCCATAGCCAAACTCCCTGTTTGAAAATGGTTGCGAGAGTACCGCAGAACAAGGAAAACCTCTACATGTGTAGTACGAAAAGACATAATTTCTATAAGATCTTTTATTATGTTTTCCCTCAGAAAACTCGTAAAAGAGTTCCCAGAAATATTTCCATCATGTATAAACCGCCTAACGTACGGATAATATGATCATCATTCTCATGAACAACAACTACAGCAATAACATATTCGTACTATGAAATCAGGGATACATACTTGATGCTAGTTCACAATTTACCTTGTGCCATAATGGGCTCGACCAGTCTTTGCGTTTTGACGTAAATACTGTTCTTTATCACTAAAGTCACGAATCCCAAGTAGCACATAACGATCGCCCAACGCTGGAAAACGTGAATTCATTGGGCCAACAGCTTTGCTATTTGGAATGGGATAAACTCCGTCTTAAAATTTTTCAATACCGATGCTATAATCTATACAGGGCCGCCCACAGGGGGGATGTATGGCGCAAGCTGCGCCATTGAGAAAAATTTTGGGGGGGATTTTACTCTACTTTCGAACTAGCAATTTTACTGTCTGAATAGCATTAAAACACGATTTTGATAAGCTAATTTTCAAAAATTTTCCGGGGTGAACCCCCGTACCCCCTGCTTCGATACTCGATGAATGAAGTACCGCGCAAGTAGCCGTATGAAAGGAAAGGTTGGTTCGTTTTAAGAGAGAAGGGCCGCCCACAGGTTTGTTGAATGTGTCTGGTTTTCCATACCTAACAATATTATACGAGATACTTCTGTCATTACCAGCAACGAGTTGTTCAGCAGAGAGGATTATGAGTAAAGTAAAAATTGTAAAAAATAGACTAAGAAGCAGCATGGGAGATGTATGGCTCTCCGCATGCTTGTCATTTCTTCCGAAAAAGACATTTTAGAATGCATTCCCAACAGCGATATTATAGACAAATTTGCTTTGTCGAGTGAGCAAAGAAAAAAATTATTACTCTATAAAGGACATCAAGGGTAGGTTAATGTCACCACCACGACCAGTAATAATTTAATCCAACAAAATCATTCCTGTAAAAAATAATAATAAAAAAAAACAAGTATGAGCGGCCTTAAAAAGAAGTGAAATCACAAAAATGAGCGCCAAGTTCTGGTGAACAACAGTTACAAACACTCAAGGAATCACTTTCAAATTTAGATTTGAAACTTGCCTATGTTGTCTGTTGAAAATTATAAAGTAGTTTGACATAATTGTGAGCTAGTGGTAACCATACAGACAACAGCCAAGTTTCAAATCTAAATTTGAAGTGAGCCAGAGAGTGTTTGTAACTGTTGTCCACCAGAACTTGGCGCTTATTTTTGTGATTTCAATTCCTTTTAAAGCCACTCGTACTTGGCTCTTTTACAGGAATGTTTTTTGTTGGATATCACTTCTTTTTGTAGGCTAATTTCGAGGATAACATTTTCTTTTGGTATCAAACTCAATAACTTGTAACTTGCGTCTTACTTTTCATGTACAAGGGAATTTTGTCAATATTTTATAAAGAAAAAAATAATACTACTAATTGTAAAAAAAAGAATACCTGTGCCATACACAGTGTGTAGAAGTTTTTATACCCTTCAATATCCTTATAGAACATATTTAGTATTGTACACTACCAAGACTACTAATAAAAGTAATGCCATTTTTATAATTATTACTGCCCCTACTACTACCACAAGCATTCTATTATACTACTACAGGAAATAAAAACAACAACAAAAATAACAATTACTAGTACTATAAAAACTTCTGCTACACTGGGCAATTGTTTTTAGAGGACTTGAGTTTTGAGGAGGGAAGAGATTATTAGTTTTGGGGGGGAGTGCGCCATCAGCTTTGGGGGGGATGGGCACCCCTGAATCTATACTAGATATACAAGGTGTCCATAAAGTCCGTTGCCATCCCGTGTATCTTCGAAACGACTGCGAATATGAGAAAACGCAAAAACACGTCCGTCATTATTGAAAAGGCCATCCTGGACATCCTCATATAGGAGTACGAGGGGTTAAGTTGAAATTTTCAAATGGCAAAGGGGTCGAGTAATAAATCGTTGGAAAGCTCTTGACAAGAAAAATATTTTGCCGAAAGTTCTAAGTAGCTATGTGAACACTATCGAAAAAGGCGGGAGATCATATTTTATGTCCATAAAGTCGGTTGCCACACCGTGTATCTGCTAAACGACTGCAAATATGAGAAAACGCAAAAACACGTGTGTCATTATTTTAAGCCGATGCAATTGTGTGCCATAAAAGTTCCACCCCAGACCGTCCAAATAGCGATACGGCTGTAAACTTCTCAACACTCATGTAGTACTGATCCCTTTCTCTGATGTCAATACTTGCGCAACACTTTATTCCCACTTTTGATATAACCATTTCGTAAGACCTTACTCTCACGGGAATACAGTAAAACAGCAAAATGGGCCTCCGTTTCCCAAATTAGGGGCAACATGAACAGAAACAAAGTCTTCACCCAATAACCCATCATTTTCTCGTTTTACAAACGTATTTACGATAATTAACCCTGCCTACAAATCACAAAAAAGTAGAAAGACAACATTTACAAGCCATAGATATCTAAAAGTCATCAAAGGTCTTCATTCCGACATTTGATTTCACCGCCAATTTAGATGTCGGCAACCTAGCAAATTTAAAACAGCAAAAGATGTTTTTTCGAGTCTGTTCAAATTACTTCATCCCTTTTGCCATTTGAAATGTTCAAGTTTACCCCCGTACCGTTATTTGAGGGGACTGGGATGGAACTTTTACAACACACAATTGTAACCCCTTAAAATAATGACGGATGTGTATTTGCGTTTTCCCATATTAGCAGTTGTTTCGCAGATACACGGAGTTGCAACGGACTTTATGGAAACGAAATGTGAATCCCCGCCATTTCGGATGGGATCAACATAGTGACTTGAAATTTTCGGCAAAATATTTGTCTTGTTGAGACTTTCCGAACGATATATTACTCGACCCTCTTTGCCATTTGAATTTTTCAAGTTGAGCCCTCGTACCGGTATATGGTTGTCGGGGATGGATCCTTTATAGCTCAAAAATCAAGTCCCTCACAAACCTGTCAAACGTACAACTCGCACCATACTTCTCAATACCCGAACACACCCAAGTGCGGTTTCTGCTCCGGACCTCATACTACCAAAACCTGCACGAATCTTCAGCAACCTCCGCTCTGTAGTACCTGTGGTTCTCATGAACATCCCACATACAGCTACAAATGCAAAGCCAGACCCACAGCAGAACCTTTCAAGCCAGAACTCGTCCCTCTGCGTCCTCACGGGACTCAACATACTATTGTTCCTCCGCCATCATCTGTATACCAACCGATCACTATTAATCAATTCCTGTCTTTCATTACTGTTACTCTTCAGAATATCCACCCTTTCCTTCGACATCACATCTTACAACAGGTTCAACAAACAGCTAAAGCCATCCTTAACGTCGACTTCCAAGCAACCTATTCTGGTCCAACTGTATATTTTCACTCTGATGTGCTCCAGACAGCAGTGTAACCATTTTTGGTATTCCCACCAGAAACTCAAATTTTTCATTGCCTTCATCATGGAATTGAACTTTCTATTTTTGAATATTTGTTCCTTGTGCCAACACCAACCTCTCTTTGAACAACTGCTCAGAAAAGAACATGTTAGTACGTTTCTCCTCAACGAAATTTATCTGACTCCACGTCTCCATCCCCGCATCTCTGGCTATCAGGTAGTTCGCTATGATAATGCACTCCCGGCACGCCGTGCCAATGGTGGAGTTGCCATTGGCTTTCCTCCCAGCATTCCTTTCCGACAACATATTTCTGCTGTTCCCAATCTCCCTGAGCATCTCATTCTCACTCTCTATTTTAGACATATATCTGTCACTGTCGTTACTCTCTATGTTCGTCCTGGCCATCCCATTCCGCACGACTTTTTTCACTTCATCTCTGTAAATTTCCGCTCTTTCATCATTATGGCCGATATCAACTTTCATAGCCGCTCAGCCCAACAACAGCAGGATTTTCGAACTTATATTACCACTCATACTACTGGGTTTATTCATACTCTTCCGAAACCAACTCACCCTGTCAGTAATACCACACCTGACGTGATGATTACATCATCCAATCTCTCTCACCGTTGCACGATCTCGGTCTTAGATCCGCTTGGAAGCGATCATGTTCCCATTAGACTGTCGCTGCTCCTGCAACGCTCTCCTGTCAATTATCAATCTCTTCCCGCTCGCACTACCCCTCGTTTCGACAAGGCCGATTGGGTTAGTTACCGCTCCCACATTGATACAGCTCTTGAACCTGTTCCGCCCCCGACAACCGAAACTGAACTTTATACAACTCTTGACACTGTCACCGACACCATTAATCTTGCATCTACAAAATACATACCTCAGTCTACCATTCATCCACACAAACCGCCCCTCCCACCTCAATAGCTTCCTTTAATCAGGCGTTCTAGACAACTCTATCGTGATTTCATCCGTACCGGCAATCCTGAATCCCTTAGGCTCCATCGTCAATACCAACGTACTGTTCATACACCTACCTAGTAGCTTACAAACGCCGAAATTGGATCAAAACTTGCAATTCTCTCTCTGATAACTCCCACCCCACCAAATTCTGGAAGCGTTTCCATCAACTTACCGGCAAATTCACACGTACTACCTATCCACTTCTAGATGTCCCGACGATACTGCTAAAGCCAACGCTTTTGCCACCTACCTCCAGGATATATTCCCTCCTTCTGCACCAGATCCAGTATTTCGCCGACATCCCACTGACACTTTAGATCTTTCGTCACCCGACCTTCAACCTCACCCCGATCATCCATTACCTCTCCACAATCAACTTACAGCTCCTATCACTGTTTCTGATATCCAGCGTACCATCTCCCGAAAGAAGAACAGTGCTCCTGGCATAGACAAAATGACCTACCGCCACATCAAGAAAGATACCTATGTCTTGCTTTACCTTCTCTCTACCATTTTGACTAGCTTCTATCCTCTACCTTGGAAAACTTCTACTGCCTTAATGTTTCTCAAACCTAGCAAACCCCCACAATATGTTCTTCATACCGTCCTATCCAACTCACCCTGGTGTTTAGCAAGATTCTCGAACGTATCCTCCCTCTGGTGCTTGGGGTCCCGGGTTCGATCCCAGCCCCCGCCAAGTGAACTTTGTGGTGGACAAACACCGTATGCGTGGGTTTTCTCGGGGTTCTACCGTATCCTCCCACTTTCTTCATTCCACCATTTTCATTCATCACTCATCATCACCGTCTCCTTTAGCCTAACCGGCATAACCGTGGGACGTAAAACTCAAAGATTTCATTTCATTTTCATTTCGAACGTATCCTCGTCACTCGCCTTCATACCCATCTTTCAGCATATAATTTATTCCCTCTCCATCAAGCAGGTTTTCGTCGTTCCTTTAGCATCTCCGATCAACTCCTCCGCCTTACTACTTTCATCACTAATCAGTTTAACACATCCAAACCTTCCTGCCTCATCTTATTTGACCTCGAGAAAGCTTTTGATAAAGTCTGGCATCTTGGCCTCCTCTATAAACTTTTCTCCTTTCACCTGCCCTACTGTTATATTCGCCTCATCTATCAATTTCTCTCCTGCAGACTTAGCTATATATCAATTAATAATCACCTTTCCTATCCTATATTCCTTCCCAAGGATCAGCCCTATCCCCTCTGCTCTACCTTATATATGTCGCAGACTTTCCCACACTTCCCCAGAACGTTACCCTCTTTCAATATGCCGACGACACTGCCTTTTTAGCCACAGGAAATACGATTCAACGCATTAATTCTTCTCTCCAACCTGCCATAGATTCCTTTCTTTCTTGGTGTTAGAAGTGGCGACTTACCATCAATGCCGCTAAAACGCAAGCGATTATCTTCTTAACACCTGGAAAGCGCTCCCGTGTTCATAGCAATCCTACCAATCTCCATCTCCGTATATCCCATACTCCTGTCACCATCAGCAAAACAGTCACTTATTTAGGCATTACTTTCGACCAACATCTTAAATGGACTCCATACCTCAAGTACATCTGTGCCAAGGCTTACTCACGCCGTAACCTTCTTCGCCGCCTTACAGGCCCTACTTGGGGTCTTTCTGCTGTCACTCTTCTTAATACGTACAAATCCATCCTCCGGCCAGTCCTTACATAGGGCTCTACAGCTTGGATCGATGCTCCCTTTTCTTTCTATAGACGCCTCCAAATTCTAGAACGCCACGGACTCCGACTTGCCTTTCGTATCCGTCTTCCCAGCCCTACTCGAGATCTGTATGACCGTACTCCGTTTCCACATATTCAATACCACCTTGAAACACTCCGCCTACGCTATCTTTCTCAACGCTTCCAGAACTACCACCCCTTACTTTTTGACACCATGCACGCCGACGCCACTTTCCCGAAACGAGAACTCCTTCGCCATACACCGTTGTCTCTGCTTTTCTCACTGTATCATTACTCATTGCCACCTGACAGCATTGATCTTCCTCTCGTTGCCGATTTCATCACTCCTCTCGATTCACCTTACATTTTCTCATCTACTGCACAGTAGTCCTACTGTCTCACCAGGCCTCCCACTGTCTTCATCACGATCCAGAGTAGCCCTGGATCAGAAGATAATCAGCATTTGTCGAACTAACCAAATACCTTCTGTTGTGACGTCCTCTGCACTTCATTCTCATCTCATCATCACCTAACAGTATGATCATGGTTAAAGGCCATGATGTCCTGCAGCTCCTCCAGTCAATACCAGAGCTGAAAATTGATGCTTCCCCCCTAATGTTGTTCCGATTTTGAAATAAAATAAAGATTTAATAAATAAATTAAACCTCACTTGTAGCATCTATCTTTCTCCTCTCCCGAGATTTCCTTTATTCCTCCCCCTAACAAAGGGTATGACCCTTTGGGCGGGGCTAGTCGTGCGCGGCTAGCAAAAAAATCCCTCACAATAATGAGGGACGTTTTTTTTTTTTTTGCGTTTTCTCATATTTGAAGTCGTTTTGAAGATGCACGGGGTAGCAATGGACTTTATGGACACTCTGTATATACGATCAAACTAAAAATATAAAGTACACAATTTTATGACTACGAATAGAAGGTTTTGTTGTACAATTGAGTCTTGATGACTAAAAGTTAGCATTTTAACAGATAGCGTGTGAGTTTGAAGCAAATGCACACTGCAATTGTACAAGACCTAAGGGAATTCCGATGAGTTAGAAGTTTGATCAATAGGTGAATGTGTTTATAGGAATATTAGTTCAGAAGTACACGAATAGGAATTAAATTTTGATGAGGCATTACAGTGGCGTAACTAAAGGTTTGGGGGCCTCCCCGCAGACAGTGTGGAGTGGGGCCCCTTCTCTACGTCCAACTTCACGATTTGGAGCCCCTGATGGCTTAAGGCCCCCCACAATGCGGGGTCTACGGGCCCTTATTGACGCCCCTGAGGCATTAACAGTTGGACGATAGTCTTTACGTGTTGACGTGCGTGTATTGCTATACTGAATGGCCATTTACGTTGAAACACTCTTTATGAGGTTTGAACTAACTGAAAGAAAATGCTGAAATCTTGTTGTCAACCTGTCTTATAATTTTAATTTTTAATGGCACTACATCAAATTATTTCATATTTTAAATCTACGCAATTGGCGAAAACTTACAATGCTACATTTAATATTCAATGTTACAAAGTGAGAATGCTACAGAACTACAAACATTCAAAATTTGGAGGTCCCTACGACATTAATAACGCAATGGTAAGTACCTTATTGGCTAATACTATAACTGTGATATGATGAGTTTATAATGACAAGAAAACGAGTTAGAACCGATTGAAAATTTGCTATTCAAAGGCTTCTTCTTCGGAAAACTGGTGAATAAAGTATTACATTAAGTCATATAGATGGTTTCTTTTATTTATTTATACACATATCTGGACATTAGTGGCATTTTTGGCTTTTAGTCCGCCAAGTGTGAAGGATGACGTCCCTCTGCAAGCTTAGTATTTGGATAAGGGGGAAAAAGAAAGAGGGGAAAGGAAGGAAGCATTCTGGGACCTCATGTTAAGTCAGGGCCGTAGCGAGTGGCGTGGCGACAGGGGCAATTGTCCCGGGCGCCGCAACCGGGGGGGAAGGCGCCGGGACGACAAATCAACAAAATTCAAGGAATTCAGATTATGTTTGTAAATGAAATTTTAAATATATATATATGTAATTTCAGATATTTTAATAATGATCAAGCCACAGCTAAGTAAAGCTTATTTATTTATTTCATAAGGACAACACAACAGGCTAAATGCGCAGCTATAGTATCGTGTACATACTTATCTAACATATATTATTTTACGTACATACACAAATATACGTCGTTTAATTATGTACGAGTTATTTGTTTTGAACTTGTTTTCGGAAGTACTAAACACATTTACTACATGAGATCTAATCATTTCGTTATGTGAAGCACACATTCTCCACAGAGGAGACTTATGCAATATGTTAGTTCTTCATTTTCTACAATAGACTGTTGCAGTGTTTACTGTTCTAGTCTTACTTGTTGGGACATGTAATAACACTTCTGAAACTAATTCTGGACATTCAATTTTACCGTTTAATAATTTATGTAAAAACAACAGATCAAACACCCATCTCTTTTTTTCTAATGTTTGAAAACTAAAATTCGTTACTAAGTCTTCATAGGGGACACATTTTCGGTAGAAACCAGTTTTCTTGTATGCAAGCATTTTTTTTTAAATTTAAACTCTATATTTTCTATTGCATCAGAGTATTTAGTGACATTTGGTGTCCAAATAGTAGAACAGTCTTCTAATTTTGACGTCACATACAAAAAATATAACCTTATAAATGTTGAGTTTTTGTAAAAATCCTGTCCTACTGTATCCTATAAATTAAACCTAGGTTTCTATATGCACTACTCGTTACTGCGTCGTGTTGAGCAAACGTTAACTTGCTATAAAATATAACTCCTAGCTCTTTGATAGTATTTGGGGTAGACAAGGAATGCTACTTATTGTATAGGTAACGTTAATTGCATTTTCTTTCCTCGTGAAAGATACAGATTTACATTTGGACACATTCACGACTAATTTATTCTTATCACACCATATTTGAACTCTTTGTAGATCCTGTTCAAGTTTCACGCAGTCATCAATTGAACTTACTTTGAAATATAATTTGAGATCATCATAAAAAGAACAACTTGAGAAGTTTAAATTACGAATGGGCAAAACCGTTTTTTATAAAAACTGGAAACCGGTTCCTAGAAAAGCCGAAATTCGAAAAACCGACATTTCGGTTCTCTCCAAAAACCGGTTCGTTTTTTGCCGAAACCGGTTTCGGTTTCCTCCAAAAATCGGTTGTTTTTTCACCAAAACCGGTTTCGGTTTTTCCCAAAAAACAGTTTGGTTTTCACCGAAACCGATTTCGGTTTTCTTCAAAATCAGTTCGGTTTTCACCGAAACTGGTTTAGGTGAAAGTTTTGGAAAACACATGGAACTATTTCTGTGGAAACGGAATCGTTTCTGGAGAACAACAAGGCACTATTCGCGTCAGAAGTACAACCAATTTTGGAGAAAAACAGAACCGGTTTTGAAGAAAACCGAAACTGGATTCGGTGAAAAATCGAACAGGTTTTGGAGAAAACCGAAAGCGGATACGGTGAAAACAGAACTTTGTTTCCTTTTATTTGAAGTACATTGTATCGTGACCATAGCATTCCACCTTAAGGTACTTCGGATCTACTTTGCCTCATCGATCTCAGTTCTGTACTTATTGCTCTGGAAAGCTTGCAAAATTTGGATGTTTATGATAATGTTGTACTCTTAGTTCATAACACTGAATAATTAATGTGTGATTAGGTGAGAATGGGAACGGCAGCATCAGGGCCATGTGTTCCTGTCACTATTAATACGGCTGCTCCAATACAGACTTCAATAATAAAAGGCAAGGGAAAGTTTAAACGAATAGATCAAAAACCAGTGCTAAAGGAAGACGAAAATTCAAAAATTAAAGATAAAAGAATAAATATATAGAGTGAAATAGATGACGATAACAATACATATAGAAAAAACAATAAAAAGGTAGTACAAGAGATAAAAACGTAGCCAGAATAAAAGAAAGAACAGATAAAAACACTCAGAGAACGTGAGAAACCTCAGATGCATGAATAAATTGAAGTACCCAGCAAATCACACGAACATCACCTCCCAACGCACGGGTAAGCATACAAAAGCAATCCGTCACGTTCTCTGAGATCTGAGTATTCAGGACATTCAACAAGAATATGTTGAATGCTCAGGGAACAATACACTCCATACCAAACGGACGATTCAAACCACGCAGCAAATAACTATGCGTTAGATGAGAATGTCAAATGCAGAGACGCATCAGAAGCACTTCATCTCGATGACTAGAGCGAGAGCACGTATGCCATTCTCTGAGAAGCGGGTTAACTGCGTTTACTCATAATTGCCTGGTCCCAATCTGCTTGCCAATAAAATATCATCAAGCTAGAAAAATTATGATAAAGATCGAAGCAGAGAAAGCTAGGCTGCAAGGCAACCCAAGCCAAGGCGGCACTCTTGCCAGCTGTGTCAGAACGATGAGACTCGGCACCCAGCAGACAACGCGCGACACACCCCTGTTGCTGTAATTGATGGCATCACAAAAGAATGTCTTGAACGAGGGCGCACTTACTGAAGACGTTCTGTAGACTAAGAACCACGCTATGAAAATCGGTACAGACAAGCATAGGGCGTAACGAGAGTGTGACAGCATGGTACAAGGCAAGTTAATTGCAGTAATTTCAGCAGTAAATACAGAGCACAGGCGATGCAATTAAAATTCTTAGCTTCCTTCGGCGGAGACAACAGAATTCTCATCCTTAGAATCGTCCGTATAAAAAACATTAAAATCGGGTACTGGTCTAACAGTGCGGCAATCTCCTGCTGGTACACCTGTAAAGTAGTATGCTGCTTAGAGTGTGAAAACAAGCGTAATTCAAGCCGTGGTGGGCGAAGCTGCCACGGTGGGACAATACAAAATTGAAGCAACGAGAGAGAGGGCCGCACGAAATCGTCAGCGAGAGAACCCTCGCGCGCACGCATATACCATTTGAGTGTAGAGCGGGTGTTCATCATAGCGATCGAAAACTGGACCGCCACGCAGGGAACGGCCACAGGGGTGGTCAGGAATATGACGCACATGCGCAGAATAATTAATGAGAAGGTCTGTTGGCTTCAACATACAGTCTGGTGTCGGAATTAGTACGATAGGCACCAGTAGCAATCCGAAGACCATGGTGATGCACTGTCAAGTTGTCTCCGCAGAGAAGAACAAGCAGATCCATAGGCAATACAGGCATATTCTAACTTGGACCGAATTAGACTACGGTACAAGCGAAGCAGAACAGTACGATCAGCACCCCATGTGCAGCAGGAAAGAACACGAAGGAGATTCAGAGCTCGAAAACAATAGTACTTAAGAGATCGAATATGCAATGCCCATGACAATCGACGATCAAAGACCAGATGAAAGGAACGGACAGTATCAGCGAATGACAAACGGCTGCTATTGAGATACAAGTTCTGGTCTACAATGCAAGTGTACTGCCGGCAGAAGTGAACACATTGGAATATCTTGGAAGGAAAGCAAAACCAACGAACAAGACGATTGACAGTCAGCTGAAGCAGTCGAGTAACTCCGCGAAGGTGACGGGAGCGACAAAAAATGACAAGGTCATCAACATAAAGCAGACCAAACATAGGAGCCTGGATCTGCGAAAGAACACTGTTGATGGCGACAGCAAACAACATGACACTAAGGATACTGCCTTGTAGAACAACATTTTTTTGGAGGAAGCGCTCTGTTAAAGACTGGATCCCACATGCAATTTAAAATATCTTTCAGCAAGGAAATTTTGAATAAAGTGAGTCATATGGCCACGAACACCCCAGTCATAGAGTTCTTTCAAGATACCGTAACACCATATCGTGTCATACGCCTTCTCTAGATGAAAAAGATAGCAACAAGGTGCTGTCTGTTGAGAAAGGCGTTCTGAATTTGACCCTCAAGATAAGCAAGATTATCAGTAGTGGCTCGAGAAGAACGAAATCCACTTTGGTAGTTGCTCAAGTGCGAATGGAACTCCAAATATGACCAGGCGCTTGTTGAGCATGTGTTCAAATAGCTTAGAGACGCAGCTCGTGAGAGCAATTGGTCTGTAGCTCATGGGGCTACTTGCGATTTTCCCTGGCTTCAAGATTGAAAGAAACTGGAGGGAAAAATTCCTCTATCCAGATGCGATTATACAGCTGTAATAATGCAAGCTGACAATCGCGGGAGAGTTTGCGCAAGATATCGTAGGAGATATGGTCAAGATTGGACTATTCACGGAGCGCAGAATCGAACTCAACGAGCGTGAATAGAGTGTTATAATTCTCGGCGATACGGAAGTGTAACGAGTTTTGCTCTAGCCGAGGGCGTGAATGAGCAAATGCCGGTGGGTAATGAGCAGATTCAGAGATGGTCGCAAAGTAGTGGCGCAATATGTTAGCGATCTCTTAGGGTTTGGTCGCAAGGACACTATTAACAGTTAAGGCTGGCACAGCAAGAGAAGAAGAATGTCCGTTTAGAGAGCCCGACGCCACACAGTAAACTTTGGCGTGCGACTACTGAGTAACGAAACGTAACTTTCCCAGCTTTCGCGATTCGAGAGTTTAATAAGACGTCGAGCACGAGCACGCAGAATGCGGAAGTGCTGAAGATTGTCGTCAGTAGGACGACGATTAAAATTGGCAAGAGTTCGCCGACGAGCCAGGATAGCTTTACGGATTTCCGCAGACCACCATGGAAGACGCCGACGGGAAACAACACCGCATTCTGGAATTGAACCATGAGCAGCATCAAGAACAGTCTGCTCTGCTACAGCAGCTACAGGGAGATCATCAGGACAATGAAACTCTGAGCTCACGGAATATATACCAGTCAGCACGCGTCATATTGGAGCGGCTGAGAGGTAAATGAGGCGCAAACAACAGGAAGTGATTAGAGAGACCTTCAACAAACAACAGGAAGTGATCACTGACACAAAGATCGGGATGCACTCTCCATGTCAAAGAGGTCAGCAGACCAGCACTGCACATGGAGAGGTCGAGATAGGAATATGTACCATAGCCAGTGGAGAAATGAGTCGGACTTCCATTATTGAGAAGGAGCAATCCACTCGCCTCAAGAAATTCCGTTATCTGACGGCCACGATCGTCAGTGCGTATACAACCCACAGACGGTGATATGAATTAAGGTATGCGACAAGCAAAACTGGCGGCTCGAGCTGTAGAAAGAGCTGAAGCAGATCGGCGATTGTAAAAGCTTCAGAGTGAGGAATACATAAGGAACAAATGGTAAGAAGGCAAGGGAAGGATTCACACACCGCAACTGCTTGCAGCTGGGAAACGATGTGAGTCTCCCGAGAATAAAGAGAATCGAAGACACAAACAGCAACTCCGGCAGCAACGCGGCCAGCATCTGGCTTATCACGTCGGTACGTAGTGTACCTAGAAATAAGGGAGGAGTCGGTAGGCTTGAAATATGTTTCCTGAAAACAGGCAACTAGAGGCGAGTGGTCAAAGAGTTGTTTTAATTCCTCAAGGTGACTACAGAAGCCATTAAGGTTCAACTGAAGAAGTGCCATAAGGAAAGAGATGAACGTTTTAGCCAAACCTTCCCACGTGGGCCAAGCACAGTCCACTCTGTTTCCATTAATTCGTCTTCCACCATGTCAGAAACGGCAGGTCGGTGACAAACTGGGGTAGATTTCGGTCTTTTTGAAGAGGGAGCCGTATTGTTAAGCCGGCGGATATGCTGTCTAAGTTTGAGGCCAGCAATACATGGTGAACAGCGAAGGTCAGGAGTACGCAGAAGACCACCACTAACAGAAACAGGTGGGATTTTCACAGGTTCTTTTGTCGATGCAAATGGGATCTTTGGTGTAAAACGATTCTCAGGAACAAGCTAGGTTTGGGTGGAAACGTCGGATGTCTGGGTTACAACGGATTTGCGATAATTAACTGCAATAATAGCAAAGGGCACAGAAAGCTAAGATGGAATGCTTTCTTTTAAATGACGCTTAGCAGCAGTAGCAGAGATCTGAATAGCAATTAAGTCCCGAATACATTTCTCTCGTTGGAGGGCTGGATTGTCTCTAGACCAACCTGAATGCTCACCCTTGCAATAAACACAAAAGCGCTTGGTCGATGTACAGGGTTCCGCACCATGAATACCCTGGCCACAATTAGCACCACACTTATTACATGAGATGCTGGTGTGTCAAAAATGTTGACATTTAAAGCAGCGTAGGGGACGGGGAATATACGGACGGACCTTAAGGCGGTAATAACCAGCCTTGGCGTACTTAGGAAACGTGAACAACTGAAAGTAAGAATCAGTGACTGTGTAGCAACCAATTTACCTGAAGTAGAGGATACATGTATGTTCTGCAGACACTTTTCCCCCTTCCACCCCCTAACTACCAAAAAATTATGAAGCCACCACTGACTATTGTACTTTAACACAGAAGGATAACCCAAAGTGAGATCGCATAGGCTTTTATGACATTTAAAATCATAAAAACTTACATCTAAAATTACACTACACTACACTACTTATAATTACACTTTTACTCTATCCCATAATGACCCCAAGCTAATGTATTTACACCATCTCTTAATATATATCTTTTATCATCTGAAGAATCTAATGCTAGCTTATGAACGGTTATACTATATATATCGTGCTTATAACTTCTAATGAGGTTTATGTCTTTATACGTTTTAACATTTTTAAATAGGCTTTCTTTATAATCATTAAACTGCAACTCCTTTGATATTACAGCTTTAGTTACTCCTTTAGATTTTTTCTCTTCTTTATTTTCTACTCTATAAGCATACATCTTTGATCTCTATCCAATAAACTATGTCATTATCTTACCTTTATTCTCATCTTTCATCTTACCTATTACTTTTTTGTTTATTAGTGGTAGTCCATATATATTATTTTCCTTGTATTCACTCGTGTCAAATTGGTCAACTATTTCTGCTATATCTTTATAAAAGTCATCAGTTTCAATCTCATATATAAAGCTATCAGTACCCATATAACATAAATCTATATTGTTTCCATATTTCGGCTTCATCGTGTTATAATGAAAATCATACATTAACAGTTTTGATAGTTCTAATACACTCATACCAAAATATATTGGTTTATTAAATGTCAATCGCTCTTTTTTCATATGTATGGCACACAAATTCTCTGTAAATATTGTTCTGTAATCAAAATTAGGTTTTACAATTAATTTTTCTACTCTTTCAGGATCACATTCTAATTGTATGGGTTGCCTCTTTCGAATATTTTCCATTGTTTTTCCGAATACCGAGTTATTCATGAGCTTATAAAAATCTTCTTCAAACTTGTTTTTAGCTCGCGTTCTCATATTTGTATTTAAATCAATGTATTTCTTCAGCCAGTCTGTTTGAATTCTAATATTCTATGCACTTTCTTTAATATCATTCCAAGTGACATATATAGTTTTAAGTTCCTATAGTGAATTACATATCTTTCCTTATTATAAAGTGTTGTTAGTAGTTTTGATTGTTTAGATTCTGGTGGACACATATTTTCTGGAGCTAATGGTAAATCAGAATGTTTGTTGTGTAAATACTTCGGATATTCTAAATCTACTTGTAATATGTAGCCAGTTTCTGAAACATCTGGAATGTTCATTATATCTATGCAAGGTTTAATCCATTTAAAGTTTTTATAAGGCATGTATTGACTCATTGCCCATCCATATACGTTATTTGCGTCTAGATATGCTAGGTATGTTGGACACTCATCTTTATTATAATCTTGCATATATTTGTTATTTGCTTTTACATATCGTTTACTACATTGTGAGATTCCTCCTCGTATTCCCTTTTCTAGCATTAGTATTTTATCATAATCAGTTAACATTTCTAAGTTAATTTTAGTCATCTTTAACATTGCATCCCACGATAAGCCTGGTGCTGTATAATACCATGCAGGATCTAATCCATATGCCTTTAAACACACATCTCTAAAGTTTTCAAATATATCTGTTAATTAAAGGACATCTGTTTTGTTATAATGTTCAGTTAAGTCCATCACTAACTTCAGATCGAATTCTTTACAAACTCGCACATGAAGCTTATGACGTTCAGGACTCATTTTTTCTCCTGTTAATCTGTTTGTAAATTTGTCTATAGATAATGGAACAGATTCTTCTAATTTTTCAAATGAATCAACATAATCAAATGGATAATCACCTTTAGTATTAAATAGATCAAGTTTATCAATCGGGAAAAACTTTAATGTTTCTCGAAATTGTTCCGGTTTTAAATTACTAGTTAACTCTGCTAAACTCTTTGGCATAAATCTAAATGAATCAACAAATCTTAAATTTATTCCATCTTTTTTTGGTCCTGCTTTTACATATTTTTCATATGTTATATACCTTTCTTCATTGTTGGCAATCAGTTTAATTTTCTGTGTATCATAAGCTAACTCCTTAATAAACAAATGCGTATCATAACCAGTTAAATTGTGAAGAAATACAAGAACAAAGTTAGGATTTTTATAGTTTAAATTGCAATAACTGTGAGCTGCACCTCTAAACTTTCCAGTTAAATGATCATGATCTCTTACTTTTGCTTTATTTTTATTTATCTTATACAAACACTTTTTTAAGTCATGCTTCCATCCTTTTATCTTTTCACTCATATCATCTCTATCCTTATAGAACTGTATTTTCCCCTTTAATATATTTATTTTTTTCTCAACAGCTGGTGGTAAGTCATTCAAGTTTTTCTCACATATGTGACAAGTATCCGAACTGTTATAAGCTTCTATTTCCTCGTCACTAAGCGGGGTCATATCAACTACCGTGTTATATATTTCTATAATTTCTATTGCTTCTTTCTGCAACATTTCAATAAATACTTTCGCAGCATCTGGACCTATATAACTAACAGGGGCTTTATAGTTCCCATTTGAATATTTGACATAGTAACAAAAACTCATTGGTTCATGCTTTTGATATTTTACTGTTTTACTACAATTATGCTCTATTTTTAACTTACATAAGATACATTCAAAGTCAGCAAATATGACAAATGGAACTCTTAATGATCGATTATAGTTTTGAGACTCTATTTGATTGTCGTATGGTTTTGGAAGTTCTATTCTAACAGCTTCATGCTCTTTACAATATAGCTCATGGTTCTGTAATTGCTTCTCATTTCTAAAATGTCCTGTTAAACATCTATCACAAAAGTATAACTTCTCAGTATGTTTTGTCACTTGACTTCTTATTAATCGTGATAAGTCTTTTATCCAACAAAAATGACGGTTTTTTTCATCTTTTACATATAATAAATTGATATGAGTTTCCTGCTTATTTTTTGTGATTTGTAGTGGATATACAATATAGTTCTTGTCATAGCTGTAAACATTGATGGAGATATTACTTCTTCTTTCAAATTTTGGAATATCTTTTAATTGTACAGGAAATTCAATGTTATCACAATACTTCTTTCGCAACTCATTAACAAGCTGTTTATAATGCGAAGGTCTTTGATACTGAGAACATCTGTCTATAGGTTTTAAATAGCTTGCAATAGAATACAAGAAATATTTATTGTCTTTATTTTTAATATTAATCACTGCTTTCTTATCTTTAATAGGTCTAGGAAGTTTAATATAGGAAGAAGCTCTTAATGGTACATACTTGTTTAATCTGATTTGTAAATATTTAATTTGATGCAATGTCCATCCTGATCCTCTACCTTCAAATTATTCCATTTCTCTACGAAGCTTTTGTTTGGCATAAGATATATATTCATTTAAGTCAGTTGATTCTAATATTCTCTCGTTTGATGTTTTAAAATTGCGCTCATCTATCAATTTCTCTCCTGCAGACTTAGCTATATATCAATTAATAATCACCTTTCCTATCCTATATTCCTTCCCAAGGATCAGCCCTATCCCCTCTGCTCTACCTTATATATGTCGCAGACTTTCCCACACTTCCCCAGAACGTTACCCTCTTTCAATATGCCGACGACACTGCCTTTTTAGCCACAGGAAATACGATTCAACGCATTAATTCTTCTCTCCAACCTGCCATAGATTCCTTTCTTTCTTGGTGTTAGAAGTGGCGACTTACCATCAATGCCGCTAAAACGCAAGCGATTATCTTCTTAACACCTGGAAAGCGCTCCCGTGTTCATAGCAATCCTACCAATCTCCATCTCCGTATATCCCATACTCCTGTCACCATCAGCAAAACAGTCACTTATTTAGGCATTACTTTCGACCAACATCTTAAATGGACTCCATACCTCAAGTACATCTGTGCCAAGGCTTACTCACGCCGTAACCTTCTTCGCCGCCTTACAGGCCCTACTTGGGGTCTTTCTGCTGTCACTCTTCTTAATACGTACAAATCCATCCTCCGGCCAGTCCTTACATAGGGCTCTACAGCTTGGATCGATGCTCCCTTTTCTTTCTATAGACGCCTCCAAATTCTAGAACGCCACGGACTCCGACTTGCCTTTCGTATCCGTCTTCCCAGCCCTACTCGAGATCTGTATGACCGTACTCCGTTTCCACATATTCAATACCACCTTGAAACACTCCGCCTACGCTATCTTTCTCAACGCTTCCAGAACTACCACCCCTTACTTTTTGACACCATGCACGCCGACGCCACTTTCCCGAAACGAGAACTCCTTCGCCATACACCGTTGTCTCTGCTTTTCTCACTGTATCATTACTCATTGCCACCTGACAGCATTGATCTTCCTCTCGTTGCCGATTTCATCACTCCTCTCGATTCACCTTACATTTTCTCATCTACTGCACAGTAGTCCTACTGTCTCACCAGGCCTCCCACTGTCTTCATCACGATCCAGAGTAGCCCTGGATCAGAAGATAATCAGCATTTGTCGAACTAACCAAATACCTTCTGTTGTGACGTCCTCTGCACTTCATTCTCATCTCATCATCACCTAACAGTATGATCATGGTTAAAGGCCATGATGTCCTGCAGCTCCTCCAGTCAATACCAGAGCTGAAAATTGATGCTTCCCCCCTAATGTTGTTCCGATTTTGAAATAAAATAAAGATTTAATAAATAAATTAAACCTCACTTGTAGCATCTATCTTTCTCCTCTCCCGAGATTTCCTTTATTCCTCCCCCTAACAAAGGGCATGACCCTTTGGGCGGGGCTAGTCGTGCGCGGCTAGCAAAAAAATCCCTCACAATAATGAGGGACGTTTTTTTTTTTTTTTTGCGTTTTCTCATATTTGAAGTCGTTTTGAAGATGCACGGGGTAGCAATGGACTTTATGGACACTCTGTATATACGATCAAACTAAAAATATAAAGTACACAATTTTATGACTACGAATAGAAGGTTTTGTTGTACAATTGAGTCTTGATGACTAAAAGTTAGCATTTTAACAGATAGCGTGTGAGTTTGAAGCAAATGCACACTGCAATTGTACAAGACCTAAGGGAATTCCGATGAGTTAGAAGTTTGATCAATAGGTGAATGTGTTTATAGGAATATTAGTTCAGAAGTACACGAATAGGAATTAAATTTTGATGAGGCATTACAGTGGCGTAACTAAAGGTTTGGGGGCCTCCCCGCAGACAGTGTGGAGTGGGGCCCCTTCTCTACGTCCAACTTCACGATTTGGAGCCCCTGATGGCTTAAGGCCCCCCACAATGCGGGGTCTACGGGCCCTTATTGACGCCCCTGAGGCATTAACAGTTGGACGATAGTCTTTACGTGTTGACGTGCGTGTATTGCTATACTGAATGGCCATTTACGTTGAAACACTCTTTATGAGGTTTGAACTAACTGAAAGAAAATGCTGAAATCTTGTTGTCAACCTGTCTTATAATTTTAATTTTTAATGGCACTACATCAAATTATTTCATATTTTAAATCTACGCAATTGGCGAAAACTTACAATGCTACATTTAATATTCAATGTTACAAAGTGAGAATGCTACAGAACTACAAACATTCAAAATTTGGAGGTCCCTACGACATTAATAACGCAATGGTAAGTACCTTATTGGCTAATACTATAACTGTGATATGATGAGTTTATAATGACAAGAAAACGAGTTAGAACCGATTGAAAATTTGCTATTCAAAGGCTTCTTCTTCGGAAAACTGGTGAATAAAGTATTACATTAAGTCATATAGATGGTTTCTTTTATTTATTTATACACATATCTGGACATTAGTGGCATTTTTGGCTTTTAGTCCGCCAAGTGTGAAGGATGACGTCCCTCTGCAAGCTTAGTATTTGGATAAGGGGGAAAAAGAAAGAGGGGAAAGGAAGGAAGCATTCTGGGACCTCATGTTAAGTCAGGGCCGTAGCGAGTGGCGTGGCGACAGGGGCAATTGTCCCGGGCGCCGCAACCGGGGGGGAAGGCGCCGGGACGACAAATCAACAAAATTCAAGGAATTCAGATTATGTTTGTAAATGAAATTTTAAATATATATATATGTAATTTCAGATATTTTAATAATGATCAAGCCACAGCTAAGTAAAGCTTATTTATTTATTTCATAAGGACAACACAACAGGCTAAATGCGCAGCTATAGTATCGTGTACATACTTATCTAACATATATTATTTTACGTACATACACAAATATACGTCGTTTAATTATGTACGAGTTATTTGTTTTGAACTTGTTTTCGGAAGTACTAAACACATTTACTACATGAGATCTAATCATTTCGTTATGTGAAGCACACATTCTCCACAGAGGAGACTTATGCAATATGTTAGTTCTTCATTTTCTACAATAGACTGTTGCAGTGTTTACTGTTCTAGTCTTACTTGTTGGGACATGTAATAACACTTCTGAAACTAATTCTGGACATTCAATTTTACCGTTTAATAATTTATGTAAAAACAACAGATCAAACACCCATCTCTTTTTTTCTAATGTTTGAAAACTAAAATTCGTTACTAAGTCTTCATAGGGGACACATTTTCGGTAGAAACCAGTTTTCTTGTATGCAAGCATTTTTTTTTAAATTTAAACTCTATATTTTCTATTGCATCAGAGTATTTAGTGACATTTGGTGTCCAAATAGTAGAACAGTCTTCTAATTTTGACGTCACATACAAAAAATATAACCTTATAAATGTTGAGTTTTTGTAAAAATCCTGTCCTACTGTATCCTATAAATTAAACCTAGGTTTCTATATGCACTACTCGTTACTGCGTCGTGTTGAGCAAAAGTTAACTTGCTATAAAATATAACTCCTAGCTCTTTGATAGTATTTGGGGTAGACAAGGAATGCTACTTATTGTATAGGTAACGTTAATTGCATTTTCTTTCCTCGTGAAAGATACAGATTTACATTTGGACACATTCACGACTAATTTATTCTTATCACACCATATTTGAACTCTTTGTAGATCCTGTTCAAGTTTCACGCAGTCATCAATTGAACTTACTTTGAAATATAATTTGAGATCATCATAAAAAGAACAACTTGAGAAGTTTAAATTACGAATGGGCAAAACCGTTTTTTATAAAAACTGGAAACCGGTTCCTAGAAAAGCCGAAATTCGAAAAACCGACATTTCGGTTCTCTCCAAAAACCGGTTCGTTTTTTGCCGAAACCGGTTTCGGTTTCCTCCAAAAATCGGTTGTTTTTTCACCAAAACCGGTTTCGGTTTTTCCCAAAAAACAGTTTGGTTTTCACCGAAACCGATTTCGGTTTTCTTCAAAATCAGTTCGGTTTTCACCGAAACTGGTTTAGGTGAAAGTTTTGGAAAACACATGGAACTATTTCTGTGGAAACGGAATCGTTTCTGGAGAACAACAAGGCACTATTCGCGTCAGAAGTACAACCAATTTTGGAGAAAAACAGAACCGGTTTTGAAGAAAACCGAAACTGGATTCGGTGAAAAATCGAACAGGTTTTGGAGAAAACCGAAAGCGGATACGGTGAAAACAGAACTTTGTTTCCTTTTATTTGAAGTACATTGTATCGTGACCATAGCATTCCACCTTAAGGTACTTCGGATCTACTTTGCCTCATCGATCTCAGTTCTGTACTTATTGCTCTGGAAAGCTTGCAAAATTTGGATGTTTATGATAATGTTGTACTCTTAGTTCATAACACTGAATAATTAATGTGTGATTAGGTGAGAATGGGAACGGCAGCATCAGGGCCATGTGTTCCTGTCACTATTAATACGGCTGCTCCAATACAGACTTCAATAATAAAAGGCAAGGGAAAGTTTAAACGAATAGATCAAAAACCAGTGCTAAAGGAAGACGAAAATTCAAAAATTAAAGATAAAAGAATAAATATATAGAGTGAAATAGATGACGATAACAATACATATAGAAAAAACAATAAAAAGGTAGTACAAGAGATAAAAACGTAGCCAGAATAAAAGAAAGAACAGATAAAAACACTCAGAGAACGTGAGAAACCTCAGATGCATGAATAAATTGAAGTACCCAGCAAATCACACGAACATCACCTCCCAACGCACGGGTAAGCATACAAAAGCAATCCGTCACGTTCTCTGAGATCTGAGTATTCAGGACATTCAACAAGAATATGTTGAATGCTCAGGGAACAATACACTCCATACCAAACGGACGATTCAAACCACGCAGCAAATAACTATGCGTTAGATGAGAATGTCAAATGCAGAGACGCATCAGAAGCACTTCATCTCGATGACTAGAGCGAGAGCACGTATGCCATTCTCTGAGAAGCGGGTTAACTGCGTTTACTCATAATTGCCTGGTCCCAATCTGCTTGCCAATAAAATATCATCAAGCTAGAAAAATTATGATAAAGATCGAAGCAGGGAAAGCTAGGCTGCAAGGCAACCCAAGCCAAGGCGGCACTCTTGCCAGCTGTGTCAGAACGATGAGACTCGGCACCCAGCAGACAACGCGCGACACACCCCTGTTGCTGTAATTGATGGCATCACAAAAGAATGTCTTGAACGAGGGCGCACTTACTGAAGACGTTCTGTAGACTAAGAACCACGCTATGAAAATCGGTACAGACAAGCATAGGGCGTAACGAGAGTGTGACAGCATGGTACAAGGCAAGTTAATTGCAGTAATTTCAGCAGTAAATACAGAGCACAGGCGATGCAATTAAAATTCTTAGCTTCCTTCGGCGGAGACAACAGAATTCTCATCCTTAGAATCGTCCGTATAAAAAACATTAAAATCGGGTACTGGTCTAACAGTGCGGCAATCTCCTGCTGGTACACCTGTAAAGTAGTATGCTGCTTAGAGTGTGAAAACAAGCGTAATTCAAGCCGTGGTGGGCGAAGCTGCCACGGTGGGACAATACAAAATTGAAGCAACGAGAGAGAGGGCCGCACGAAATCGTCAGCGAGAAAACCCTCGCGCGCACGCATATACCATTTGAGTGTAGAGCGGGTGTTCATCATAGCGATCGAAAACTGGACCGCCACGCAGGGAACGGCCACAGGGGTGGTCAGGAATATGACGCACATGCGCAGAATAATTAATGAGAAGGTCTGTTGGCTTCAACATACAGTCTGGTGTCGGAATTAGTACGATAGGCACCAGTAGCAATCCGAAGACCATGGTGATGCACTGTCAAGTTGTCTCCGCAGAGAAGAACAAGCAGATCCATAGGCAATACAGGCATATTCTAACTTGGACCGAATTAGACTACGGTACAAGCGAAGCAGAACAGTACGATCAGCACCCCATGTGCAGCAGGAAAGAACACGAAGGAGATTCAGAGCTCGAAAACAATAGTACTTAAGAGATCGAATATGCAATGCCCATGACAATCGACGATCAAAGACCAGATGAAAGGAACGGACAGTATCAGCGAATGACAAACGGCTGCTATTGAGATACAAGTTCTGGTCTACAATGCAAGTGTACTGCCGGCAGAAGTGAACACATTGGAATATCTTGGAAGGAAAGCAAAACCAACGAACAAGACGATTGACAGTCAGCTGAAGCAGTCGAGTAACTCCGCGAAGGTGACGGGAGCGACAAAAAATGACAAGGTCATCAACATAAAGCAGACCAAACATAGGAGCCTGGATCTGCGAAAGAACACTGTTGATGGCGACAGCAAACAACATGACACTAAGGATACTGCCTTGTAGAACAACATTTTTTTGGAGGAAGCGCTCTGTTAAAGACTGGATCCCACATGCAATTTAAAATATCTTTCAGCAAGGAAATTTTGAATAAAGTGAGTCATATGGCCACGAACACCCCAGTCATAGAGTTCTTTCAAGATACCGTAACACCATATCGTGTCATACGCCTTCTCTAGATGAAAAAGATAGCAACAAGGTGCTGTCTGTTGAGAAAGGCGTTCTGAATTTGACCCTCAAGATAAGCAAGATTATCAGTAGTGGCTCGAGAAGAACGAAATCCACTTTGGTAGTTGCTCAAGTGCGAATGGAACTCCAAATATGACCAGGCGCTTGTTGAGCATGTGTTCAAATAGCTTAGAGACGCAGCTCGTGAGAGCAATTGGTCTGTAGCTCATGGGGCTACTTGCGATTTTCCCTGGCTTCAAGATTGAAAGAAACTGGAGGGAAAAATTCCTCTATCCAGATGCGATTATACAGCTGTAATAATGCAAGCTGACAATCGCGGGAGAGTTTGCGCAAGATATCGTAGGAGATATGGTCAAGATTGGACTATTCACGGAGCGCAGAATCGAACTCAACGAGCGTGAATAGAGTGTTATAATTCTCGGCGATACGGAAGTGTAACGAGTTTTGCTCTAGCCGAGGGCGTGAATGAGCAAATGCCGGTGGGTAATGAGCAGATTCAGAGATGGTCGCAAAGTAGTGGCGCAATATGTTAGCGATCTCTTAGGGTTTGGTCGCAAGGACACTATTAACAGTTAAGGCTGGCACAGCAAGAGAAGAAGAATGTCCGTTTAGAGAGCCCGACGCCACACAGTAAACTTTGGCGTGCGACTACTGAGTAACGAAACGTAACTTTCCCAGCTTTCGCGATTCGAGAGTTTAATAAGACGTCGAGCACGAGCACGCAGAATGCGGAAGTGCTGAAGATTGTCGTCAGTAGGACGACGATTAAAATTGGCAAGAGTTCGCCGACGAGCCAGGATAGCTTTACGGATTTCCGCAGACCACCATGGAAGACGCCGACGGGAAACAACACCGCATTCTGGAATTGAACCATGAGCAGCATCAAGAACAGTCTGCTCTGCTACAGCAGCTACAGGGAGATCATCAGGACAATGAAACTCTGAGCTCACGGAATATATACCAGTCAGCACGCGTCATATTGGAGCGGCTGAGAGGTAAATGAGGCGCAAACAACAGGAAGTGATTAGAGAGACCTTCAACAAACAACAGGAAGTGATCACTGACACAAAGATCGGGATGCACTCTCCATGTCAAAGAGGTCAGCAGACCAGCACTGCACATGGAGAGGTCGAGATAGGAATATGTACCATAGCCAGTGGAGAAATGAGTCGGACTTCCATTATTGAGAAGGAGCAATCCACTCGCCTCAAGAAATTCCGTTATCTGACGGCCACGATCGTCAGTGCGTATACAACCCACAGACGGTGATATGAATTAAGGTATGCGACAAGCAAAACTGGCGGCTCGAGCTGTAGAAAGAGCTGAAGCAGATCGGCGATTGTAAAAGCTTCAGAGTGAGGAATACATAAGGAACAAATGGTAAGAAGGCAAGGGAAGGATTCACACACCGCAACTGCTTGCAGCTGGGAAACGATGTGAGTCTCCCGAGAATAAAGAGAATCGAAGACACAAACAGCAACTCCGGCAGCAACGCGGCCAGCATCTGGCTTATCACGTCGGTACGTAGTGTACCTAGAAATAAGGGAGGAGTCGGTAGGCTTGAAATATGTTTCCTGAAAACAGGCAACTAGAGGCGAGTGGTCAAAGAGTTGTTTTAATTCCTCAAGGTGACTACAGAAGCCATTAAGGTTCAACTGAAGAAGTGCCATAAGGAAAGAGATGAACGTTTTAGCCAAACCTTCCCACGTGGGCCAAGCACAGTCCACTCTGTTTCCATTAATTCGTCTTCCACCATGTCAGAAACGGCAGGTCGGTGACAAACTGGGGTAGATTTCGGTCTTTTTGAAGAGGGAGCCGTATTGTTAAGCCGGCGGATATGCTGTCTAAGTTTGAGGCCAGCAATACATGGTGAACAGCGAAGGTCAGGAGTACGCAGAAGACCACCACTAACAGAAACAGGTGGGATTTTCACAGGTTCTTTTGTCGATGCAAATGGGATCTTTGGTGTAAAACGATTCTCAGGAACAAGCTAGGTTTGGGTGGAAACGTCGGATGTCTGGGTTACAACGGATTTGCGATAATTAACTGCAATAATAGCAAAGGGCACAGAAAGCTAAGATGGAATGCTTTCTTTTAAATGACGCTTAGCAGCAGTAGCAGAGATCTGAATAGCAATTAAGTCCCGAATACATTTCTCTCGTTGGAGGGCTGGATTGTCTCTAGACCAACCTGAATGCTCACCCTTGCAATAAACACAAAAGCGCTTGGTCGATGTACAGGGTTCCGCACCATGAATACCCTGGCCACAATTAGCACCACACTTATTACATGAGATGCTGGTGTGTCAAAAATGTTGACATTTAAAGCAGCGTAGGGGACGGGGAATATACGGACGGACCTTAAGGCGGTAATAACCAGCCTTGGCGTACTTAGGAAACGTGAACAACTGAAAGTAAGAATCAGTGACTGTGTAGCAACCAATTTACCTGAAGTAGAGGATACATGTATGTTCTGCAGACACTTTTCCCCCTTCCACCCCCTAACTACCAAAAAATTATGAAGCCACCACTGACTATTGTACTTTAACACAGAAGGATAACCCAAAGTGAGATCGCATAGGCTTTTATGACATTTAAAATCATAAAAACTTACATCTAAAATTACACTACACTACACTACTTATAATTACACTTTTACTCTATCCCATAATGACCCCAAGCTAATGTATTTACACCATCTCTTAATATATATCTTTTATCATCTGAAGAATCTAATGCTAGCTTATGAACGGTTATACTATATATATCGTGCTTATAACTTCTAATGAGGTTTATGTCTTTATACGTTTTAACATTTTTAAATAGGCTTTCTTTATAATCATTAAACTGCAACTCCTTTGATATTACAGCTTTAGTTACTCCTTTAGATTTTTTCTCTTCTTTATTTTCTACTCTATAAGCATACATCTTTGATCTCTATCCAATAAACTATGTCATTATCTTACCTTTATTCTCATCTTTCATCTTACCTATTACTTTTTTGTTTATTAGTGGTAGTCCATATATATTATTTTCCTTGTATTCACTCGTGTCAAATTGGTCAACTATTTCTGCTATATCTTTATAAAAGTCATCAGTTTCAATCTCATATATAAAGCTATCAGTACCCATATAACATAAATCTATATTGTTTCCATATTTCGGCTTCATCGTGTTATAATGAAAATCATACATTAACAGTTTTGATAGTTCTAATACACTCATACCAAAATATATTGGTTTATTAAATGTCAATCGCTCTTTTTTCATATGTATGGCACACAAATTCTCTGTAAATATTGTTCTGTAATCAAAATTAGGTTTTACAATTAATTTTTCTACTCTTTCAGGATCACATTCTAATTGTATGGGTTGCCTCTTTCGAATATTTTCCATTGTTTTTCCGAATACCGAGTTATTCATGAGCTTATAAAAATCTTCTTCAAACTTGTTTTTAGCTCGCGTTCTCATATTTGTATTTAAATCAATGTATTTCTTCAGCCAGTCTGTTTGAATTCTAATATTCTATGCACTTTCTTTAATATCATTCCAAGTGACATATATAGTTTTAAGTTCCTATAGTGAATTACATATCTTTCCTTATTATAAAGTGTTGTTAGTAGTTTTGATTGTTTAGATTCTGGTGGACACATATTTTCTGGAGCTAATGGTAAATCAGAATGTTTGTTGTGTAAATACTTCGGATATTCTAAATCTACTTGTAATATGTAGCCAGTTTCTGAAACATCTGGAATGTTCATTATATCTATGCAAGGTTTAATCCATTTAAAGTTTTTATAAGGCATGTATTGACTCATTGCCCATCCATATACGTTATTTGCGTCTAGATATGCTAGGTATGTTGGACACTCATCTTTATTATAATCTTGCATATATTTGTTATTTGCTTTTACATATCGTTTACTACATTGTGAGATTCCTCCTCGTATTCCCTTTTCTAGCATTAGTATTTTATCATAATCAGTTAACATTTCTAAGTTAATTTTAGTCATCTTTAACATTGCATCCCACGATAAGCCTGGTGCTGTATAATACCATGCAGGATCTAATCCATATGCCTTTAAACACACATCTCTAAAGTTTTCAAATATATCTGTTAATTAAAGGACATCTGTTTTGTTATAATGTTCAGTTAAGTCCATCACTAACTTCAGATCGAATTCTTTACAAACTCGCACATGAAGCTTATGACGTTCAGGACTCATTTTTTCTCCTGTTAATCTGTTTGTAAATTTGTCTATAGATAATGGAACAGATTCTTCTAATTTTTCAAATGAATCAACATAATCAAATGGATAATCACCTTTAGTATTAAATAGATCAAGTTTATCAATCGGGAAAAACTTTAATGTTTCTCGAAATTGTTCCGGTTTTAAATTACTAGTTAACTCTGCTAAACTCTTTGGCATAAATCTAAATGAATCAACAAATCTTAAATTTATTCCATCTTTTTTTGGTCCTGCTTTTACATATTTTTCATATGTTATATACCTTTCTTCATTGTTGGCAATCAGTTTAATTTTCTGTGTATCATAAGCTAACTCCTTAATAAACAAATGCGTATCATAACCAGTTAAATTGTGAAGAAATACAGGAACAAAGTTAGGATTTTTATAGTTTAAATTGCAATAACTGTGAGCTGCACCTCTAAACTTTCCAGTTAAATGATCATGATCTCTTACTTTTGCTTTATTTTTATTTATCTTATACAAACACTTTTTTAAGTCATGCTTCCATCCTTTTATCTTTTCACTCATATCATCTCTATCCTTATAGAACTGTATTTTCCCCTTTAATATATTTATTTTTTTCTCAACAGCTGGTGGTAAGTCATTCAAGTTTTTCTCACATATGTGACAAGTATCCGAACTGTTATAAGCTTCTATTTCCTCGTCACTAAGCGGGGTCATATCAACTACCGTGTTATATATTTCTATAATTTCTATTGCTTCTTTCTGCAACATTTCAATAAATACTTTCGCAGCATCTGGACCTATATAACTAACAGGGGCTTTATAGTTCCCATTTGAATATTTGACATAGTAACAAAAACTCATTGGTTCATGCTTTTGATATTTTACTGTTTTACTACAATTATGCTCTATTTTTAACTTACATAAGATACATTCAAAGTCAGCAAATATGACAAATGGAACTCTTAATGATCGATTATAGTTTTGAGACTCTATTTGATTGTCGTATGGTTTTGGAAGTTCTATTCTAACAGCTTCATGCTCTTTACAATATAGCTCATGGTTCTGTAATTGCTTCTCATTTCTAAAATGTCCTGTTAAACATCTATCACAAAAGTATAACTTCTCAGTATGTTTTGTCACTTGACTTCTTATTAATCGTGATAAGTCTTTTATCCAACAAAAATGACGGTTTTTTTCATCTTTTACATATAATAAATTGATATGAGTTTCCTGCTTATTTTTTGTGATTTGTAGTGGATATACAATATAGTTCTTGTCATAGCTGTAAACATTGATGGAGATATTACTTCTTCTTTCAAATTTTGGAATATCTTTTAATTGTACAGGAAATTCAATGTTATCACAATACTTCTTTCGCAACTCATTAACAAGCTGTTTATAATGCGAAGGTCTTTGATACTGAGAACATCTGTCTATAGGTTTTAAATAGCTTGCAATAGAATACAAGAAATATTTATTGTCTTTATTTTTAATATTAATCACTGCTTTCTTATCTTTAATAGGTCTAGGAAGTTTAATATAGGAAGAAGCTCTTAATGGTACATACTTGTTTAATCTGATTTGTAAATATTTAATTTGATGCAATGTCCATCCTGATCCTCTACCTTCAAATTATTCCATTTCTCTACGAAGCTTTTGTTTGGCATAAGATATATATTCATTTAAGTCAGTTGATTCTAATATTCTCTCGTTTGATGTTTTAAAATTGCGCTCTTGTATTTCTTTATCTTTAATATAGTCACAAATGAAAACGAGATTTACTTTAACAGGGTTGAATTTTAATTCTTCTTTGATTTTGTTAATAGCAACTCTTCCACTTCTATCTAAAAATTTTATTGGGTCTTTATATCCTCCTGTGTTTTTAACTTTAATGGTTTGTAAACGCTTCTTGAGTGCTGTTTCTTCTAATTCTATCTTAATTGGTATACGTGTTGGTTTCGGTTCTTCAATTACTTCTTGTTTAAATGGGAATATATTTCTAATCTGTCTTCTGCTTTGTTCATCATCATATTGTTTAAGAAGGTCTATCAGTTCTGCTTTTCTTAATCGGGAATATCTTTTGATTCCCTTTTCTTTACATTGTCGCCTTTACTCTATTACAGTGAATCTATTATAATTACTCATCTTATTTACTATATAGAAAATCTTACTATACTCAATTTTTATCTTCGCCGGATTATTTCTGTTCATTTTTGTACTATTTTTACTTCCATATATCCTAATACAACGCTTAACATTGTACACTCCTGCCATTGTCTACATATTAAGCGTTGTATTAGAACACGACTTTGATGAGAATAACCCATCAAAGTCACATATACACATATTAAAATTAAATCATTTTTGTAAACTTACTCATCATCATAATCATCACTACCATATTTATATTCATCATCACTACTCAAATCAGATGTTTTTTGCTGCATTATTAATAATTCTTTTTCCTTTAACAGTATTTGCTTCTCTAGTAGTGCTGCTAAGAGTTTAAGATCATGATGAATTAGTTTAAGTCTATCATGTAATAAATCAAATTCTTTCTCCATATTTATTATATAGAAAAACAACAAACATGAGATAAATTTAAAAAATCTAAGAATAAAAACGAACATGACTAGTGCTAAGGAAATATTATCTTACAAACCTATATTTGATTGTGTATGTAAACATTTAGACATTGGAGGTTATAATGATGAAGACAAAATAAATTTTAGCATCTCCATAGGTATGTTAGATCATTTGTTCAAGAAAGCCAGTAAAGAAAAGAACTCATTTCTTATACAAAACATTCTCTATACAAACGTTATGAACTTGTCTGATGAGATATTAGATTCACTGACTGATGAACAATGGTTATCTATAGGTTATGATGATTATGAGGAGGATTATGAGGTATCTGTATGATCACATTACAGAAGACTTCATACGTAAATATCTGCAGAAAGTTAATTTGAGTGAAATATGTTCATGGAAAAAATTATCAGAGGAGTTTATAAGAGAATTAGCTGATAAAGTTGATTGGGAGATTATTTCGGAAAGCCAAAACTTATCAGAAGACTTTATAAGAGAATTTGCAGATAGAGTTCATTGGAGAGAAGTATCGTATAATCAAAACCTATCCGAAGAATTTATTAATGAGTTTATAGACAAAGTTGATTTTGATGCTATATCTTATGGAAGCAAACTCTCTGAAGCCTTTATACGAGAACATGTAGATAAAGTTTCTTGGTGGCGGTTATCTGGAACTCATCAATTATCAGAAAATCTTATAAGAGATTACGCTGACAAAGTAGATTCGGAAATGATTTAAATGTCTCAAAATTTAACAGAAGGATTTATTGCAGAGTTCAAAGACAGAGTTCATTGGCATAACATTTCAATTTATCAAAACCTCTCTGTAGAGTTTATATATTTATTTAGACATTATGTAGATTGGAGAGTTATAATAAGAAAATATCATAATAATTCTGATTTAGGTGGTATATTGAATTTAGCGTTCGATGTTACAGCAGATGGTTTGTTTAATGTTTAACTAATTACCTTTTATGACTATTATATCATAAAAGTCGTAACCTTAATTATTAGATATTAACCTTAATTATCTTTTATGGTTATTATATCATAAAAGTTGTAACTTTAATTATCTAATATTAACCTTAATTATCAGATATTAACCGATCATATAAACAATCAATTTCTTTAACCAATTCTTTTTCTGATAGGGGTGTCCAAAACTCATTACCCTTACCTTTACGAATATCTAGTTCTTGCTGCATTAGGTTGAATAGCTTAATACCGTTAGGATCTCTAAACTTTTCATATATTATTACATGATTAGGATATTTTTCTTCTGCTTCATTAAGAGGCTTATATAGACTTCTCTTTTGGCATCTGATAGCATAATAAGGGAAAGGATCATTAGGTTTGTTCTTCTTATATATGATTAGACAATTATCTTTTGAATTATCGTCTGTATATGGTGCTGCGATTGTTTTAAGATGATTTATTTCCTTTTCTTGTTTCTCATTGTTTATACGTAATTCATTCATTTGTTGTTCAATTTCTTGTAGTCTTGTTTGAAGTTGATCGTTGTTAGTAAGGTATAGCTGTTGAAAGTCTTTAACGAAGTAGTTAATAATGATTTGATTACATTTAAGATAAAACTCTGGAGATAACCATCGTGATATATCTAGAATCAATTCTTTACAAACATACGTTCCTCTTATTTCATTCCATATTTCTCCTTTACCACCTGCTACTTTTTTGATAATTTCTAGACCCGGAATACCGGTTCTGGAAATGTATGCTATGAGCTCTTTTGATTCTTTATTTTATAACCAGTGATCAAACCTTTTTCCACCATCTTTACATAACTTGACAGCATTGAAATATCCTGTACTCTTATCTATAATCAATTTAAAATCACCAAAAATGTCATACCAATAATTACCTTTAATCTGTTCATAGCAAATATCATTTAAACTAAGAGAATTATCCATAGTACTCATATTTATTATATAGAATATCATTATTTTTAACTTTATTTCGTTACCACCTAGTATTACTGTGTAAGATGAGTTTTTGAAGTGGCCGGAATCCTGGGAACTTTGAATTTTGTCAAACTAGCCTTTTATGGTTATTATTCCATAAAAGACAAACATTTATATTTACATTACAACATTACTTTTATCTATCCAACTATTATGTGAATCATCAAAACCTAGCCATTTAACATATACTTTATCACCTTTCTTTCTTAACACCTTTTCCACCAAGTATTCATCTTTGTTTCGCCTTTAATAGTTCTGGTTCTTAAAATCTACCTTGTACATCCTCTTCTTCTAAATCTTTAATTCTATATGTAGACGGATTAGATGGAATAACTTCGCTAATAACAAATACTTCTGTTGACCAATTGGGTGTATATCCTTTCTCAAATAACCCTTTCGACTTACTTATACGAACATAATCACCTAATTTGTATTTGGGTTTAACACGTCTATATTCTTTCTTATACACTTTATCCAATATTGTTCGCTCATTCTTCTTATTAACTTCTATAGGCTTTAAACCAATTGTTCTATGTACTCTATTATTATACACACTACCCAATGTTGGTAATATCTCTATCCATTTATAATTCCCTTGTGTTGTGAACCTTTTCTACATGTTTTGTTTAAGTGTTCTATTAAATCTCTCAACAACAGAAGCTTTTTTACCACTATAGGTTGAGTAATGATTAATCTTATTTTCCTCCATTAACTTCTTAAACTCTTTATTGTAAAACTCTTTACCTTGATCAGTTTGTAAATTACTAGGTTTTCTCGTTCTTAATATGGATTCGAATGCTTCTGCGACATTCTTACCACTCTTATCTTTAACAGGAATAGCAAACGCATATTTCGAGAACACATCTATAATCGTTAGCAGATACTTATAACCTTTATTTAATTTGGAAACACCCTTTAATACTCCACTATCCATTTCAACAAGATCAGCTTGCCAAAGATCATCGACACCTTTTTTAACTACACTTAAT
Organism: Thermobia domestica; assembly: GCF_964235325.1. Taxonomy (NCBI): domain Eukaryota; kingdom Metazoa; phylum Arthropoda; class Insecta; order Zygentoma; family Lepismatidae; genus Thermobia; species Thermobia domestica. Next base: position 50,614,099 of record NC_137465.1, read on the forward strand.
CTGTCAAAGTTTTTTCTAGATGGTTTGTGAATTTCTTCTATAATGTCTTCTCTAACACCTTTACCATCATATAGTCAATCATTCTTTTTAACGAATTAAGTTTTAGTAACACCACATACAGAACAAATACCTTTCTTTAAATATCTTCCATTCTTTGTTTGTTCAATTCTAAAGGTATCTTTCTCCGTATCTGTTAATTTCTTACACTTAATACAATACATCATCATTATTTATTGTATAGAAAATCAACAAAAAAAATTAAAATTTATCACTACCTAATACTATACTTTTAACATTATCATCATCATCACTTGATTTGTTTTCACCTTCATCTTCTATTTCTATATACATATTAAGCAATAATAATTTACCTTCTTTCAATTCAGAATCTTTGGATGGTCTAATTGTTAACTGATCATGTATATTAAAGTGTAATGGAAAACTTTCAACTAAAACGTCATTTAAAAATAAGTCTATAAGATGTTTATTAAGACTCGATTCTATATGCATTAACCTACCTCTATAAAGAAATTTGTAGGCAGCAGCTAAATTATATACAAAAAAGGCTGGTTTCCCAAGATCATCTTCTGCCAATCGACATGGAAATTCAACAATTTCTTTTCTTGTAAGTAAATTAAACTCATCTTTCACTGATTCAAGCTGTTCTAATGTTACAACATCTTGTTTATCAATAGCATTAGATACATTAACCAATCTTTTATTCTTAAAATCAACCCAAGATGTAAAAACTTCTCTAGATTCTTCCATTCTACTTTTAACATTACCAAAAATATCCATATTTATTATATAGCAAACGTCTTTAGGAAAGTTCTCTTTCTATGTACATCACAACAAACAATAATTGACCTTCTTCCATAGCTGAATTTGTAGTTGGTTTAATTGTAATTATATCCTTCTTGTTATAGTTAAAAGGTACATTTTCAATCAAAGTATCACCTAAATATATGTCTAAAATGTATTTATCCAAACTTAATTCCATATGCATTATTTTCCAATTATAGAGAAATTTGTAACCGTTAGAGAGATTAAATATTCTAAATATTGGCTCCTTAACGTTTTTAGCTCTTAATCGATATAGTAGAGGTACAGTTTCTTTCTGCATAATCAATTTAGTAGTATCCATCCTAATCTTTTGAAAATCTTCTTTCTTTATGTATGTGTCTTGTAACGTTTCTAATGCATCTTCAAATCGTTTTCTATCGTTCTCTAATTGGGCTTCTATTGATCTAAGTTGACTTACGCTAAAACATCATTTAAATTCTCCAACAATTTTAATTTCTCTTCACTAATATCAACATTATCTTTTCTATCTTTAGCATTACAAAATATATCCATACTCATTTATTATACAGAAAATGCCCATCCTAATTTTTCAAAACATTTCTTTAACATCTCTATTTGCTTAGATGAGTGTTTAAAATCAATATCAACATCAACATCGTGCTTTTTCAACAAATGGTACAAAACACATTTTAAGTTAATAAACAATACTCTTTTCGGATACAGTTCTTTAAAGGTTTCGTATAAGTTTTCGAATTCATTTATAAGTGTTTCCTCCATATGTCCTAAGTTTAATGGTTTTTGATCGGTAAGGTGATAGTGTATTAAATAAACATCATCATAATATTTTGTGTATTTGTTTTTCTTTAGTACTTCTAAAACATCTTTTGTTGATATTAAATGTTTTGGTATATCTCTAAATTAATCATTTAACACCTTGAACACATCTTCAGGAATAATTCTATCCTGTAAAGCTTACAAACGAGATAACTGTAACTTAAATCTTTTTTAGTATCATACCATGGTTTTCTCACACAAGCAGCTCTCATTCCTTCATTAGTACTGTAAACAAAACTATTCGCTACAGAACAATCATCACAAATGTATGTACTCCTAAATTTTGTTAATGACTTACTACCACAATTACTGCATTTTAATGGTCTAGAACTATAATTTGACAACATGTCCTTTAAGGTAATTATTGGATATAACTTTACCAACTCTTCTTCCGTATACAAAAATTTAGGTATTAACATTTTCCATAAACCAGTAACATTATATACGTTGTTTTATCTTTTAAGTCTATCTTACTAACATCCTGAAAATACCAATTAAATTTATATTTAACTAGTGCATCTAGTTCATCCTCATGCTTCTCAAAATTTATTGTGTATAGCTTCCATATTTATCTTAAAACAAAACTTTTATGGATATAAACCATAAAAGTACTTAAACTTAATAATATTTAATCATTTTTAATCATATACATAACATCACTAAAAGAATACCTTTGATTTAGAATATTTAAAACCTTAACACAAAGATGACCACATATAACTGAATTAAAGTCTTGTATTCGTTCGTCATTGTAAAATAAGTTTTTGGTACCAAAATATTGTACCAGTTGTTTAGGAGGAATACCACCATAAGAATCGAACACGTACTTTATGTTGTTATCTTTCCAATAGCATATCCAATGAGTACCAATGTTTTCTGATTTATCAAGGTTAACTACACCACACTCATTTACATAGGGTTTTTGTGGAAGTTCATCACTCATAAATAAACCTCTAAATCGTTTTATCTTTAATTCTTTAACCAACCTCTCTATATCGAAGTTGGTCAATGGTTTTAGTTTTTTGACTTCTTTCGTTTACCTGCCCCCTGCTTTTCTTCCATAGCCATATTGTGTCTTTTTTGTTCTTCAAGTTCTTGCTTATTCTTCTTAGCATCCAGTACAGTTTTAGTAATGGCTGCTGCACCACCTGCTAATGAGCCAACTGCTCCTAAAGCTGCTAAAATGGCCGGAATTGTAAAAATAAAACCACCCATATGCTCTTTCTTAATCTTTTTCATTTGTGCAGTAGTTAAAGTTAAATCCATTCCTTTACCTTCTTTAATTTTCTTAGATTTATCACTAAGTTGTTTCTTTGTTAATACATGATCGATATTTAAATCCTTTAGTTCGTTATAAGGAACACTAAACATACAACCTTTAATAGAACACATCTTCCTATTTATTTAAGAGAAAATCTTAGTTTGTAAAAGTACAGTCGTTGTTGCTCCACCAAATTCAATTAAGGAATCATTCTCATCTGTTATCCTTATCTCAAAATTGTCAACCTTGTCTTTAGATATAGGGAAAAATAATGGATAAGTAGGCTCATAAATAATACTATGTTTAAACTCAGCATCTGTTTTAAATGATGCTATAATTCCTGTTTCTCTATGTGTGTATTCTGTATCTTTAACAAACATACCATCTGCTATATTACAGTGAACATTTATAGTATCAAACGGATGAAACTTGGGCAACTTACTTCCAATATGTGTTTTGTTTTTTCTAAAACTTCAAGAACATTAAATCCGAGGACAGTACCTATACCCCCAATTGTAACATCATTACTATCAGTTTCTATTTTAACTCTATTTCTTAAATGATCTTCTGATAATGTTGTGTTGATGGATTTAGATTTTAAATACTCATTAAGTGATTTTAAATTATATTGCCCTTCTGGTATAAAAACTTGTCTATCACCATATGAGAAACTGTTTTTTTTTTCTGTTGTTATGTTTGGAGTTAGATATGTACTGTAAAACCCAACTAGCCCTATACTTAAATAGTTGCTACTGTTGTCTAATTCGTAATGGAGTTTCTTCTTTAAAACAGAAGTATCACTCGTTAACTTAAATACCTTAGCCATTTATTATATAATAAATGAATGAGTTTGATTTACCTAGAGATATTCCAAGAGAGAAAGTAATCAAGTTAATAGAAGATATCATTCAAAAGTTAGAATACAGTTTAAAGAAGAAAAAGAGAAAACTACGGATTGTTAAATATGCATACTACACTTTGATTACGTTATCGGTTATACTTTCTGCAACAACTGGATTTATTAATATTTTTATACCTGTAACAATTTACTCAATATTAACAACGTCTCTTGCAACTGGAAGTGCTATTATAACAGGTTTATCTTCTAAGTTAAACATAAGCAAAAGAAAAGATGAATATAAAACCATTGTCACTTGTATTAACTCATTTAAAGAACAGTTAGAGATGATAATAACATTAAATGGTGAAATGGATAACGAATATATAAAAGATACGTTGCTTAAGATCAGAGAACAACTTAAAGATATAAGATCATAAAATAGTCGATTTTCTCTATAATAAATGAGTAAGAAAACTATTAATTGGGATGTAAAAGAGATGATAAAAGAAACAACAGTTAAGAAAAGAAATGGAGAACTTATACCTGATGATATTCGATGTCTTATAGTGGGTCCATCTGGGTGTGGTAAAACTTTTTTGTTATTTAATTTTTTTATTACAGCCAGGTTGGTTAAACAATAATTACTTCTATATATATTCTAAAAGCATCAATCAGCCAAATTAAATTAATCAGTATGAGCAATTAAAAGATCGATTTGAAAAAGCAGAACTAAAGTTTAAGAAGCAAATACCAACGTTCTTAAGCGGTAATGATTCTATTGTACCTATTGATGAATGTGAAAAATACTCTGTCGTTGTGTTTGATGATTACATTATAGAGAATCAAGATACTGTTAGAAATTACTTTACAAGAGGTAGGCATAGACCTTTATACTGTTTCTATCTTGCACAAACATATTCAAAAGTACCTAAACAGCTTATAAGAGATAACGTTAACTTCCTATGCATATTCAGATAAGATGATACTAATCTTAAACATGTGTATAGTGAGTTTGTTGGAGGAGATATGTCTTATGATAAATTTAAAGTGATATGTTCAAAATGTTGGCAAGATGATTATGGTTTTATAGTAATTGATATGACAGGGAAGGTAAACAATGGTAAGTATAAGAACAAGATAAAACATTTCTTAAACGTTTGACTTTTTTCACGTTTATTGATGTTCTTTGACGTTTATTGACGTTTGTTCGTTTTGTATATAATAAATGGATGGGAAAGATATTAATAAGAATATCAAGTTAAAGGAGTTCTTGATAAAGGGCTTCAAATCTTGGAAGAAAGAAAGAGCAGGTATATACGATAAATTTAAGACGCAAGAACAACCTGTAATTGATGCTATTCAAAACTTGGGAAGTGAGATCAAAGAAGTAGCAGAACAAAATAAAAATCTAATAACTGAACTTGTTCCAGTTGTACATAAGTCGGCTTCAATAGATTCTAGTCTACTAGAAACACCTAAAAAGATAACTTATGATAGTTCTCCAAGTAGTAGTGATACGTCTATAACGGGAGAAATAAAACAAATGAGAAAACAAATTAAAGACAAAGTTGAAGGAGTAGAACCTTTAACAACAGCACAGTCATTTGGTAAGATTGCAACGAAATATTATAGTAAAAGAAATGATAGTGTATTTGGAATAAGAACTGTAGAAGAAGATGGAAAAATAATAAATAAGATAGGAAATTCTGAAGTTAAAGTGAGTGGTGATGATTTGATAATTAATGGTAAAACTTATAAAGGAACAGAAGGTCTATGGGAATTATTAACAATGAATACTAATAAAACCATTGAAGATTATGATGATGACGATTTTGAACAGTACAAGGAAATAATAATAGAATCAGATGCTGCCTTCCAAAAATATAATCGAGATAAAAAAGTAGCATCGAATAGAGGTTCTAAGTACATTAATATTATCAAGCCTATTTGGGATAATTATATTAAACCATCTTTACCTCCAACTCCTAAACGGACTGGTGAAGGAATTAAACAATATACAGAGATACCTAAAGAATATATATGGATGGATGATGTGAGAAAGTTAATTGATCGGTTAATAGTTATAGATGAAGAATAAAAGGCTGGTAATAATAACTTTTATAATGAGAAAATAGGTATAGTGAGTATGATTAATAACAAGCTTTCACAATTTATTCCTAATGATCCAAAAGGTATAGGTTTTTTGATTAAGATCTTAAATACATAACCACCACGATTCTGGAATGATGAGAAGCTTGGAAAAGGATTAGTAAATGATTTGATTAATAAACTCCCATTTGAATTACATATTCCAGGATTTTCGTACTGTGGTCCGGGAACTAAGCTACAAGAAAGATTAGAAAGAGGTGATAAAGGTATTAACCCAATAGATGAGGCTTGTAAAGAACACGATATATACTACAGAGACAATAAAGATACAGTCAAGACATATTGCAGATAAGGAACTAGAAACCAAAGCGTGGAAAAGAGCATTTAGTAGTGATGCGTCAATTGATGAACGATTAGCTGCTTTTGGAGTTGGTACTGCTATGAATGCTAAGGTTAAGTTAGGATGGGGATTATAAGTTTTTAATTGTTATTATGCATGATTCTTTTATGGGTATATCCCATAAAAGCGTTGTTTCAAGATTTTCTTTATAATAAATAGATAGTGTTGAGAGTTACGAGTTACAAAGCTTTAAAGCTAACACAAGAACATTTAATAATTTGAATGAAGCTAACAAAGATATTGAATTTGATTTCGATGTGGGGGATGGGTTCATACATCCACACAAAGCAGATTGTCATATGACTTTTGAAGTTGTTGGTGCATCAGTTGGAGGATCATTTGGTGCAAATGATACTATAAAACTTGTAGATAACTTCTTACCATTCTTCTTTTCTCAAATTGAGGTTAGAAAGCATGGAGTTGTTATAGATAAGATTGAACTACCTGGAATAACATCTACAGCTATTGGAACATTAAAGATTTCCAAACCAGAAGTTGAATATTTAAAACAAGCAGGATTTGAAACAGATGATAAACTTGGTCTAAGAAAGGACTTTAGTGTTTTGTACCCATTAAGATTAATTCCAGACTTTTTAAGTGATTATAAAGAGGTTATGTGGAAATGTGGATTGAGAATAACATTTACAAAAGCTAACAACTATAACGATGTCTTGTACAAATGGACTCGATCAGGAGCAGGTGCAGCAGCTCCTCATAATGGAAAAATAACAATAAAAAGTATGAAGATAAGAATGCCTATTGTTGAATACGAATCTAATTATGAAAACAAATTAAAGTTGAATATTCTTAAAGAACCTAAAATCATGTTTTCATTCCATACTTATCAATGTGTTCATAAGACTGTTGTAGGTACTTTCTTGGAGTTTGATGTTACTACTCAATTTAATTCTAGACAATTTGATATGCCTGATTTCGTAGTTGTAATGTTCCAAACTGATAGAAGTGGCAAACAAACAGCAGTTACAAGTAAGTTCGATCATTGTAAGGTAAAGAATATTTATCTTAAGAATGGAAGGAATGAGGTATTTCCAAAAGAATCAAGAAACTTAGATATTGCTAACAGGGATTATTTTAAGATGTACGAAGATTATACTGCATTTAAGAGAATAACATGTGGTAATACTGAAAGGTACTATGATCCTAAAGAGTTTATAGATAACAGACCAATGTATGTGATTAATTGTAGTAAGAGGAAGAATGTATCGGTAAATGAGAGAACAAACATAAAGATTGTATTTGGTCTAGGAATTAATTCGTGCGGTTTTACAAAAGATGGCGTAACTAGCTTATTGACCCATAGTTCCGTTTATCCAAACATGCGTTGAAAACTACTGTCATTGAGCATCTTGTTTAGTATATGTCAGTTGCTTGAAGCGGAAACAACAACATTTTTTCTTCAACTGAAAATGGCGCATTTTGTGCCTGATAAAGTGTTTTTGCGGGGAGTTATTCTTCATTGCTTTAACATGAAGAAAAGTGCTACCGCAAGTCATCATATTTTAGTGGAAGTGTTTGGTGACCATGCTCTAGCTGAGCGAACGTGTCAGAAGTGGTTTGCACGGTTTAAAGGTGGTGATTTCAGCTTGGAAGACCAAAAGCAATTTGGACAGCCAAAAGAACTTGAAGATGAAGAATTGAGAGCATTGCTTGATCAGGATTCGTGTCAAACGCAGGACGAACTTGCAGAAGCATTTGGAGTTGAGCAAACAACAGTTTCCAAACGTCCCAAAGCCATAGGAATGATTCAAAATATGTCTTATTGGGTTTCACATGAATTGAAAAGAAAGACGTTGAAAGAAGAAAAACCGTTTGCGAATTGCTGCTTCAAAGACAGAAAAGGAAGGGATTTTTGCATCGAATTGTAACTGGTGATGAGAAGTGGATTCATTACGAGAATCCTAAACGAAAAAAGGCCTGGGTGAAGCAAGGTGAACCAGGTCCTTCACAACCGAAACGAGATATTCATTGTGCAAAGGTTATGCTGTATATATGGTGGGATTTGAAACGTGTGGTGTACTATGAACTTCTGAAACTTGGTGAAATTTATAATGGACACCGCTATCGACAACAATTAATGCGTTTGAAGCAAGCTCTGGCCTGAAAACGACCAGAATGGAATAACAGGCATAATAAACTTATTTATCAAGATGATAACGCTCGACCACATGTCGCAAAACCGGTCAAAACCTATTTGGAAAATGTCGGATGGAAAGTGTTACTCCACCCGCGATATTCACCAGACACTGCTCCGTCTGACTACTACTTGATCGATTGCATGAATAACGATTTGATTGGACAGCGGTTCACTTCTTCAGAAAATATCGAAAAATGGATCTTTGATTAGATTGCGTCAAAAGATGAGGAATTCTTTCGACACGGAATCCGTAAATTGCCTGAAAGATGGGAGAAAGTAGTGGCTAGCGATGGACAATATTTTTGTTAACGTATTCATTTACTTTGTTTTTGAAATAAAGCTTCAATTTTTATTAAAAACCGCACGAATTAATTCCTAGACCAAAATAGTAGACTTTGCAGAAGCTGTGGCTGCTAATACTATATGTTATGCGATTTTAATTGGGCAAAAGAACTTCACATATAACCCTAAGAATGAGAAAGTAGTAGAAGAGTTTTAGATAGTTAAAGGTATGTTTGTATTGTTTTATGGAAGTTTTTCCATAAACGAAATTGATAAAAAATGATTAAATATTTTTGGTGAAGATAAAAATTGAAGTGTTCATTGATTTTCTATATAATAAATACGATGTCGAGGCATATTGAGCTTTTAAATAAACTTAGAAGTCTTGAGCAAAAACAAGTTATTGGATTAAGAGAATTAGAGTTACATACAGAATATAAGATTGTGAAAATGGAAAAGATTAAAACTAAGTTTGGAAAGAGCATTTTAGTTGAGTGTGAGGAGTTTGTCTTTCTTCCACCTAGATTTACAAAACACTTAACAGATAAAATGATTGATGAGATCGTTAAAGATGTAATAAAAATCAAATACACTGGTCTAAAAGATAATTATCCAACTGTTGAGTTCTGTATGTAAATTTTATGTAAATTTTCTGTATGTAAATGAGAATCGGTTTTATGAATTTCTCATAAAACGAACATTTTCCTTATAATAAATAAGCTATGGCTACTTATTTGAATAAAAAAATGACGTTAAAGCATTAAGATTCCTTCGCATAGATGAGTTTGAAAAGGTAAAGCGTACGAGATAACATTATGGAAATTGATTCAAACACAGCGTTATGGTCAAAGAGTTTTAGTACATTTAGATGAGAAATATAAGACGTTATTACCACAAAGATATAATAATGAAACTGAGCAAGTATTGAAAGATTTGAAAAAGTATAAGCTGTTTTTTAAGTATGAAGGTTTGAAAGATTTAGATAATGGTTATAAAATACATCAGTTTTACTTTAGAAATTAATCCAAAAAATAATAAAAATAAAACTTGTAATTTTAAGTATGTTTTAAGTGTATAAGTGTTTTTATGGTTTCATTATCAATATCCGAACTTGTAATTTTAAGTATGTTTTAAGTGTATAAGTGTTTTTATAGTATTAAGACTATAAAAAACTAAGACCTTTGGATATACAGAACATAATGTCATTTAAATTTCAAAGATACATGTATAAATAAGGGATTTGTTTGAGTTTTTTATAATTGTATCCTTAGAGTTATGCACCCTGCAAGACATTCGATAGATAGTGAATTTATTTCTCTATTGATTGACGTTTGAATTTTGAAAATCGGTTGATATTTGACGAAGTTATAACAAATTCGAAATTTCGGGAATTTTTTACGGGTTTATTTTTGAGTTTTCGGGAAAATGTTATTCTTTAAAAAAGTCTTAGAATTAAATGTGAATTATGATTGTATTTTTATTTTTTCGATCTAATGAAATGTTGTAGAGATATTGAAAAAGGGAGAAATATTCTGAGGGTTATGCAACCATTTATGCATTTTATAAAATTGGCTATGTTGTTAGTATTCATTTGCCGTTTGAATTTTAGAAATCGGTTAATTAGGGACTGAGCTATTGAATTTTAACATTATTTGGGGGTGAGGTTGCATTGTTGCCAACTCACTTTTAAAATTATCATATTTATTAGTAATGGGGTGAATTCATCCCTATATGTTTTAAAGCGATATCTTGAAAAATTAAAATCCTGGAACGTTCCGAAAAAATATTGAGTTGGAAACACTGACATTTTTTTCTTTTTTGAACATTGATGTTTTAACTAAATTTGCCGGTTAGGTGACCATATTCAAACAGTTACTCACTTATTCAATATATGGTGTTGCATATCATTTAGTTTATCATTGATTGCTGATGGGAAGGAAAGAGAGAAAGAGACTCGAGAGATATTTCGTCACGGATTCAATGACGTCATGTATTGCGTCGTCTCCCTGGAGGAGACTACGTCATTGGTATATAGCGCCCTCTTACGATTGCTACCTAGAACCTGTGTTGAAGGAAGAGAGTTGCTAATGTATATATGTATGTTGGCGGGAACAGAAGGAAAGAGAATCGGATTAGACGGTCCTGTGCTGGTACTGGAATCGTTCAAATGAATCAGTGACAGATCACCTATTCCAGTAAATGCTATTTTATTATACGTTCCTTCTCATCAACTTTTTAAAGTTAATTTTTAACGGATTTCAATGATTCAAGTGTCAAATGAAAGCTTAGAAACTGGAGATTAAGATGCAGTAAATATATTTTGTGTAGGATTCCATTGTAATATTTTATGTGTAAGTTTTTATGATTTTAAATGTCATAAAAGCCTATGCGATCTCACTTTGGGTTATCCTTCTGTGTTAAAGTACAATAGTCAGTGGTGGCTTCATAATTTTTGGTAGTTAGGGGGTGGAAGGGGGAAAAGTGTCTGCAGAACATACATGTATCCCCTACTACCTGACTTCTTACTTCTAATGCGAGTTACGTTTGCAATGTGATGATCTGCATCCTCTGATTTAATATCATTCTCGGTGGCGTTGAGAAGGTCCCAATACAATATTACGCCGCGAGAGACGTTCAGTAGACGATTGGGTTCCACTGTAACATTTACAAGTCAAATTGCAGTTAATTTAAGGAGCTTCGCGGTTTGCTGCTCGTCAATAGTTTCCACCAGTGAAGTGCCATTCCTAAGTTTCTTAATATTTTTATCTGCCCAGCGTTATACGTAATAACTTTATGAATAACGAAAGGGGACAAACCCTTAATAGCACTCGGACGGTTAGTTTCAGCACTGGCACTATTAAACTCTTTATCTTTAATTGCAAGATAGCGGACTACAGGAGTCCCGATACTTGTCTTTTCCAGATTTTCTGTCACAGGAGTAAATGTTTTACTCTCGATTTTTTGGGCCTTTTTCCGAGAGTGAGCCCGGACCCGTTTTTGGTACCCATAAAAATGATTTTAATAAACAATTAGAAAGAAAAATGGGTGTGAATGTCGCAACGTTACACGGGGCGATCGCGGTGAGAACTTACCGCTGATAATCCCATATTCCGCTGATAATCCCTACCCGCTGATAATCCCATATTCACATCAAAATCGTAGGATTAGCGAGGTGCCAATGCGATCAAGGGGAATGGGTGTGCAAGAAAACAATTCCCGTAGACAGAAACGCGTGGTTCCGGAAAAGGAAGAAGTAAAACAAAAGGAAAGAATCTGGCCAACCAAAAGACAGACCTCCTCCAACCCAGAAGAAAACAAAATAAAAGGTGCGGTATTTGCTTGTTTGTGTTTTAAATTTTATGATTTTTATATTTGTAAATTTTCAAAGACTCAATGCACTGGACGCACACAACAGCAGGCCGGGCGGGTACACATCCTCCCCAAATGGATTAGAAATATTCGTTCAACAGTTAGATCTGAAATATGTAATTATCTGACATAGTGCCATGAGAAAAACACAATTTTATGTTGGAAATGCTGTTAATCTGATGGTATTGCAGATGCAAGGTATGTTATATCCATCTCCTGGTACTTACATCCTATAAAATTTCAGTAATATCTACTTATTGGGAGAAAGTTACAAGGACATTATAAGGTAAGTGCAACGGCGTATTTAGTGGGTTACCGGGCCTACCGGCGGTAGCCCTAGAATAATACAAAATAAATTTAATATAAAATAATTTATATTGATAATTTTCTACTTCAGTATCTTCTTTCAGTGTTAAAAGTTCTTGCGAAATGTATTAATTTAGAAACATCCACTAATTTTTTCCACGTACTCCGTCTTTCTTCCTTAAGAGATTTGCAATCTGGCAACGCAGCAGGGAACCTCCTTTAAGTTACTCAACTGCAGGAAGAATCGTGTAGTCAGCACATTTCCCTTCCCTCCACCTTTGCGCGGAGCGTACGAACGGACTAGCACTAGAGTACGTTTGTTTTACCTTGGCACACTTCCCACCAGTGCACTTGCTTGGCTTTTAAACTGCTTTCTGCTAGCACTCACGTGAACGTTTTGATCCAATAGACGTCTTACTGGTTTTGTCGTGTAGGTGACGTTAGTTGTCAGTCAGCCCATCAAATAAGATCATTGCTATTTGGCGGGTAGTTGAAATGCTCAGTTGTCACACGCGAGCAAGTATGTTACAGTGATTTGTGAGTGGTGTCTCGTTTTGCTGTTTCCTAGCGTATTATAACTGTCACCTTAACCGTAGCATGGCAACAATGTGTTGCAGACAGATCCACCATTTGGGCGGGAGGCATGCTAAGGAAAACCAAACTTACTCTAGCAGGTAACACCAGTTGCCTCCAGAGGAATCGATTTCTTGGGCAAGATCGAATGTAAAGGGAAGTTATACGAGAACGACAGCGCATTGCATTTTCGCCGATCCCAAGAGGTTCATCCAATACATGGATGAAGTTACACTCTTATTGACCACGTACGGATGACGTCACAAAGATTCAAGTTCAACCTGCTACTATGCTTGTTTCTTTCGTTTCTCTGTTTTGTTTGTGTGCGAGTTTAAAAACAGAGAGAGGAGATTACCAATATTATTACTTGTGAAATACATTGCATTATAATTCTTGATTTATGTCCACGCGGTACAAATAAATTATCTTTAAATTAGTCTTCGTCCAAATAAAAGTGTTATAAAACACACTATAAAACATACTTCGCATGAATGTTATTATTGACTACAATTTAAACATTTTTATTAAATCACAGAGACAATATTAGCTGATGGTGCTCACAATGAATACACCATCGTGGATTTTGTTATGCGACACTTTCTTTTGATTTCTAATTTACGTACAGAACTTGGGTTCCACTCAATTGATGATGTAAAATTGAAAACGTCACCATGTACAAAAATGTTTCTCAGATTAACTTTACATTACACGCTCCAGTTCGTCTTTATTTGCATCCAAAAGTAGGTCTGGTTTAAAAGTATTTTGCGTCAAATAACGTTGTAGTGTCGTTATTGATAAGCCATGTTCGTTTCAATTTCACGAAAAATTCTCACCAACATGAAATTGATTGGCCATTATTAGCTAGCATTCTTTATGAACCTCATAAGGATACCAACTGGAGTATAGAAAGTAAATTGCATTATATTACGTTGGACTTTAGCATCCTTTTCAACACCAATTTTATAATGAGACATGACCTACTGCTTCACGTGGAATCCGAACTACATGGAATTACGTCGGGAATCGAATCCGGATCTCCTGGGTCAAAGACCCGTACGTTAACGATATAGTTCCAAACAATGTAAAGTTAACCCTGCTTTTCTTTACAATGAATATACCAGGGTCAACTTTACATCGCCTTAAACTTTAAACCAGTTGTTCCCGAGAGCCAGAATTCTGAAGAGGACTTGAAGAACAAGCGACGGATCACAAGCTGGCTACAGAAATAACTATAAAATTGTCAAAAAAAAAAAAAACTTGACAGATGTTATGTGTTTGATATTTGGTCTTTCTTATACTCCCATTCGAGACTTTTAAGTAATTAAACACTTAATAAATATAAACAGATGAAAACAAGGGGAGTGGTTTGAGGTTTGGAGACCCGTTCAGCAGCAAAGCTATATGAGACTTGAAGCTGCAGCTTAACGTAAACTCCTAACTACATAAGTTCTCGCCGGAAAACAAACTCAGGTCTCCCGCGCCGAAGACATAGTAGAATAGAGGGCCTTCATAAGCGTGGGAAAATTTTGGCCTAATTTTGGCCCTAAACTGGCCTAAACCAGTGTGTTGCTATGCTAGAATAAGGAAGTATACTCTTGGACGCCTACCAGATGTAAAAAACAAGATAAAACATGCCTTTTTTCGTCTCCTCATCTTATATTGTTTAGTTATTTGAACCCCCGCCACCCCTGCTTCTCCTGGAAAGCCGAATATGTCGAAGTCAAGTTTCGACAAGCCTTTAGTTGCTATGTTCATAGCCTTTTACGGCTAGCACAGAAACGCGTGGGAAAATTTTGGTTTATTTGAACCTCCGTCACCCCTACTCCTCTTTAGTTGCTATGTTCATAGCCCTGGAATTGGGAGGCAAGTTTCGACAAGCCTTTAGTTGCTATGTTCATAGCCTTTTACGGATAGCACAGAAGTTATCATGATCGAAGCTCCCCAATTGATAGTCCTATCAGTTATCATGATCGAAGTTTTCCAATTGATTGATTGATTTTGCTTTTCGTTATGTATTGAATAGCTAGATGCTCTTGACCTTCATAGTCTTGGATGCTCATACTGGTGGACGGATCAGAGTCCTATCAGTTATCATGATCGAAGCTTCCCAATTGATTGATTGATTTTTGTCTTTTCGTTATGAATTTGAACCCCCAAACCCCTCCACTTCCTCCTGCGAAGAACGTAAGGGAACGTTGTTACTATGCTCATACTCTTGGACGGCGAAGCTCCCCAATTGATTGATTGATTTTTGATTTTCGTTATGTATTGAATAGCTAAATGCTCTTGGAGGGATGAGAGTTCTATTAGTTATCATGATCGAAGCTTCCGAATTGATTGATTGATTTTTGTCTTTTCATTATGGATTTGAACCTCCCAAACCCCTCCACACCACTCCCTCCTGCGAAGAACGTAAGCGAACGTTGTTACTATGCTCATACTCTTGGGACGGCTACCAGATCTTGATGAGAGTCCTTTTAGTTATCACGTTCGAAGCTTCCCAATTGATTGAATATCAAGTTCGAAGCTTCCCAATTGATTGATTGATTTTCGTCTTTTCGTTATGTATTGAATAGCGAAGAGCATACTTAATATCTTAAAATATTCAATGCTTTCTCATCGAGAATCGAACCTGTACACTAAACGCAAGACCGGTGCTTTACGATTTAGAATTGAATTAATTCTTGCATGAAAAAAAAAAAAAAAAGAATTTCATGTATTGGTTTTAGCGTAGCATATGATATGTACATTGTTCGAAGCTCTTCATTTCGAAGCACTTAGCTTCGTTAACTTATGAAATAAAGATTGTACATCGGAATCGAACGCGAGACCAGTACTTCACGATTTAGAGTTGAATTAATCCTCGCACGGAGTAATCCAACTTGAGGTGGGCACTCTATCACTGTACGTCAGTGCCTCGCATATAGATTAGATGTTATTAAAAAAAACTTTTCGTCCTTTTTTTCTAGTCGTCTTGTATTGGGTAGCTAGATTCCCCCTACACCTTAGCCCCACCAGACCCATCTTGTAATACTAAGAATAGAAGCTCCCAGATTTTCTGCGAAGAAAAAAAAAGAATGCTTTATCATCGAGAATCGAACCCGGATCCCAAACGAACGTGGTCTTTCGTAAGTGTATGGTATATGAATAAACAAGATGATACACGTTTTCCTCATCGACATCCCTTCTTGCATCATGCATGTGTGCACAGATATTTGTATGCATAGTGTCATTAGTCTCTGTTGATCATCTGCTGAAATAACATGGCTGTGTAAATCATAAGTTACTTTATAATATTGACTTCCATAGATTTCCAACATAATTGAACATAGAAACGTAAGCAAGATTTCATTGAAGTAGACGATTAGAAAAATACGAATAGTGGAAGATTAAGAATGGAACTGCGACCAAATTCTGTATCTGAAAGGATACCACTTCAACAAATGCCAGAATTACCATATAGTGGTGCACATAAATGTTTTGCCCCTCAATATAGTCAGTATTGTACAAAGGAATTACGTTTAAGAACATTCGAACACTGGCCTATTTCATCAAAACAATGCCCGGATCAATTAAGTGATGCTGGATTTTTTTACACGAAAACAAGAGACCAAACTATATGCTTCTATTGTGCTGGAGGATTAAAAGATTGGACTGATAACGATGTTCCATGGATAGAACATGCGAAATGGTTTCCTAATTGTCCATTTCTTTACCTTAAGAAGGGATATGCTTTTATTAAACAAATACAGGAAAAGTGCCCTGTTATACAAGTATTACGTAGTGCTCCGAAATGAAAGCCAAATTAATGTGTATTGTACTAAAAAGTGGAACATTTGAATAAGTGAATCGTGTTGCTAAAGACCTTGTATTTGGATTTAAGTGAAATTTTAACAGAATGGGGGAAGAAAACTTGTACATTTGATTCCGCTTGCTTTCAGACTATAAACAAAAAACTCATAGATTCAATTATGACTGATTTATTGGATAGTGTACAAACACAGTCAAGTTTGACGGAAAACGAACTTTAAAGTTGATGAGTGTCAATGAAGTGGACTTCTGTTCATAAAGAAGCAGAAAATACTTTTCATTTATACTGAACAGTGTAGTACTAATTCTAGAGCATTTAATAATAATAATAATAATAATAATATAGTGAAATTGAAATCTTTTATTATTTTCACATAAAATTTGTATTTTGTGAACGATCAATACGATAGGATTTTTAAATTAGTATACTAATGTTGTTGTTATTCCGATACTTCTGATCACAGTACAACGTACGTTTACGATGAAGAACGTTGTGTTTGTAGATTTTTGAATTTATCAGAAAGTCCACACGGTGTGAACCGTGATCGAATCAGGGACCCCCAAAATACTGGATGTAAATCCTCTATCACTGAGCCATCATACTCGTCAAACCATAAAAAACAGACACATATGTGAATGTCTGTTTTGCTAGTCTCTTTCTTTTCTCTGTTTGCTAGTACAGTGAACTCCATCTTAAAATGGTTTAGTTTCAAGAGCAACAGATAAGATAACATTGTCAAATGTTTTGATGATTCGTAACAGACTGACCTTCAGCCCTGCTAAATGAATAATAAAAGGTACAGTACATTTAATTGTATGTTAAAGAGTTTTAGTCCTATAGTTGACTACTACACTAGTAGAGAGGGAAAGTGATGATGAGAAATGATGAAGTGAAGAAAGTGGGAGGAAACGGGAGAACTCCCAAGGAAACCCATTCATACGGTGTTTGTCCACCACAAAGTTCACTTGTCTGAAGTAGAATTTGAACACGGTGCTTCATGCAATACAGGTGAACGCTCCGGGAGAACCCAGAGGAAATCCACGTACACGGTGTTTGTTCATTATAAAGTTCATCTGGCGGGAACAGAATATTGAACCTGGGACCCCTCCTCATCATGTAGCAGAAGTGAACGCTTTATCAGTGAGCCACTGATGTCCCTGATGAAAAAAAAAGTATAAAATATGATAAGAAACACGACCGCCGAGCTAAGATGCCCTCCAGACAATGTATTTGCTTTGTGTTTTCCGTGTTCCATAGAGATGAAATTCTATCGTTAAAAACACATACATATAAACGAATTTGTACGTCTCACAATAAAGCCAACAAGGTCTGTCTGTCTTTCTGTTTGTAAATGAAATCTTTGAATAATGAAATGAAATCTTTGAGTTTTGCGTCCCACAATAAAGTCAACAAGGTTAATGGGAAATCTTTGAGTTTTATCCACTGGAATGAAAGATTAAACTATATTACTCATGCAATGATTGTTTGACACCCTCATAAACATTTGTCCCTATACTTGTGAAATATAAATGTAAATATATCTAAGTGTATATCTTTCTGTCTGTCTATCTGTATGATGAGCATAATCATGGTACGTTAAACTGAAATATTTTCTTACGTTTCGAACGTAAGAAATATGTGAAAGTTTGTGTGTGGCTCAGTGATAAAGCAACGACTTATTCTTTCAGATGAATACTTAGTGTAGTAGAGCATTGTTCCGCAACCCCCCAGTGCATGCGGTCCCTAGTTCGATCTCCGATCAAGTAATGCCGGTTAGGCTGAGTGTACTATACTAATGGACGGCGATGGGACAAGTGAAAAGTGAGTTTTACGTCCTACGGTTACGTCTACTAGGCTAATGAAGGAGAGGTGATAATGAAAAAATGAATGAAATGATGTAATGAAGAAAGTGGAAGGAAACTGGTGAACTCCGAAGGGAAATCCACGCATACGATGTTTGTTCACCACAAAGTTCATAGGGTACGAACTGGGATCGAACGAGGGACCCCCAAGCACTTAAGGTGAACGCTTTATCATTGAGCCACCGTTCCCCATGGAACGAAAAAATGAAATGAAATCTTTGAGTTTAACGTCCCACGATTATGCCGGTTAGGCTATGTGTACTATGCTAATGGAAAACGAACGAGGGACCCCCAAGCACTTAAGGTGGACGCTCTACCACTGAACCACCCTGCCCTCTGGAACGAAAAAAATGAAATGAAATCTTTGAGTTTAACGTCCCACGATTATGCCGGTTAGGCTGAGTGTACTATACTAATGGACGGCGATGGGACAAGTGAAAAGTGAGTTTTACGTCCTGCGGTTACGTCTACTAGGCTAATGAAGGAGAGGTGATAATGAAAAAATGAATGAAATGATGTAATGAAGAAAGCGGAAGGAAACTGGTGAACTCCGAAGGGAAATCCACGCATATGATGTTTGTCCACCACAAAGTTCATAGGGCACGAACTGGGATCGAATCAGGGACCCAAGCACTTGAGGTGAACGCTCTACCACTGAGTCCACCGTGCCCTCTGGAACGTAAAAATGAAATGATAAGGTCGGTTTTCCGGGGACAGTCAATAGCATCTTTTCGTTAAGTTGTAAAGGAAGCAGGGGATTTGTGATCACTAAAATTAATGACAAGTATATAGAAAAAAGACATGTGATTTGAACACGGGACCTCATGCACCAGAGGTAAACACTCTACCACTGAGTCACTGAAGTTAATTTCATAATTTTCTAATGTTAATAAGAGTGAAATCTAACGTTAAATACACATACATAAGTCAACGAACTGAGAGAGTTTCTGTATCTGCACTGTCTACTTGCAAAGAGCAGAAAAATAAGATAACAGAACATGTTTTGTATTTCAATGTTGTTCTCCAGCTATCGCGTCAACATTATCTTAGGTCATGATTTCAGACAACACGAAGCGAAGATATGTATGTGTGTGTGTTTTAGGTAATATTAAAACAGTGTTTGAGATCTAATACTTGACAAAACTAGTGTTGCTTATACATCTCGGATGTCGTTACCTATGTACACATGATGTTGATTGATTTTTGAGTTTAACGTTCCGTTCAGCAGCGAGGCTATATGCACCACAAAGTTCACACGGCGAGAGTTAGGATCGAACCAGGGACCCCCAATCACAGAAGGTGAACGCTTTACCACTGATCCACAGCACCCCACGATTTCAACATGGGGCACAAATCTTCAAGTTAAAACAATTGTCTATTCTCAAATAAGAGAACATTTCTCTATTTCTTTAAGTTGATCTAGGAAGTTGAACTTTGTATAGTTTTCTCTATATTATAGTCTAAGCTGTATGTGATATTACTTTAAAAGGACGAAAGTAGTTAAAATATTCCCTATTATTATCATCAATTTCTTTTAAAATGCTCAGAACCCCCCGTCATAGAATTCGTATACTAGCTATGTACACAGGCGTACATCAAGAAATTTTTTGTTGGGAGAGGTCCAAGCTTTGGGCGACGAGGCTCAAACACTACAAGTATCTGTGTAGTATTGAACGCGTATTATTCTACACTCGAAAAGACAATAAGTACTATCTAAGTGTATATCTTTCTGTCTGTCTATCTGTATGATGAGTATAATCGTGGTACGTTAAACTGAAATATTTTCTTACGTTTCGAACGTAAGAAATATGTGAAAGTTTGTGTGTGGTTCAGTGATAAAGCAATGACTTATTCTTTCAGATGAATACTTAGTATAGTGGAGCATTGTTCCGCAACCCAATGCATGCGGTCCCTAGCTCGATCTCCGATCAAATAAGCTTATAATTTTTTATTACTAATTGTCGTGCACTGTGACAAAGTGCATGCAACCCCTAGTTTCATCTCCAAACATCGTGTCCGTGAGTTTTCATGATCTACTCATACATTCTCATTCTACTAAGTATTCATTCATTCATTTGTCTTAATCATCCAACTCCCTCAGCATAATGGGCATAGTCGTGGTACGTTAAACTGATTTGAACGTACCTCTAAATTGAGTTTTCCTATTTGCTACGGAATAAGAACATCATATTGTGTTAAGTAATAGTTTTCGCAATCATTGAGACATCATGCCCTTCGTAAGAAAGAGAGAGAGAGAGAGAGAGATGAAATATTTTTAGTTTAACGTTCCGCCTAACAGAATTTCTTCGTATTTCCACTCTTCAGTGAAAATCAACGTTGCCATGCCATTTTCTTTTAACATAACATGTTTTTTTGAAGGTACATTAGTGACAATACTACACGTCTGTTTCTGTTTCATTTCGAATTTGAAAAAATGTACTTGTCGATTTGCGACTTATGTCTTTTCGTACCGAAAAGTTTCTCCATTCTTGGCAAATAAATCTAAAAGTAATAATTTTTTCTTCACGAACTATGAGAATTGTCTGAAACAAAGAGAGAGATGTGTTTATGCCCTTATTAATATTATACTGAACACCTAACATTACCATCATCATCATCATCATCAACCTTGAAGAAACATGAATCTAATAAATTCCGAATTCGTTATCTTTCTTTTTTTTTAGAGTAATTAACTGAAAGTGTGATGATTGCCAAATCTGAGGCACGGATCGCCATTAAGTTCCAGCACTTGCTTTGTACAGGATGCATACCAAGAAGCTTCAGCATTTGAAAAACGAAGTAGTGATTGTAAATCCTTTACCACTGAGCCACCATACTCCTCAAACCTAAAATGTAATAGGTTTGTACATCATGTAAAGATCCCCGGAGAAATAAAGATACGTCCCACATATATACCCTTTCTCGGTAAAAGGACATATGATTAAGACAAATGAATGACGAAAAAATATTAGTTGATAGAATGACAATATGAATAAACGTTATATCACTGAGTCATCATGCATCCTGAAATCCATTGAATTTATGAGTAGAAGAACAATACACGTACTAGAAAGAAAAGATACATGTTCTTCTAACCTGACATAATTGCTTTAGAAAAATAAGAAACATAAAAATAAAAAATACAGGAATGAACAAAGTAGAAGTAAACAGGAGAGCTAATGCTCACAGTTTTTTTGTTTACCACAATTCCCTATTAACATGAACTTGCATCAGAAGTAATCACTCTACCCATGCCCTTATCCACAGGGATGACGAGCGCCCCTAAAATTATCACGGTAGGCTTGCAAATGAACTAAAATATGATTGAATTCGGTCTTTCCTAACTTCTACTGCCCATCTCCCTACATTTTGGGCTGACTGTTGCAAATCTACCATTGGGACTCAACCATTGATCCATCATGACCATTAAAAACTAAATTGTGATTACTCATCATCTTTTACAAAAGCTACGAATACCGCCAGTGAACTTTCCAATGTGATAATAACAAGGAGACAGGAGGCTAATGAGGTAATGCTTAAAATTACTAATATTTGACGAACATGGGGCCAATGATTAGCAACCAAAAATTGGCATGTTCATGCTCCCTTTTAGAAAATTTTGTTCCAACTGGACCTGATTCAAAACGATAGTGGTTACATTAGATAGTATTTGCAAAGATGTGATGTACACAAGAGTAACATGTAATCGTTTCTTAGAAAATTAATTACTTTTCAAAACGAATGTCTAACAATAAAAATGAATCGAATGACTTCATTAAAAGATTGAAATCTATTGTACATGTTCACCATCATCATCTTTAAACATCGCAAGTTTACTTTAAAAAAAATGAACTACATACGTGTGAAGATAAATATTAAACCAAGACATTCATCAACAAAACTGAGAAGTGTTAACGTGATGTTCTGACGTAATGCTGAACAGCAAAAGATAGCATATATCTAAAGAAAGAAACACTGACCTATCCTATATACAGAAGGAGTAGCAATGTAATATTCTGCGACATAATACATGATGCATTTTTATGTAACTCTGCACATGCCGTCATCAGGTCCACAATTTGATTTACTAGCGAAAAAGGTTGCATCACGTAATGACCAATAAGTTTTGATCTATATTTGTTGGAGATACAGTAGCATCATTATTACGTATAGCCATATAATCTTCCTGTATACACGAAAAAGAAAGTATTCTTCAGTTGACAAATTTTCTTTTTCGCACTAATTCGTGAACAAATGAATTAATCTGTTTTCACGTTATCTTTGGAATAGTTATAATTTGATAACTTGTCAAGTCGGTACTGTAATAGGAAAATAAATTTTCTCAACTGCCTGTATGGGCACTAAATGTTTATCCGCGAAGATGTATTGCTTTTTAAGACAAATAAGAAAAGGTAATTCAGATGACGAATTACAATAGTCTTGTGTTACGTTTTTTGAACAAATCTGAGAAAGTGATTAGATCTAGCAATGTAGTATTCTGTGATATAATACATGATGCATTTTACATAACTCTGCACATGTTGACATCAGGTCCACAATTTGAATTACGCTATTAAAGATGTACCTAGACTTATATTCGGTTAATCAATTCTGTAACTGTAACTGATCACTTACACTTCGAAAAATTGCACAAATCTGAAATTTTCAGATGAATCTTTAATGCGAAAAAAAGTTGCATCACGTAATGGTCAACAAGTTTTGATAAGTGATGACACTTCGGATAAAAAAATATCTATATCCTTCTAACTCTAGCAATTCCCGAAAGTCACTGCTAACAGGTGTAATATAAATCAAAAATCATCGCTGATAATGGGCTTGCGTGTACAAATTTCTAATTTCGATATCGTTTTTTCTAAAATATATTGGATCTTGGATCAAGTTATCACAAACTTTTTTGAACGTACCTATGTTTTTGTATCATCTCGAATTTGAAAATGTACTTATTGAATTGAGACTTGCCTCTTTTTGTATCGAGAAGTTTCTCTCGTTTTGTTGGCAATACTAGTTACCATAGTAATAGTATTTTGAGGTTTCAGCGTTAGATCTTCATAATAAATCTTTCAATCCCCCTTCATTTGTACATTTTGTTTCTACTTTTATATCTCTGTAGTTATTAGATAAAACATAAAATGTGAACGTGATTTAAAAACAAAGATAGAGTAGGAATATTGAAAGAAGCATTTAAATAAGAAATAACCTATCTTGTGAATCTTTGAATAAGAAGTTAGAAACATAAACTCTACTCACGCACACACGATGTTTGTACACTACAAAGTTCACTTCATGGGAACTGTGATTAAAATCGAACCCGTACACATCATTTGAGGTACAATTCATGTTCATTCCTGTTCTTTGTTTACTGTAATGAAAAGGTATGTTCTAGGTCAGATCACCAACATTCCTTAATATTCCGAATTTTCTGTAAATTTTGTCTAATGTGGGCATCTTCCTCATCAAAAACTTGGGCGAACTAGTATTGCTCATAAGTCTCGGATGTGTGTGAATTAGTAATGCTCATAAATCTCGGATGTTTCTGTATTGTCTTGAGTTTGAAAATACATCGTGTTCGTGCAATTACTATATCAATTTAAAGCTTTTATATATACCACATGTGACATTAAAACAGTGTCTGAGGACTAAAACTTCAGTGAACTAGTATTGTCTATGAGTCTCGGATGTTTCTGTTTCATTTCGAATTTGAAAAAAAAATGTACTTGTCGATTTGCGACTTATCTCTTTTTCGTACCGAAAAGTTTCTCGAATCGTGTCATATTTTGTCAGACAGTGAAGATAGGAACAAAGGAACCACTGAATGGATTATTTTACAAAGAGGAATTACAACCTGTGACGTTATCAAAGATCTAGATATTCTATGCTTGGTCGTCCTTCTGCCTTTCTCTCTATCAACACGGTTTTAATAAAAAAAAAGTCGTGAGAAACACTAAAAGTATTTCACATTATTGCTTATATTTCTCATGGTTTTCCTTTTCCAGTCTAATAAGACCATGATTCCAAAACGACTTAAAATGAGCTGAAGGAGCGAGCCATTTATGAAACTCGACTCGACTCGAAACTCGACCTGAAAACAGTAACTCGACTCGAAACTCAACTCGAGAAAATTACATTTGACTCGACTTACGCCTATCCCTAAGATTTACGCATGTAACCTACGATTTTACGTACGCTACATAGTTTTTTTCTTTGTGGCATCAAGTCTGTATATAATTGGTTCATATTGAGCCTCAAAGTCTTTCAAAATCCTCAACTTCAGTCCATATAATGGAAATTTAACCCAATTTGAGAAATGTTGAATAATGTTGCGTGTTGTGTGTCATCTTCTTTTTTTATCCATTGACTTATAGAGGATTTATTTTTCTTTCTTCTTTGAAATGAACTGGAATGTTAATAATTTATTCTACTAATATCTTCTTAAAATATTCCTTACTTAATAAAAACTAAATTTTGATAGATCTATATCAGTTGTCTGAAAAGCATTGTCCTTTGAAGTTCAAAATTGAGAATACACTTGTGATTTGAAAATAACGCAATGAAACTTCAAATACAAATGATCTGCCATTTTTCCGGTAACAGAATTAACCTGTAACTGTAGAACAAGTATTTCAAACTTGTGAGTTGCATGTGGCCCTTGAATCATTTCTTTGTGACCATTGGTTCACCTTCAGAAAACAAGAAAGAAGTACTCGTATATATATAATGGCCCAAAAGTATATATACATACCCGTACTGATCAGCTCATGGAATTTTCATTTACTTATTGCATTGCAGTATATTGACTTAGCTTCTCCATTATTTGCTCTTAATTCCTTTTCACTTATGCCTAAACTCGGAATAGACCGAAGCATATAATGTCATACTTGATCAATGCAGGTATGTATACCTACTTTGGGTCACTTTGTGATACGTTCAAAGATAGTTCACATAGACAATGTTCTTAAATCAACTTCATATGACTTAAACCAGCGTCAATTTGCTGTTTTCTTGGAAGATTTTGCATAAATATTCTAGGTTTCCCTATCGCAGAGAAGTGTGCTCGGTATCCTGTGCTCCACGGGTCTGAAAAGTTCCTAGAACTTGAGAGATGGAATTAGCAATTTTCTTCAAATCAAAGAACAAAGCACAAACTTACTGACGGATTCTTTATGGTTACAATATGTTTCTTTCATGGCAGATGATATTACGAAATATTTGTCACATTTTAATTTGAAACTTTAAGGAAAAAACATAATTACTGCAAACATTACGTAAATAAAACGTTAGAACACAAGTTGCAGCTCTGGGAGAAACTGTTACAAAACGAAGGCTTCACACATTTACCAATTTGTGTTAAGTATGGAACAAGTACAAGACACTTGCTTTGTACAGGATACATACCAAGAAGCTTCAGCATTGGAAAAATGAATTCAAAGAAAGATTCCGCGATATCAAAGATTAGCTCTCCCTGTATTCTGCTTCTTTCTGAACTGACATTAAGGAATGATCAACTCTCAGTCCTTTCGCGTGGGAGGCGCAGGTTCGATTCCCGTCGGGAGCTTATGTGATTCGGATTCCACGTTAATCAGTAGGGCCACGTCTCATATAGCCTCACTGCCAAACGGTACGTTAAACTCAAAATCAACTGATATATGCCACATGTAACATTAAAACAGTGTCTGAGGGCTAAAACTTGAGTGAACTAGTATTGTCTATGAGACTCGGATGTTTCTGTTTCATTTCGAATTTGAAAAAAATGTACTTGTCGATTTATATCAAACGAATCTACTCCCCAAATTAATAATAATAATAATAATAATAATAATAATAATAATAATAATAATAATAATAATAATAATAATAATAATAATAATATTCAAACGGTGAATTTGGTACATAACTTTTCACAAATTAAGATTTCCTGCTCGAAGTGATTCTACCTAAGGAACGTCTAAGATGATTTTTCGTTTCTTTTACTTTTATTAAAATGTAAAACTTCCAAACAAATGTACAAGATTAAATCTAAACCTAATAGCTCTTTTTTTAATTAGTTTTTTATTGGTGAATGAATTCAAATACGATTTTTAATACAACGTAAAATATTAGTGAACTAATGAATGATACATAATCGGAAATGTATAAAATATATCACTTTCACTAAAATCACTACACTGAAAAATATATTTTTTTTTCATAATAATGAATTCAAATACGATTTTTGCATACAACGTAAAATGTTACTCACTAATGAATGATACATTTTTCAGAAATGTATAAAATATATCACTTTAATAAAATCACTAGACTGAAACATATGTTTTCTTTCTTTGCGTGTTTCATTTCACTATTCGTATAGTAAACTTGATAATGTATATAATTTTCAGACAGTTAGATATCCTCTTGTCACTCAATTTACGTCATAAAAATATATATCACTTTTCACTAAAATCACTACACTGAAAAATATTTTTTCTTCTTCTTTTTTTATCAACACATATCCATCTCATCGATGTCATCCACAGGTTGAGTATCAGTTTCCCCCCACCATGGTTGTGTTTGAAATGTGTCAAATAATTCATCCCTGATTGCTTCTATAATTTTTTGTTTACATAATACTTTCATTTCCAATTTTAATCTTTCATCATCAATGTTTATATCACCGTCCTTCTTCAAAGCCGAAGATACATTCGGAAAACTATTGTTCATTTCACTAATAATATTTTGTTCATTTACACACGTATGAATTGCCGCAAGTCCAGTACATGCAAGACATTGCGATTTCTCGCGACCCCGGAAACACACAAATCCACCAAGATGGGAGAAATTTTAGGGAAAAAGGATGAGAATGAAGAATAAGTCGATAATCATGTACATGTTCATACACTTACGATGCGTTCAACTCTGTGAATTCAATATCGTGCATACTATGTCCCGTTAAATTAATCTTTTTTTTTCCTTTGTATATTAAACAAACGTTTCCACTTTGCAAATATGTTAATAAAGCGCCATTATCTGCTTCTACTTTTTCAGTAAATCGTCCTGGTAGAATCACTTTTTGTCCTGCTTCAAAAGTCACACAAACCTTCTTTCCATATACGGTTGTAATTAATTTGCAATCTACAATACGATAGGTTTTATTAATTTCTAAGTCTTGTAATTTTGTAAAAGATACTAACGACGCTGCATTAAGTTTGGTTAATAAATTCATTGACGATGCCATCTTTAACTAATGAATAATATGTTCACTCTCGAAGACGTATTCTATATGTATGACCATTAAATCACCTTGTCCTCATTATCTTAAGAATTCGCAGGATACCTTTCTTAACATTATCTCTCGATGGAAATAATAATAATAAAGGACTCTCCTGCGTGAGACACAAAACTTAATACATTCACACAGGATTGAAAATTTCCAAGCTCATCGATTTTCCTTAACATTGTGTGAGAACGTGATGTCTTAAGAAATCCCACGAACAAAGATCATTTCTTTGATCACATAGGAAGTAAATCGTAAACGAAATAAGCTGAATTGCATAAATAATGAAATTTGCAACTAAGTAAGTTAGCGAATAGTGTAATGAGAGAATTTACTTATCATGGGTACAAAAGATTTATTACACTAATTTTACAACTAAACAAGGGCTAATGCTATATCCATACATATCAATTATTTATTAACTTGAGAAAGGCCTACGACTCGAATATGTGGGAAACAAAATTTGAAATACCGAAAAAAGTTATTTAAACTAATTAACATATATTTAAATGAATCTAAAAGTAATAAATTTTTCTTCACGAACTTTGAGATTGGTCTGAAACAGAGAGAGAGAAGCGTTGACGCCCTTATTATTATACTGAGCATCTAGTCTAGTAACACATGAAGGCAAAATTTGTATGTGATGTCTTGTACTTCCAAGTCGAGTTGCCATATTACACGATTTAACGGATATCTTCCAATTAAAGCCTTAATTTACAACAGTGAAAACAGAATGAATCCTTTTTCTATGACTTTTATAAGGAGTTCTGTCCGACATTGGATCTCATCATAAATTTTTGTAAAAGTATCGTCGATCTTGCTTCTCGATGTATTCTATCTCGTCTCGAGAATGAACTATATCATGAGGGACGTACCCTTCGCCACAGAATTAAGATTTCTTGTTCAAAGTAATTCTACTTAAGGAACGTCTAAGACGATTTTTCGTTTCTTTTATTTTTTATTAAAATGTAAATCTCCAAACCTAGCCATAAGAACAGAAACACGACTAAATGTAGAATGTTACACATGATGATCGGGAAAACAATTGTGTGCAACGATAAAGATGAAATCTTTCAGTTTAACGCCCCACGAATATCTAATTTAGGCTAAGATGAAAGGATGATTAAGGTATTTTAAATGAAATGATATTATGAGATGAAGCGGAAATACCACATGAGAATCAACGAACACGATGTTGTCCATCACAAATTTATTTATTTAATGTCCTACGATTATGCCCATTATGCTAAGGCATCATGAGCTAATATATTCGGTAGTCGAGCTAGGGACCATCATATACCAAATGTAAGCGCTTTGCCGCTGTGCCTTCTGCTCATCTTTTCACCACCTCCAGCTGTTCTAATAGCTAACACGGACATGTGGTGAACGTGATCCTGAGTTCGATTTACGGATGGGAGAGCATTGGAAGTCAAAAATAAAGCAAGTTTATTATGATAACTGTTTTCAAGAAACATATGAGCTTTTCCAAACGAATAAAATCTCCCCACCTCTCCCCTGCTACATTTAATATCCTTATTCAATTTCATTTCCTTATTCACACACATTATTTGATAGATGTATCAAAATATCATCTTTAGTAAATCTTATCTATTAACAGACTTATTTTTCATTACACAAACTCAGCGTTTTCGCATTCAGATTACACTATCTTCAGTCGCACGTGAGTATGTTCGTATGTGAAGACGACAGCAAACATACATGTAATCTCAAATGCTGTATACGTTTGAAAATACGATATTCACGATTCATGCAATGCGATATTCCCCTGAGCAACTAAGGTCTATTCGATCAAAGAACAGTCTGCAAACAAATTCTATTCCCATGAACACTTACAAGTGAATTCGTGAGAATCCCAAGACCAAATTAGATAAAACAAATAGTTCATAACCTACAGACATTTCGTGGGCGTAATCTTTTGTGCTATGGGAATGTTATAGCGCAATATTTCATCACGGCTTCAACTTAAGTGATTTTAATTACTTGTCATAGCAGACAACATCATGTGAATATCCATATAATACTTTTCACATGCAATACAATCAACCCTGCTGATTTGAGCATACACATTTTTTCATCCTACGTTTTAAAACATTATGATATGCTATGAGAAGTGCTTCCGCTACCAATACCTTTAAAAAACATCCAGGAACTACAACAATCATCTTATCAACTCAATTTCCTGAGAAGGTTCCAGACGAAAATTTTCCAGACGTTTCGTAAGAAACTTCTCAAACTCTTCGCAGAAAATCTGGGAGCTTCTATTCTTAGTATTACAAGATGGGTCTGGTGGGGCTAAGGTGTAGGGGGAATCTAGCTACCCAATACAAGACGACTAGAAAAAAAGGACGAAAAGTTTTTTTTAATAACATCTAATCTATATGCGAGGCACTGACGTACAGTGATAGAGTGCCCACCTCAAGTTGGATTACTCCGTGCGAGGATTAATTCAACTCTAAATCGTGAAGTACTGGTCTCGCGTTCGATTCCGATGTACAATCTTTATTTCATAAGTTAACGAAGCTAAGTGCTTCGAAATGAAGAGCTTCGAACAATGTACATATCATATGCTACGCTAAAACCAATACATGAAATTCTTTTTTTTTTTTTTCATGCAAGAATTAATTCAATTCTAAATCGTAAAGCACCGGTCTTGCGTTTAGTGTACAGGTTCGATTCTCGATGAGAAAGCATTGAATATTTTAAGATATTAAGTATGCTCTTCGCTATTCAATACATAACGAAAAGACGAAAATCAATCAATCAATTGGGAAGCTTCGAACTTGATATTCAATCAATTGGGAAGCTTCGAACGTGATAACTAAAAGGACTCTCATCAAGATCTGGTAGCCGTCCCAAGAGTATGAGCATAGTAACAACGTTCGCTTACGTTCTTCGCAGGAGGGAGTGGTGTGGAGGGGTTTGGGAGGTTCAAATCCATAATGAAAAGACAAAAATCAATCAATCAATTCGGAAGCTTCGATCATGATAACTAATAGAACTCTCATCCCTCCAAGAGCATTTAGCTATTCAATACATAACGAAAATCAAAAATCAATCAATCAATTGGGGAGCTTCGCCGTCCAAGAGTATGAGCATAGTAACAACGTTCCCTTACGTTCTTCGCAGGAGGAAGTGGAGGGGTTTGGGGGTTCAAATTCATAACGAAAAGACAAAAATCAATCAATCAATTGGGAAGCTTCGATCATGATAACTGATAGGACTCTGATCCGTCCACCAGTATGAGCATCCAAGACTATGAAGGTCAAGAGCATCTAGCTATTCAATACATAACGAAAAGCAAAATCAATCAATCAATTGGAAAACTTCGATCATGATAACTGATAGGACTATCAATTGGGGAGCTTCGATCATGATAACTTCTGTGCTATCCGTAAAAGGCTATGAACATAGCAACTAAAGGCTTGTCGAAACTTGCCTCCCAATTCCAGGGCTATGAACATAGCAACTAAAGAGGAGTAGGGGTGACGGAGGTTCAAATAAACCAAAATTTTCCCACGCGTTTCTGTGCTAGCCGTAAAAGGCTATGAACATAGCAACTAAAGGCTTGTCGAAACTTGACTTCGACATATTCGGCTTTCCAGGAGAAGCAGGGGTGGCGGGGGTTCAAATAACTAAACAATATAAGATGAGGAGACGAAAAAAGGCATGTTTTATCTTGTTTTTTACATCTGGTAGGCGTCCAAGAGTATACTTCCTTATTCTAGCATAGCAACACACTGGTTTAGGCCAGTTTAGGGCCAAAATTAGGCCAAAATTTTCCCACGCTTATGAAGGCCCTCTATTCTACTGACATCTAGTGTTGTTGTTTATAAGTTTGTAACACTATACTTACATGGTTCAGTGTATAGACAAGCTAGTTCCTAAGAAATTCTCTTTCGTTTCTAAATTACTACATATAGCTTCCTAATGGGTAGATCGACAGCGTACACCCTTTGGCGCAGGAGGAAATTGTTCGACTCCCGGCAGAAGTTCATGAGGCTCCTGCTGAAAAGAACGCTAACTTCAATTTGAAAATCAAATCTAAATTACTACATCTTTTCTTGAAAGTGCCGGCTTTTGGAATGTGATTTCAAAATCTGCAATAAATGCAACATACAATTGTCTGCAGTGTTTTAAGACTAGTGTTTTCAGATATGTTATCCTTGCTCTTAAATTCACTCCATGTGCTATTCAGGTGTCTGTTTTCTTAGGTACCCGACACTTCCCAGTGTATTATGAAGCAAATCCTTTTTAAAACATTCGTAGCAGAATGAAAATCCGCTGGTGGAATAGGCCC
Organism: Thermobia domestica; assembly: GCF_964235325.1. Classification (NCBI taxonomy): domain Eukaryota; kingdom Metazoa; phylum Arthropoda; class Insecta; order Zygentoma; family Lepismatidae; genus Thermobia; species Thermobia domestica. The sequence goes on from NC_137465.1 coordinate 50,646,295, forward strand.
ATTTAAACATTACGAGTTTCGTATATTCCTAGAGATAATTTAAAAAATGAACTCTTGCAGTTTGTACGTGCATTGGACGTGGAGAGATATTTTGTAACAGATGTTATTGTCGTGTCTTTATTGATAATGGTTTCTTGATGCAATTATATCATCAAGTGCGTAAAATACAGGTCAATCTGTGCTGACTGGTCTGTACAAGCTAGTTTTGCATCAAATCCTCACAAGGGCAGGGCGAAACAGGAAGTACAAGTGCGAAGTTATAAAGTGTAAGTGATAATGTTTAAAACAGTGGTTCCCAACCGTTTACCTGGCGCCTCCTTCTTATTTTTTATTTTATTTTTTTATTATTTTTTTGCAATGTTCTGTCGCATGATTATGACATTATTACAATAACAGAGACATGGATAAATGAAAAGCATTATGATGCGGAACTATTTGATACTGTGGCGTTATAACGGTCGCTACGGTCAGGATCACAATGTTGGTAAACTAGGCAAATCTAGGAGGGTTGAGTTCTTGTGGCAGCTTTGCAGAAATACAATCTCAGTATAATAGACAGCAATGATGATGAATTTGATTATGTTATTGTCAAAATCACGACTGGGGGTAAAACAATTTTTATATGTAAAGTTTATTTCCAACCAAATTCAAGTATAGATGTGTATAATTTTTTTTTTTTTTTGAACGTATTGAAAGTAAGTGTCCCCAAGGCTGTTCTGTTCTCCTGGTTGGTGATTTTAACATTAGACAAATAGAAAACAATGAATTTAATCTGGAAAATAGTACCGTAAAATGTCAAAATGTACATAATCTCATGTTTTTTTTATGATATAAAATCTTTTAATCAAATACAAAACAATAATAATCGTACTCTAGATCTAGTTTTATCTACACTAGAATCTGTTGAAATTATCAGGGAATTATTCCCATTAGTGCCAGAAGATCAACATCATCCCGCTATAGTAATAAATGTGCATCATGAAAGTCGTTCAAAAGTTGGTCGTAATTCTAACATTTTTGGCTACAATTTTAGAAAGGCGAATTTTATGAAATTGTATACTAGTTTAATGTGTGTCGATTGGGAATGCCTAAGGGAATACAATAATATTAATGACCTAGTGAGTAAGCTATATAATATTATCTATGAAATATTAGATACTTGCGCCCCTCGCAGGAAAAACTCTGCCTCGAAATTTCCGTGCTGGTTTACGAAGGATATAATTAATAAATTGAAGACTAAGGCAAGTTATCGTAGGAAATTTCAACTAAAAACTAGCAATAGTGCCTCCTATTACATAGAATTTGCTTGTTTGAGAAAAGAAGTTAAAAATGACATCAAATTAGCCTATGAAACATTCTTACATAATACTGAAAATATTATTACTAAGAATTCAAGTGAATTGTGGAATTTTATTAAAAATAGGAAAATATATATACCGTCTAAATCATTAAAGTTTCAGGGTCATAATCTGTGTAGTAACGAGGAAATAGCCAATACTTTTGCGAAGTATTTTAGATCAGTGTATGTTTCCTCTTCAGAAACGATAATTGATTCCAACATAGATCTGGGAGATAACAGATATGGTAGCATAGAAGCACTAAATATTTGCCAGATAGATTTGAAGGAAATAGAAATGGCTATTAAGAACCTTAAGTCCAAAACGGCAGTTGGTTCTGACGGACTTCCCTCCTACATTGTGAAGGGTTGCGCTGATATATTTAAATATCCCCTATTAATTGCATTCAATTTATCACTAAGAACAAGCGCTTTCCCAGACAAATGGCAAACAGCTTTAATTTGTCCAATTCCGAAGTCCAACAACAGTCAAGATATTACCAACTTTCGACCCACAGCAATATTACCTGCTTTTGCCAAAGTATTTGAGCATATCTTGTATCGACGAATCCTTAATCACGTCAAACCGTTATCTCAATTAAAACAACATGGCTTTATTTCACAAAGATCCACAATAACAAATCTTGCAATTATTACAGATTTTATAGGGAATTCATTAGATGTAGACAGCCAATAGATGTGATTTATATTGACTTTGAAAAAGCTTTTGATAAAGTTAATCATAACATATTACTAGAAAAATTAAAGCTTTTCCACTTTTCTCCGTCCCTGATTAAATTCTTTTCATCATACCCATCTAATCGTAAACAATCTGTTCTTTTTAATGCATACAAATCTAAAGAATATATTGCATCCTCAGGAGTCCCTCAGGGTTCAAATTTAGGACCATTGTTATTTCTCTTGTTTTTTAATAATTTACCTGACTGTATTCCCGGCCATGAAAAATTACTATATGCCGATGATCTAAAAATATATGCTAAAATCAATTCTGTGGACAACATAAAGCTGCAGCAAGGTCTAGATCATATTGGTAACTGGTGCTCTTCGAATCAACTTGGGGTCAATGGAAGCAAGTGCAAAGTATTATCATTCACTAGGAGCAAATCACCTGGTCACTTTGATTATGAAATTAATAAATATATAATAAATAGGCATGATTCAGTTAAAGATCTTGGTGTTACGTTTGATGCTAAGTTAACGTTTGACAATCATATTATAAATATAACAAGCGAAGCATTCAAGCTATTAGGATTCATAATTAGAACAGGAAAAGAATTTAAGAACTGTTCAACATTACAGAAGTTGTACAATGCATATATTCGCTCAAAGTTAGAGTATGCCTCTATTATTTGGAATCCGACTCACATAAAACATAGTAAGCAATTAGAAAGAATACAGACATTTTTTTTTAATTTCTGACATATAAAGAAGCTCACATTTATCCTACTTATGACAGCTGTAAAACCATACTTGCTAACTTTCATTTTCCAACACTAGAAGAAAGATGACATATGATAGATTTATTATTCATTTAAAAAGTAACGCACAATATTTTGGATTGTCCTGATTTAGTTTCTTTATTGAATTTGTATGTCCCCACATTAAAAGTACGTAGAAACACTGGTCTTTATTACTGCAAGAAATCAAGAACTAATATAATGATGAAATCACCAATCTGGAGGACAACAGCTTTGTATAATAGCATGTGTTCAAATAACAATGAATTTGATATATGTGATATGTCGCCTAAGACATTTAGAAATGCCATTATCATGACTTATCAAGAGTTATGAACTCAAGTTATGTTATCAAGAGTTATGAACATGTAATTGCGTAATTTACAACACTGTAATTGGGCTATAGCCTGTTGCGTTGACAATAAATAAGTAAATAAATAAACACTATGTACTTCTCGCTAACCTCCCTCCCACTCATTGACCATATGTGCTTTTTTGTCTAATTTCAGATTCAGCACTGAAATCTCTAGTCTTCAATATAATAATAATAACGATAACCATATTTCCATCTTTAGTTTCCTCATACTTATATGATTAGCACAGACGTCTTCGGCGCGAGAGACCTGAGTTTGACTTTCGGCGAGAACTTATGTAGTCAGGATTTTACGTTAAGCTGTAGTTTAATGTCTCATATAGCTTTGCTGCTGAACGTGACTCCAAACCTCAAACCACTCACCTTGTTTTCATCTATTTATATTTATTAAGTGTTTAATTGCTTAAACATCTCGAATGGGAGGGGGCGCGGTGGCTCAGTAGTAGAGCGTTCACCTCCGGTGCTTGGGGTCCCTGGTTCGATCCCAGCTCGCGCCGTGTGGACCTTGTGGTGGACAAACATCGTGCACGTGGGTTTTCTCGGGGTTTTCTCCGTTCCCTTCAACTTTCTTCATTCCACTATTTCACTCATCTTTCATCATCACCATCTCCTTTAGCCTAACCGGCATAACCGTGGAACGTAAAACTTAAACATTTCATTACATTTTAATCGAATAGGAGTACAAGAAAGGCAAAATATCAAACACATAACATCTGTTAAGTTTTTTGACAATTTTACAGTTTATTTCTGTAGTCAGCATGTGGTCCGTCGCTTGTTCTTCAAGTCCCCTTCAGAAGGCTGGCCCTTGGGAACCACTGGTTTAAAGTTTAAGGCGATGTAAAGTTGACCCTGGTATATTCACTGTAAAGAAAAGCAGGGTTAACTTTACATTGTCTGGAACTATATCGCGACTATATCGTTAACGTGCGCGTGTTTGGCCCAGGAGATCCGGATTCGATTCCCGACGTAATTCCATGTGGTTCGGATTCCACGTGAAGCAGTAGGTCCATGTCTCATAATCACCTTGGAGTTGAAAAGGATGCTAAACTCCAACGTAATATAATGCAATTTACCTTCTATACTCCAGTTGGTAACCTTGTGAGGTTCATAAAGAATGCTAGCTAATAATGGCCAATCAATTTCATGTTGGTGAGAATTTTTCGTGAAATTGAAACGAACATGGCTTATCAATAACGACACTACAACGTTATTTGCCGCAAAAATACTTCTAAACCAGACCTACTTTTGGATGCAAATAAAGACGAACTGGTGCGTATAATGTAAAGTTAATCTGAGAAACATTTTTGTACATGGTGACGTTTTCAATTTTACATCATCAATTGAGTGGAACCCAAGTTCTGTACGTAAATTAGAAATCAAAAGAAGGTGTTGCATAACAAAATCCACGATGGTGTATTCATTGTGAGCACCATCAGCTAATATTGTCTCTGTGATTTAATAAAAATGTTTAAATTGTAGTCAATAATAACATTCATGTGAAGTGCGTTTTATAACACTTTTATTTGGAGGAAAACTTATTTAAGGATAATTTATTTGTACCGCGTAAAAGGTGAACATAAATCAAGAATTATAATGCAATGTATTTCACAAGTAATAATATTGATAATCTCCTGTACTCTTTTTCTTATAAGAGGCCCCGATGGTTCACTGGTAGAGCGTTCAATTCTGGTACATGGGGTCTTTGGTTCCATCTAAGTGAACCTTGTGGTGGACAAACACCGTGTGCGTGCATTTTCTCGGGATTCTCTCGTTTCCCCCTCTTTCTACATTCCACCATTCCATTCATTTCTCATTACCTTTAGCCTAACCTGCATAAACGTGGGACGTAAAACCAAAAGGTTTCATTTTTCCTTTATTAGTATTATTATTATTATTAATAATAATAATAATAATAATAATAATAATAATAATAATAGTGGAACAAAAACTACAACCTTATCTGACTCTGACAACAGGAATCGTAATACTTTAATGCAAGGAAAGAATGCCACGGGAAAACTGAAAGTAAACAAAAATGTCCTCGTACGTCTGCACTGTTTGTGACGAGACTCGACCCTAGTGTTTCGTGTAAAGATCTTTCTGCATTTGTGAAGGAAAGTGCTAATGTTAATGTTACTAAATGTGTACAGTTAAAAACAAAACACAGTAGTTATTAGTAGTTAGTAATTTTATGTAGCTGTAGAAGAAAATGATTTTAATTGTGTCTATAATCCGAATGTCTGGCCAGATGGTGTCTTATTTACTAAATTTATGGGTGGACTAAAGGAAGAAATTGTGTGCCATGAAGTCAGAGCTGAGAAGATGAATAGTAAAGGTAAATAAATAGCATAAACTAGTATAAAATAAGTATGACGCACTTGCGATTATATTATCAAAATGCTAATGGAATTAATACTAAAGAGAAGGTATTTATAGATGAAGTAAAAGTAATAATAACAATCAAGACAATATCTCTAACCAAACAAAAGTTTTTGATTTTAAGAATGCTGGCTTCTTAGGTGTATATCAGGGTATCAAGGCAATGAATGAATTGAATGTAGATACAAGTGATATTAATACTATGACCAACAGTTTCTATGATATTATATATAATGTTCTAGATATTTATGTACCTAAGAAAGTAGTCATTAATAAACCTAAGTTTAAAGACCCCTGGATGAATAGGGAACTGAAAACTTTAATAAATAAGAAAACTAAATGTTTCGTCAAAGCAAGACAAACCAATGACAGTATGTGGTACCAAAGGTATTCTACATTACGTAAAATTGTAAAAAAAGAAATATGTAGAAGCGAGAAAGGCCTATTATCTTAGTTTAGAAAACAGCATTGTTAGTGACAATAAGGTCTTCTGGAAAGTATTTAAAAACTCAGATGACAAAAAAATTACCTAATGAAATGAAATATAATGATACAGTAGCTACTGCACAGACTGATGTTGTGGAGATGTTTAAAGACATGTTCAGTGAAAATTTTAATTTGGGACTAAGTCATGTAAATGACCATAACATGTATTCTACATTACCTATTTGAAGCGGAGATATAATTAACCCCTTCACATATGACTTCTTTCGGATTTTTTTTTTTTTTTTTTTTTTGCAATGCTGTAAATATCTATTCCTCTTTTGGCGCTTACTTAAACTAACAGATGTTCACAAAGCACAGGAAACCTGTAACCTTCTGCCTTCTATTGACAGCAAGCAGGATACAGCCGCTCAAACATCGGAACGCATAACACGCGTCAAAATAAGGAAGTGAAAAGTGAAAAGCAACGCGTCCAGCGCGTCAAAATATGGCAAGGGGTTAATATACCTAATATTTCTGAATCGGATGTCCTTAGTGCAATTAAACAGGTCAATGGAAGTACCTCTCCTGGTCCAGATAACATACCGTACTATATAATAAAAGCATGTGATACTGAGTTATCATCCATTCTAGCAAATATATTCAATGAATCACTCAGATGTGGAGAGTTTCCATCGACATGGAAACAAGTATATATTGTACCTGTACATAAAACAGAAGATAAAAATAATATGAAAAATTATAGGCCAATCACGTTAGTTAATGCATTTAGTAAGATATTTGAAATAATAATACACAACCATATATACTTTAATGTAAAAAATAAACTAACTGAATTTCAGCATGGGTTTTATAAAGGCAGATCAATTGTTACGAATCTTGTTCACTTTACAGATTTTACGTACTTAGCTCTTAAAAATAGACTACAGGTTGACACTATACCGGTATATATTCATATGTCAAAGGCTTTCCACTCTATAGAACATGAACTTCTAGTTCGTAAATTATCCAACGTTGGTCTACCTTCTCAGTATATTAGATGGTTCCAAAGTTATTTATCAAACAGAGAATATAGAGTGAAAATTGGTCATGTAACTTCCAGTATTGGCTGTATAAAGAATGGTATACCTCAGGGATCTCCTTTAGGACCACTTCTTTTTTCATTATTTATTAATGACCTGACGGGAAAGGTTAAATTCTCAAATATATTATTATATGCTGATGATTTGAAGTTATTTAGAATAGTGAATAGCGAATATGATAACTACTTACTCCAAAAAGACTTGGATAGTACATATTAGTATATGTTGTAAAAATAATCTACTGAAAATAAACTGTAATAAAACTAACTAACTAACTAACTAACTCTATGGCCTATGGAACCCGGAGGTTCAGTGCCGCGTTCACAAAAGCTCTCCACTGACTTCTATCCTTTGCTAATTCCTTCCAGTTTCTACTTTGTATTCCTATCTCTGCGAGATCCATCTTAATATTGTCCTCCCATCTGCGCCTAGGTCTTCCTAATGGTCGTTTTCCTATGGGTCTACCAGTCAAGACTTTGAAAGCGTTTCTACTTTCTTCCATTCTAGCTACATGACCTGCCCACCTAAGACTCCTAGACTTGACGACCCTAACAATGTTGGGTAAACCGTATAAACTATGAAGTTCCTCGTTATGAAGCTTCCGCCATTCCCCATTCTCGTTCCTCTTGGGTCCGAATATTCTTCTTAGGATCCTGTTCTCAAATACTTTCAGTCTATGTTCTTCCCTCAGAGTAAGCGACCATGTTTCACAACCATACAGAACAACAGGCATGATTATCGTTTTATATATTTTAAGCTTCAAATTCCTCGACAGAATTCGCGACGACAAGAGATTTTGAACCGAATAGTAACACGAATTCCCTGCTTTTAGTCGACATTTAATTTCTTCGTGAATATGATTTTCGTCTGTTAATAAAACTAAGTTTATTTCATATACCAATAAGACGCAATACTATGTTAGCAAATATGTCATAGATGGAATATCCCTGCAGAAAGTTGAAAAGATTAAAGATTTAGGCATAACATTTGACATTAATATGAAATTCAATTATCATATTAATGACATAGTACATAGAACACGAAAGACTATAGGGTTTGTATTTAGACAGTGGCTTGAGTTTAAAAATGCAAACACATATGTCTATCTATTTAAGATACTTGTAAGACCCAGATTAGAATTTGGTGCAATTATATGGAATAATATATCCACAACATTATGTAGCAAAATTGAATCGCTTCAAAAATGTTTCATTAGGCTATTGTGTAGAAATAAGAACAAAGATTACTACTCTCATAGTTATGATTACTGGAACGAATACTGGGGGTTGCAAGAATTACATGTAAGAAGAAAAATGATAGAGAAAAACTTTATTCAGAAAATTTTAGATAATAGATATAGTAGTGAGTACTGCCTACATAATATATGTATAAGGGTATTAAAAGCGCTATTTACGCTAGTTCGATTCTATGGCTGGGTAGCCAACTTGAAAGAGAGCCATTTACTCTAAATTGTATTCTAAGCGGATGTTAGGGGAAAGGAAAAAATTTGGGTCGCCGATATTATTCCTTTCATACGCTATAATTATAGACCAGTAAGCACAACGCTATTTAATTCCAGACTCTTGCACACTAATGGCATCGTCGACACTGTGGAAGAAAAGATGGGAAAAGAAAAAAAATCATTTCAGAACAACACCACATATCTTGCAATTCTGTTTATTTAACTCTCTTGTAATAACGTATAATATTGGAATTATCATTAACCTTAGCGATCATGGACAGCTAAACTCGATTGTCAAAAAAAAAATCATATGTATTCAGTCTTAAAAGATTCCAGAAAACTTCTAGCGCCAACACAACTCAAAGATGAGTAACAACAATATTTAAACAGTATCCTTAAGTAAGAGAGTTGTTTACATTCCTCGACTAAATATTAGGACATAATCTTCGGTAGGTTACTTCATAGAGAGGAAATTACCAATTACATTACTGTTCATAAAACATCTCATCGCAGAGGGAGTAAACATGTGGCTGTGTCGATTAACCTTCCTCCCTAGACACATAACGTTTCCACTACTTCCGCAACCAACTGTTAAGAGGGCATTTCCCTCGACATAACTTACAAATTAACAGCGGCGGTAATAACAATACATACTGCAGAAACATTATAGGAAGTACAAGACCAGCCAGTAAATTAGACTCTACCCCTGACATCATCACATCAAAGTGCGAGTGTTATCGTATACCCACCGTCTTCGACACGCCTTACTGAACTAGTGAACGGCATTATAGCTCAAGATATAACATAAAGACAACTCGAGGATTTACATAGATTATTGTTGTGTGGCAACTTAATACTTGGATTATGAACTATATATATATATATATATATAATAGACAATGCGGAGTGCCCGCTACTGGTCAGACATGAGCCAGCCATCGCTAATCAATCTTTACTTTATCAAACGTAGTACTTGAAAAATAGACAATACGGAATGCCCGCTACTGGATGAACATGAGCTAGATGGTAGCGAGTGATACATTATACATCTACGCAACTCGGGGAAATGATTCCATTCAAAGCAAGAGAGAAACGGTGTTGATATCAGACTACCCCGTCGGCGTATGATTCGACTTACTGGATAGAGACTCACTTTCGCTTACTCAGACATGTTACGGACAGGATTTACTTTAGACGACATTATAGACATTGTAGAATTGATACACATATAGTATGTAAATACACTGAGGAACCAATGATTAATAAATGTATGTATATTGTTTTGCTTTATAAAACGATTTGATACAATAGTGTAAACACACGACGGTAATAATATAGCACTAGATATTGTAAACAGAGACAATTTGGACAAATTATATGAACGGTGGACAAATTCCTTCACAGTTTCCTGGACGACAGTACTCCTTCCATGGAGTGAGATAGAAAATAATGAAACAGTTGCCTGGGACGGTGACCAAAGCTCACCCAACCTTTTTCGCTTTACAAGTAGACAATACTGACACCACGGGCCAGTTCAAAGGGCTCCATTCCGGGCAGCATCCTAGGATGGCAACCGGTCTCCAACGACTTCTTAGGCATCTCACCACGTAGTAGCCGTAATCATAATCTCGGGCGCAGATTGATCAAATGGTAACCTCTTCTTGGTTAATAGCAACCGAGTACACTTCACCACTACTCTCACCTGATGAACAAGATTTCACTGCAAGATTGCTGTAACGCTCACGTTCACAACAACGACCGCAGACAGGAACTTCTTTGAAAGATACATTTGAGTCCCACAAAAGCAGGTGAAATCAGCCGGCAAGTAACAAGGGATGGAGTCCCAAATTGAGGAAAGGCAGTGGACGGAGATTTGCTACGTCAAGAGGAAGAGGCCATACACAAATCGAACTTGGTCCCAGAGACAATTCTTAGAGAAGGACTATCGAACTTCCGCTTACATCACAACAACGATTTAGCGAGTGTCATACCAATCCCAGCAATATCCTGAACAAGCACAAGCTGAGTGTTTGTAGGTGAATTATTGTAGTTCACCGCACGTACACTAATCTAACATCACTGTTCGACCATGGCAGCTCTTAAAAAGAAGTTCGTGATAGAAAACGATCACTTACTGCACGATACTCAGTAATTTCGTGTCTAAAGACAGAACACCAAACTACGCTTCCATTCCGACTCCCGCCATGTTTTAGTGCAAAGAGCTGAGACAAAGGGTGCACGCTTCCGCAGCCCGCTCGCTTTCTGATTGGTCGCTCCTTACTACGCATCAGAGCGCGGTGCCGAAACGACAACTTTAATAATAATATATATATGTTTAAATAAAAAGAGAAATTATATAAATGAACGTTTATATATGTACGTTCATAATAGATCCCTCCGTTTAAACGAAACACAAAATTTCAAATTATTTCAAGCAGTCAGCGCTATCTTCTGAAAACCGCTCCACGCAAGACATAGACATACAAAGAAAAGTAGCATATTCTGACTACATACACTAGTCCAATTGTCGACCATCTTGAATTCTTCATGAGAGTCGAGAATTGAGAAAATATAAAAGAAAATAACACTAACTAAGAGCTGATTAAACATTTCCACAAATAATCTCTTTGAGAAAATGTAACGCTCAAAGAGGAACGTTACAGGTACCAACATATAATCTTAGAAAAGCATCGGAAGTGGTTCCCATGAATAAAAATTCTATAATCTTAAGAAAATTGACAAGTTCTTTTAATATATTATCGGGATAATTGTATTTATTGAACAGACGTATAGATTTTAATAGGTACGTGTATTTTTTATAGTATATTTGTATGTTTGACGGTATCCTTGTTTTAAGGACAATTTTAAGAAAATTGACTATTTTAATGAATAATGAAGTAATATGTTTATCCAGACAAGATACAAGTCATAAAATGATTTATATATTATAAGATAGACAATGACCTCCTATCGTCGAAACAAATGTATTGTTAATATTAAAAGGAATATAAGATGTGTGTTATAAACCCTTAGTTCTATGACTAAGTACTGTATTTTTGCTATCTGGCTGTTCATGACACTAAAAATAAATAAATATATTATTATTATTATTATTATTATTATTATTATTATTATTATTATTATTATTATTATTATTATTATTATTATTATTATTACTTGTTTGGTCGAAAGAAGTGTTCCTTTATAACATCAAGGCCACATGTGACATAGACTGATATGTTAAAGTAGAATTTGAACCATCGCAATACGTTCAACATTCTCCCACCGAAAATTCTCCCGGAACTACATCCATCAAAGGTGCGCGCTCTATCGACTAGAACAACAGGAAGGGCATAGGCGTTACTAAAGAAAAACTAGGCCCAACTAGTAATTACTCATTACTCCAAAGTTGGAGAGCTATTATTATTATTACTAATGTATATACAACGATACTTGTATTTCATCACTCTTTATTATATCTTTATTTGTATTTGTGGGCAGAAGTACTTTTAAATTATGCACAAACTGCTCAAGAAAGGAAGAATGAGATTATGAAGAAAAAAATATAGATGTAATTTCTTTTCTAGTTGTCATAGCAACGAAGACTAAACAATTCATAATTACGGATCCATCTTGTAAAAGACTACATGCATAATTCTAAGAAGTGTATTTGCTTAATTTGTTAAGTGCCTTAATAAAAGGGTAATGTTTAAATGCAATGTCCAAAATGTTTTATGGTGATTTTCGTAGCCTTGTTTATATAAAAAGTACAAACTGAGGACCTTAGAAATAACGACGAAATATATATATAAAGTTGGAATTTCATTTCAGAATATTATTTGGTTTTTGAGTTTCGTCGTTATATAATTTGGTGTTTCCGCCCGGGACCTTAGGAGATTCGTATGATGTTAAGTAGACAATCTCCTAAATAATAAAGTCCGTGTGTGCAGATTGACTTTAAGGCTACATAGTGATTTGTTAAAAGAAATATCAAAACGGAGTATATACATTATTAAGGAGTGGCACTAAAATTTTCAGAACTATCAAAATGAAATGAAATGAAATGAAATGAAATTTTGAGTTTTACGTCCCACGGTTATGCCGGTTATTTTTAGTGTCTAAATACTAACCTTAACCTAACCTTAGTAGCAACAGTAATAGTAATCGCGTAACGGAACTTAATCCTAGTGCAGTACGATTACTTACACTTAAGCAGCATGTAATCACTAGATCTAATTTCCCTCAAATTGGATTTCGTAGAAATTCCATAGATGGTACAAATTCTCAAAGTAAGAAACAAAGAACTGTAGAAGTAAATAACGCGCAAGACTGTTTATGACTTTCAATGCAACTTCAATGAATTTGTTGGTCATTTGTTGGTCATTTGTTGGCTGAACTTACGTTGTCCGAAAAAACCGTATTCAATTGATTTTTGTTGTACTTCACTATAAATACCGTTATGACTTCGTTTGTTATTTGCATTTATTTGAATTCTATGAAGATAATTCAATGAATCAACAAATGGAACAATTCGTACATTCATGATCTTGATAAGTACTTCTTTTGTTCAAACCGTAACGCTAGTTTTTGTTGTGATGTTAATTATTATGTTATGTTCTGAATATTGTTGATATTTTGTTTGAACATATCATATATTTGATCCTTTCTTGTGTAAAAGAGCAATTATGTAAATGTAATAATTAGTTTTGCCCGCTATTTTCAACTTATAATATGTATCAGTGGCCCCAAAAGTGCCTTAAACATCTATGCCGTAATCTGAATTTACCCTCATATTATCGACGTTAGAGTATAGGCTATGAATGTTTGAAATGAAATAATTGAAAGGATTAAGATAAAATATAAAAATAATATTGCTAAAAAGTGAAATATATGTTTATACGAATTGTAATTTTTATATATATGAGAGTCATTCGGAAACTCAAGTAACTAGTATGTAGTAGTTAACGATCCAGGATTTTTTTTTTTTTTTTTTTTTTTTTAGAAAAAAGGTCCCTATTATTCAGGTGCCATTATACAACGATACTTGTATTTCACCACTCTTTATTATATTTTTATTTGTATTTGTGGGCAGAAGCAGTAGCGTAGCCAGGATGTGTGTTTGGGGGGGGGCAAGTGCTGTTATAGGTACATATAGAAAAATTACAAACAAAAAAATATATAAACATAAAAATATATAAAAATTACAAACATCAAAGTACCAAGGTACATTGTCGGACCTCTTTGGGGGGGCCCCCTTCCCTACGCCACTGGGCAGAAGTACTTTTAAATTATGCGCAAGCTGCTCAAGAAAGGAAGAAGGAGATTATGAAGAAAAAAATATAGATGTAATTTCTTTTCTTGTTGTCATAGCAACGAAGAATAAACAATTCAAAATTGCGAATCCATCTTGCAAAAGACTACATGCATAATTCTAAGAAGTGTATTTGCTTAATTTGTTAAATGCCTTAATAAAAGGGTAATGTTCAAATACAATGTCCAAAATGTTTTATGGTGATTTTCGTAGCTTTGTTTATATAAAAAGTACAAACTGAGGACCTTAGAAAGAACGATATATATATATATAGTGGCGGATTCAAGGGGAGGGCTATAGCCCCCCCCTTGACGCTCAGGTATACACTGGATAAAATGGGCTTCATTCCTGCTTTACACTGGATAAAACGGCAAAATATGGTTTAGCCCTTCCCTTGATTATATCCTGGATCCGCCACTATATATATATATATATATATATATATATATATATATATATATATATATATATATATATATATATATATATATATATATATATATATATAATTGGTGTTTCATTTCAGAACATTATTTGGTTATATATTTGGTTATATAACTAGAAAAGAAATTACATCTATATTTTTTTCTTCATAATTTTCTTCTTCCTTTCTTGAACAGCTTGTGCATCATTTAAAAGTACTTCTGCCCACGAATACAAATAAAGGAGTAATAAAGAGTGATGAAATACAAGTATAGTTGTATATAGGTGTTATAAAGGTTAGTGGTATCCCAAGCCAACAAACTAATATACGCCACTGGGTAAGTGCCTCTAATTAAGCAAGCTCCGGAGAAATAACACCATCAAATTCCGTATCCCAACTTCCTTATATCAGGATAAGAAATGAAAAAAATATATTTTCAATGTTATAACATGTCAAACACGCAAGGTACAGTACTCCGGTTTGGAATACTTTGGATTGAAAATTCGCGAAGCCAAGGCATAAAGTACCTATCACAGCTTCTCTAAAAATTTCATACATTAAAAGAATTGGAGCCGAATTCTCACCGTGCCTTCTCTTATCGTACCCCAAACTCGCTAATCCACTAAACTACTTGCGACTGTTTGTAACTTCTTATTTAGATGCAAATACCTCTAAAAATTATTGCATTTTGGCATCACCGCTTAAATACACTTATAAATTTAAACTTATTTCCAAAATAGCGTTCGAAAATTTTGTAACTTTTGTACATTAGTGGAATCATAGCAACAAGGGAGATTATGCTGCCATCTATGGAGTGCATTTATACTACAATTATTTTAGAAAATAGTGGAATTGGCCATACAGACTTCGATATCCGAAGATAAATTGAAAACCTGAATTGAAAAACAAAAGAAGTCAAGGATGTCATTTAGAGGGCAGGGAAGGGCAATTGCTTCCCTGAGTTTGAGATTTATGTAAATTTTATCAATAGAATGAAAGTAAATCCGTGAAAAACGCGAAATTTTACTTAAGGGGTCTTGCCGCCCCTAGGGTGACCAAATCGTCAACTAGAAAAAACGGGACACCTTTTATTTCTGGATAGATTGCTCCCCTAAATATATTTTTTTAGCCTCTCCGTTCTCTCTCTCTTTTTTTGTATCTCTCACAAAAAAGGGTAAATTCACTTTTTTGGTTTTAAGACCTATTGAAAAGGATGTGGAATTAATTCGATAACAAGTAACTAACAGCAGCTAACAAAAAATGAAGTATTTAAAAACATTACTAAAAATATATGAGCGCTCAAATCTGTCACCGACAGGATTTATAATTACTCTCAGCATCGGATTCCAACTCCTTTTATTTACATTTTCTTACTTTTAAACATTATTTCACTTACAACTGATTTTCTTTTTACTTTTACTTTGATAGTTCTATTATACCTTTGTTCTCCTTTCTTAGTATGTTACATCTTAAAGGGGTGTTAGTCAAATGACGGAAACACTGTACTGTACTGATGACAGCGCCTCAATGCGCCCAAACAGAGAGTAAAAACAGGTTACATTGTTCATCATAAGACTTTCAGCCCTTTGCACTGTTGTCTGCGGAGTGGGGAGGCCTAGGAGGGAAAACAGTGCAGCCACTGCATCCAATATCGCAAACGTCGTAATGACGTTGCTCAGTAATTAGACATATTCCAATATAGGCCTAATTACATAGCTTAGAAAAAGTAATATAAATTAGGAAATTTTAGCGATTCGAAAGGTTTTTCGTACCGAATGTACGTAAATACGGGACATTTTGGCGTCCCGGGAGAATTTTTCGGGACACCGGGAATAGTAGTGAAAATACGGGACAATCCCGTTTTTACGGGACGGTTGGTCACCCTAGCCGCCACAAGAAGCAAAATCTCAAATGATGCTCTTATGACAAGTACACTTTTTTCGTATCTTCAGCCTTTTATTCGTCGGCATCTACGTTCCAGGGGTTATTCGTTTGTATACAGTTGTGCTATTCTAATCTTTCAACAACCGGTTCTCTCTCTCTCTCTCTCTCTCTCTCACTATATATATATATATATATATATATATATATATATATATATATATATATATATATATATATATATATATATACAGTGGCCGATCCAGAATATGATCAAGGGATGGGCTAAACCATAATTTGCCGTTTTATCCAGTGTAAAGCTGAATTGAAGCTCATTTTATCCAGTGTAAACTTGAGCGTCAAGGGGGGGCTATAGCCCCTTAGCCCCCCCTTAGATGCGCCCTTGTGTGTATATATATAGGGTGTCCCACCAAAAAAGTGCCATATTTTGCGTGGTCATGACGAGAAATCGATAGAGATATCGATGAAAAGAGACTTTATTTTGATATATTGCTCCGAAGGCGCATATCTCCAAAACTAATGAAGACATTGGAGTCATTCAGAAACGTGTTACAGCTAGGTAATACACGTACACGTAATATTCATTAGGGGCCGTTCACATATTACGTAACGCTGTTTTTGAGCAATTTTTCCCCGTTCCTCTCCCTTGTCACACTTCGTAATGCAAAGCTCAACCCCTTCCCTTTGTTACGTAACACTTTTTGATTTTTGATTTTTCATCAATTTTGCTTCTTTTGGGCGTTATCACAATAAAAAAAATAATGGCATAAATTTTCATTACAAAATGCTTGTATTTTGAATATATTTTTTTTTTTTTTTTTTTTTTTTTGCCAACAAATCAAAATTATTAGAAAATGATAGTACCGTAATATTTTAATCTCATAAGGTTGTTTAATTAACCATGTTAATTCTTCGAAATTCCACACTGTTGTTTTCCAAAGGAAATCGCATCCAACCTGTTAGGTCACCGATGATTGGCAAGAAGGTAGTACTTCAGGAAGATATAGGTGAAATAGAATCTACAGAATTGACATTGACTTCTTTTTTCTGGAATCCAGGATCCTTCCTGTATTTGAAGTTCCCACTGTCGACGATACAAAGAAGTTCTCTTTCCCATAGATCACAGATTCGGCGTGGCCGCACACGTGCAGGAGCAGGGACATCTCGTTTGCGAACAAGCTTTTGGCCATCTTCTTTGGACTTCAGTTTATCCCGTTTCAAATTCTTCTTGCTCTAAATCAGTGCCAGAATGCGAATAAACTCAATTTCTCTTGGAAAATTCAAATCTAAAGATAAAAAATGGAGTATGAGATGAATATCCAATGAATGAATCTTATTTTGCTTGGATCGTTCTGTCGCAGAGAATATTACTCCACGAAATAGAGTTTCTTCTGTTTCACATGCGAAACTGCTTAGAAGAGTAGAGTGGTTAATGATTCAAATCAAGGGTTTTAAATCTATTCTCAGAAATAGCGATACGAGTGGGAACGCGAGGGCATTTTCAAGCGGTAGTTACGATCGCTAACAACTAACTCCAGAAAAGAGTGTGCCGTAAAAGCATTGAGGCAATAGCCACAAAACAGAGCTTTATTGTATTGTAATACATGGAGGGTTCGCCGCTAGTCATGCTGGTGTCTAGTAGCAAGGGCGCCGATCCCGTGGGGGTCGAGGGGGCCCCCAGCGCTCATGTGCCCCCTTACTGTATTTGTAATTTTACAATATTTGGCATAATTTGCAATTTGTTTTAAAATCCTCATTTATGCTTTCTGCATCTGAATGGGCCCCCCCTCAAATTTACAGAGAAATCGGCGCCCTTGTGCTACCACCAGATGAGTGTCTGGTCTTTCCTAATTTGTGTTTTATGAATCAATCTTCTCTTTTCAGCTACCGCGACTCAGTCATCTTAACAAGTGATTCAAGCGCTAAGTGGAGGCATTTGTAACTATTATAGAAACAAGAATGTTCATGATGGTGAACAAAGTGGGCGACTTTCTTTCATCGCTGAAGACTTGAAGCAGAAGGTTAAGGAAAAAGTGAAACAGAACCGACACTTTACGATTTCCTCCTTATCTGATAAGTTTCCTGAAATTTCAAGAAGTGTTTCCTAAGAAATTGTGACTCAATGCTTAAATTATCGAAAATTGTGCTCACGTTGGGTATCGAAAATGTTGACAGAGGTGCAAAAGACCAAACGTTTAGCCAGTGCGCTGACTTTCCTTGAGCAGTATAGTGAGGAAAGTAATGATTTTTTAAGCGAAAGTGCCACAGTCAACGAAACATGGGTGGCTCACGTTGCACCGCAATCGAAGCAACAAGCCATAGAATTCCGATATTCAACAAAGACACTCGGAAGGCAATAAGTAAAGTACCACTCTGCCCTAACAGTACAAGATGTGCTAGGTATGTGCCATTTAGGTGTCCCAGCTACTTTTAGGTACCCGACACTTGGCACATATGATATTCATGAACTTCAGCTACTTACAGTTTTAGGTACTTGTTACACCTAATTGATATTTCCAACTATGCACCACAAATATAGCACTTATAGGTCTATACCTGGTTCAGTTTCGCACTCTAACAACCATTTGTTTTTATGTCGTCAATTGGGCCATATATCTGTCATGTTCTAGGTATGTCCTTTAGGCACATATTGTTTCAGATACCCTAACAGCATAAGATGTGCTAGGCATGCGTCATTTAAGTGTTCTAAATTCATCTCCCACATTTGATGCATTTATTGCTTCTTTTTGTAAGCGATTATGTACTAGAAGCAACAAATGCATCAACTTTATTATATGGCAACTATCGCCGATCATTTGAAAGTGAATATGGAAGAACCATGAAATAAAGTAAATAGACACTCGTCAATTTGTTATAAAATTACATGGTGAGCAAATTTTGTCTTATCCCAAACGGTTATAGTCAAATATATGCGGTTGAAGGAGCACTCTGATTAGCCGAATGCAAAAGACCTCAATAATTTATCCCTTTACAAGCGACGTTGTTTTCATTGCCTCTGTGGCCAAGTTGAAAGAGTACGCGACTAGTAATCCATAGGTTGGTGGTTCGCGCCCACCCTAGTATAGCCCTACATCATTTTTACTTGTTTAAAGTGTTGTTTAGACTCACCTTATGTAAACACATTACGTATATAGGCGATTTCACATATTTTGGGGGAGTAATTTTGTAGTTCATTGACGCTTACGGCATGGGGAATATACTAGGCACGTTCACCAGGTACATGTCAGGCATGTGCCCAGGGGCGGACATAGACTGTGACTATCACTTGCCATCCATGTGATTTCTTTCTCAGAAGTATTAAGGCACATACTGGACACATTCCCATGTACCTGAGGGAATGTTCCCATACATTTAATTTCTTCGTTAATATGGTTTCTACCACCCATGTACCAACAAATCTTCAAAATAGGTACAGCGGTCTAGGAGAAGTTCGCGAACAAACATATAGCTTATAAGTCATGAAGTTTTCCAAAAACGCCGGACGTGATTTAATTTAACCCAATGGGAGAGAGAAAATTTAGTATATCTTTCATTTACGTTTTTATTTATTACCTGCAAAGCTAAAACTCTATTAGATTCTAAAATTTCCTTCTGTACAAGCTTATCTGTTTAATGTTTGGCCTCTTTTAAAGGAAATTCATATGAGAGAATGTGTAAATACCTGAATATCCGAGATTGTAAGGATTTACGGAAGTTGTGAGGGAAGGCCATTGATTCCGAGGGGATAAAACATGCCACTCAAATACTGTTGATATTTCCCTGCCGTGTGACAAGCGGGGATTTGCAACCGACAGGTGACGCCGGGACACGTGAATGGAAAATAAGGTAATATAGCTGCAAGTTTTATAAAAACTGTCAACCTTCATACAGGTGTATTCAGAGACAAAACAGGCACTTTTTTTTTTTTTTTTTTTTTTTTGTTACTGACAGAGCCATTGTGTGTGGGCATATAGCTTTAGCTACTGAGTATAAAACTGATCAATAGGATTAGCTTTTTTTTTTTTTTTTTTTTTTTGTAATGAGTGACAAAGATTGTGAAATGTACAGAGTGGGTAAAATATTCCACGCTTTCACAGGACTCTTCCACTAACTTTGATTGATGGCTACAGTATACATTGTATTTCTATCCGCAAATGCAGCTTAAATAACCAAGCAATTATGCTGATAAAACTTCAGAAAGTGAACTCTATGTGATTTTAATTATGTTGAAACTGAAGTAGATCTATCTAATATCAAAGCAGGTGTGGATCGTCTTTTGTTATGAAATTTACGATAGATTTCCAAACAATGAGGTTTCAATAAAGGGATAAAATCGTTGTTTTCGGGACTTTGAATCGTCATTAAAAAAAAAAAAAACTCTATATCTGTTAAGGTACCCATACACGCACACACGTGCATAAGAAACCTTCCAACATGCATGAAAAATGATAAAACACAAGCAACTTGATCGTGTATGCCTCGTTCATGTATGTTGAAAGTTTTCAAAATCTTCTGTAAACATGCATAATGGTTTTGCCATTCTTCATGCATGTTTACCGTGTATGTGCTCATTCAGGCAAGTGGCTTGTTTTATATTTAGGTCCGCCAATCACAACAACGGAAGAAATCACGTGACTCTTTTTTCAGATTCATTCTTCTAGTAAGTTGGACAGCAAGTTGGTACGTGTGTGGGCAAGATATTCTTCCAACATGCATGACGAAATAATTCTTTCATGCATGTTGGTCCTGCAAATATGTGCGTCTATGACTCCCTTTACAGTTTTTCTCTCTATAGAAATCAATATTGAAAATGATACTTGAAGTAGATTTCTAACACTTTTGATTTCAATAAAATACCATATTTTACGGACTATCAGACGCACTCTTCTTCTTCTCCTTCTTTTTCTTCGAAAAATTGCCTCCAAAAATTCAGGTGCGTGTTATACTCGAAATTAATATTCAAATGTCCAGTGT
The DNA here is from genome assembly GCF_964235325.1 of Thermobia domestica. NCBI lineage: Eukaryota > Metazoa > Arthropoda > Insecta > Zygentoma > Lepismatidae > Thermobia > Thermobia domestica. The sequence continues at coordinate 50,667,460 of NC_137465.1, forward strand.
TTGATTTAAAATTCCAGCCAGTCTTAAAAATGGCCATATATTCGATGTCGCGGCCATAGACCTATATTCAGTGCAGACCATCTTAAATATGAAGAGGACAGCAATGACAACGAAGAGGAAAAAGAAGAAGAAAGTTCAGACGATGATTTTCAGGAATTTTAAAGGACAGTTCGGTTTTATAAACTAAGGACTTTTTTTTTAAGTCTAGCTTTTCAATCTAATAACAAAAATGGTAAAAATGTTACGGTATTTAAAAAATGCTTAAAAATTAAGTTGAGTCTTATAGTCCGTAGCGTCTTACAGTTCGTAAAATACGGTACTTAAGATGGAATAACTTTTAGAATCTTGAAACCATAAATCTCGCTGTTTATAACTGTTATTACTCTGCGAGGATCAATACTGAAACCAGAAATATTAATACATTTCTGTTGTTTTCGATTTTAGTAAAGATACTAGCGTTAATTACCCTGGGAGGGGCCGCGGTGGCTCAGTGATACTGTGTTCATCTCTGGTGCATGGGATCCCTTGTTCGTTCCCAGCTCGTGCAAAGTTAACTTGTGGTGGACAAACACCGTGTGTGTGGGTTTTCTCAGGGTTCTCCCGTTTCCTCCCACTTTCTTCATTCCACCATTTCATTAATTTCTCATCATCACCGTCTCCTTTAGCATAGCTGGCATAACCGTGGGATATAAAACTCAATAATTTAATTTCATTTCTTCAACTACCTTGGGTTAAAATAAAAAAAAATGAGTAATATGTTCCGTTAGTCAGTCAATTTTTACTATTACTTAAGTGCTCTCTGATATTGGCCATTTTTGATCATTTTATATATCTTCCCCTCCTCCTCCCCTTCCCTCAAGTTGTGGAGCTGAATTTGGATTTAATCGGCATCAGAAGTGTCACTGTTCATCTCAGCGACCCCGAAAACTATGGTTTCGACATTAATATCGGTCATTTTCGGTATTTTTTTTAAATTTCTCCCCCTACCCCTCCCATAAGTTGCATCGTCAATATGAAATGATAAAAAAAAAAATTCTAGAGCCGAACCTCATCTATGTTGAACATATATGATCGAGATTGGTCCGGTGGTTCCAGAGTCACGAGTTCAGAAGTCACAAACACAGCCACTTGCTTTTATATATATCTATATCTATTTCTATTTCTATTTATATATATATAAGCAAAGTTAGAGATTAACATATTCTCTCAGCGCTGAAACTTAAGGAACAGGGGAGTGGAAATGAGGCGTGTTTTTGGGACGCTGAATACATAAATCCATCTGCCTCTTACTGTTTCGTGTTACTTGTCGACAGACGGATGTATGGACCTAGTCATTCTATAAAACTTGCGATACTTATGTTTAACATACTTTGAAAATCTAAAAATAAAATAAAATAAAATAAAAATAAACGTTTACTATATTAACGAAATATACAGTACACAAGAATCCTTAAACTGTAGGAACTTGAGAGCTGGAACTTCCCCTCTCCCTCTCATAACAGTGGCGGATCTAAGAGGTTAAACTTGAGGGGAGGGCAGCCAGCCCAGACTATAATAGGTATCTCCAAGTCGACTTCAAGTCTAATATAGAAGAACTTTTTAACACTGTCTGAATCTGAATCGCGAACAAAAGCAGAAAAAACAATCAAACGAAGATGAATAATCTCGAAAATGGTTTCGAAATTGCTCTTCTTTCACCTTCAACTGAAACAAAGCGAGAAACCATAACCAAAGAAAAAAGTCTATATATTAGATAGAGACCTATACATTTTAGATTTTATATTTGAGATGAGAAAAAAAAAACACATTTTATAGCTCTTGCAGTTGATTTGCTGTTGATTGGATTGTATAGCACCCTGACCTGTTTTGTCCATTTCTTTGAAAAGCGAATATTTTGCAAAAGTAACCTGTTATCTGGTTCCGAATATCTTATATTAAAAGAAAGGTCAGCATGTTAAAGGAAATAAAATTTGTTGGACATATACAATAATTTCGTTTTTACCTTTCTGTTCATGTACTATTCTCTCATGGACACAGAAGTGGTTTTGGATCAAAAGATCCAATATATTTCATTCGAAAATTTTCTTCTATGCCTCATATCTGGAGAACTACAGATAGTTTAGCCAGATCCAAACTATCACTTAACTCACTATGATGCGATTATTCCGTTAAAAAATATGAAAATTCGATTTAGGGGCCATTCAAAAATTTTGTGGCTCCTAATTCAGAACCTAATTATTGGCCAAGATCGATTTTTTTATGCATTCCTTTGAATCATTTCTAAAATTCTTGTTATCGTATTTTTTAAAATTATATTCCAAAGTTTCATTCCAGTTTTAGTGCGTTTGTTGTAGCTACTGTTTACGTATGATAGTATTCTATATAAGGTAATTTAAATTGATGTGAAATTAGTACACATTGCGAGCAAGATCTGTCAAGATTTTCCCTGAAATTGCTTATAACAATGCACACCTGTGCTCAAAATGAGTGATTTCGAGTTAAATTCTGATACTGGCAAGTTATTCGATGGTTAATTCTATAATTTTTAGTTACAGTTATCTCAATGTGTTATCAGGAAAGAAGGAAGAATGTTTCCACTTTGAGTAAATATTGGCAATTTATTCTGAAAATCTTGAAGGAAACCAATAATAATAATAATAATAATAATAATAATAATAATAATAATAATAATAATAATAATAATAATAATAATAATAATAAAAGTATATAGAACTTCCCTTTAAATACCTTCGACAGAAGTTCGACTAATCAGAAATAAGAGTGTGTTCACATTATTCACTTTAGACCAATCATTATCAAGCCTGGGTAAAGCATGAAGGGAAGTTGAGTTTCGTATCGAAATTTTTTGTATTTCATTATTTGAATTTCTTCTGAACTTTATGGATTAAATAGATCGTGCAGTATCTCAGTAGTGATTCACTGTACTCTCTATTTTAGTAGCAAATAGTAGTTAATATTCAGAATTTACTTTTTGCATATGTTATTGCAATAGATTAATTACAAACAGGAGCTCTGGGTCTCTATTGATAGTACAAGATTTAAATGCAGTAAAGCTTAATAATGTGTACTAGAAAATGTAACTATTCCATTCTCCTGTGATTGATTTTGTAAACTGATTCAGTTTCTGTGATTGAACTTGGCCAATACCAGTACTTAGCGGGCAAAGGCCACAACAACGTTTTTTTTGGGGGGGAGGGGCTGAAGCCACGAAACTCACGAACGTGGAATCAGCATGTCGGACAAAAACCACGGACACATGTAATGAGTATGGGAAACGAGTGTGAGGGCGACCAAAGAAGTATGGAGATCGTGTGAGGAACGACATGGTGCATTGTGGTGTCACAGTGGGTATAATAGAAGATTGAAACAGGTGGAGGACAGCTATCTGAGAAGCCGACTCTACACTGAGAAAGAAAAACTACCAGGCGTACGTAGAAATATAGGTTACAAAGTGTAAATCCTGTAGTTTTTGGCAAACGTATAGGGTCTAATTGAAAAAATATATTTTATACGTATTTTCCGTATAAATGTTCCGAATAAACGTACTTTAAGTACGAACGAAAGAACTGCATATAGATGACCAGGACCTCACATACAGATAGACGTATGTAACATACAGCTGACGTATGTAACGTACGTATACGTATGTAATATACGGAAGACTGTTAAATGTCAGACATTCTGAAACAGCATGATGTAATATCTAAGGACAGTGCGTATGTAGAATATGGATAACGTATGCTCCGTACTGGCTTCTGTAGTAAACATAAGGATTCCTTATATTTGTATATACAATATACCGCTGTCGGGATAACGTTTCTTTTCTCAGTATAGACGGCAGAAACAGGCTGAGATCAGCTATCCGAAAAGCCGTCTCTAGCTAACTGGAAAAAAGGCTTAGAAGAATAATAGGATTCGAACCGAAAACGAAATCATCATCTGAACTAATGACTCAAATCACGCAACTGTACTAACCGGAGCAAAAACCTCAGCAAGACAAAACGCAAAACTCCCTAGAAAATCTAGGTTCATGACAAGCTGGAATTTCCAGGGATCCTTTGCACCATAGGCAAGATTTTTGCCAATGGGAAATTTTTACTCTTCCCTCCATGCTTTCAAATTCCCGAGAATACTCAATTATGCTAAACTTTAAAAAAAAATATTCATTTTTTAACACTTCACATGTAGAAAAAGATCTTAGTACATCTTTGCAAACAAGAACTTTCTCTCCTCTCTTAACGAAGAGGAAAAGCAAAAGAAAGGGGAAGAAAGAGAGCAGGTACCAATCTTCGTCACAAGAATTTGAAACCAGGACTTCCTGCATAAAGACTAAGAGACAACAAAGGAACAAGTTTCACCGTTTTTCTTTTAATAAGTTATTCGTCACTCCTCAATGGAAGGAGGCAAAATTGACGTTGGATTCTATACACGTATGATCCCAGGTTTTGTCAATAACGTGCGAGGCAAAAATAAGTAAATAAATAAATATTAAATTGACTACCGTGAGAAGTGAAGTAATTCTGTCTTCATCTTTTTTCATTCTTCCAAGAAACGTTTATATGAGCTACATAGCCTGAGGCTACGATGGAGGATAGTCACGTAATGAGGCTACAAACGCCTTTAACACCTTTTCTTTATTTTGCTTTTTTTTTTCAAACTCATTTTCCTATGGTTATACTGTCATGTCACTTTCTCATCCAGCACTTTCTCCTGTGACCTAGAAAGAGGTCAAACCGATCGCAATGCTACATAACTTTTAGTCTTCCAACAGATCTCGGCGGCTCAACAAGTCTTTTCTTGCAGGTTTCATCTTTCATAGTTCATCTGAAGACTTCGGCAGATAAGGTAAGCTTCTGCCTGGTCCTCAAATTATCAAAAGTCTGCAATGTATTATGTTGTCTTACATAAGGCTAGTAATATTCATAAGTTTTCCCAAATTTCCGCGGGAAACTAGAATCAATTTTCTCCACGAAGTTCTCCACATTAAATCTCAAATATGAAGGGAAAAAAAAGTTTTCTTCTACGTAGTGGATCATTTACTGAACCCAGAAAAATTATTTTTAGGCTACTAGTGGCAAAAATTTCTCCGCTGCGACATTCTGAATGTTAAAAATCATGTCCCAGGTTCGATTCCGGATGTTCGTATCCGAGTCCCGTCTAAGAATTTGCCCAGTGTTGATCTGATATTTTGAGGTTATCGGAGAGCTACTGCAATTAAGAAGTAGCGAACTTATGGCTTAGAAAGCCGAAATCAATGTCCACACAAGCTATCGGATGCACGGACTAACCATGACCTCATTTGTGACGGCATATTTTTGTAGGCAGTGACGCTAGCTTTTTTTTTTTTTTTTTTGATAAATCAACGTATCTTCTCGCTTGATCTCATGAGATTGCTTTTCTTTGTTTTGAGTTAAATATTTCTTTTCAGTATTGAGGTTACATAAGACACGGACATACAGCTTAACATGAAATCCAAACCACATGAAATCGACCCCGTTCTCTCACATACAAGGCATGAACCCCATCCGTTTAGTGGCAATGAAACGCGATGTGGCTTAGTGGTAGAGCGTTCACCTCTGGTGCTTGAGGTACCTGGTTCGGTCCCAGCTCGCGCCAAGTGAACTTTGTGGTGGACAAACACCATGTGCATGCGTTTTCTCGAGGTTCTCTCATTTCCTCCCATTTTCTTCATTCAACCATTTCACTCATTTCTCATCATCATCGTCTCCTTTAGCCCAGCCAGCATAACCATGGGACTTTAAACTCAAAAGATTTAATTTCATTTCATTTGATGTGATCAATTTCATATTCAAATCTAGATGTACTGTACTACAGTATTGTAATCGATATTCTCATCACGTTGCAATCTCGTCCTGACTTGGATTCCTATGTGAACTAGTGTTTATTGGCAATCACATGCTTTCTGTAGGTGCAAGTTCTGGTTCGACCCTCAATAGAAATATCCTGACGAAACGAAAAATTTAACGATTCCCGTAGACAACATTAGTTCACCCAAGTCTCAAATCGCAAATACTCTCTTAATGTTACATTATTCATAGCATAAAAGCTATAAACTGATAAAGTGATGGCACGAACATAATGAAGAACATCCATTAACGTTTACGGACACGCAAGTCAATATACATTATAGCTACTCCAAAATATAAATATGGTTTAAATGCTGTTATATCAAACCCTTCGTGAAACTCTCGTGACAAGGAAGGATTTCGTCATATATTTTCAAAATGAGACGAGAAAAACTTATTGAGAATCGAGACGAGATTTTTTTTTTTAATTTACGAAACGAGACGAGAAGAGCAGATTTCAAGTCTCGTGGGGGCCTACTCTCATTTGTTCAACGGACAACTTTCTTCATTTTGCATCTTCTACGAAAGTCCGCTTCTGAATTTAATTTCAACTGACCCTAAGATTTTGTCTTACTTTGTTTGCTTTCATTCTTTATTTCATACTGGAATGGTCACATCTTAAATTGAGCCCTCTATCAGTGGCGTAAGTTCCCCGGTTCGGATGCATTCTGAAGTTTTGATTACTTCATTACATTATTATTAACAACTTCTCCCTCCCACTGAAAGAAAATAGCTGATTTCCGTCTGTGTATAAATTATAGTATATTAGTATGCTCATCTTTGGTAAAGAGAACTGGGTTCAATGCCCCCTGGAGCTCATGTGTTATTTTGATATCATGTTGAGCTGTATATCTAAATCTGGTATAACCCAGGGGCGGATCCAGGGGGGGGCGATCACCCCCTTCCAGAAGAGGAAACTTTCTTATTTTATATATATAAATAAAACCCATCCTAAAGTTTGGAGCCCTTAAAAGTAGCAGTATGATAACCCACCGCCCCCCCCCCAGAAGTCGGTCCTGAATCCGCCCCTGGTATAACCTTGATGCTGAAAAAGAAGTTTTCACAACAAACAAAATCCTGACTGTTTCTGATGCTTCATTTAATTATTATGTTTCTGTCTGATCATTCTGAGCGCAGAATATCTTAAGGAACAGAGGAGTACCCCCGGGGGTGGTCCTCCGGGTCCGGACCCCCTCCCCAAAACATTCCTATCTCAACATTCATTTGTACACTTTCTCAATAAAACTGTCTTTGTTTAACAGGAAAATGATTGATGTGACATGAAAATTTGATCTTACATTTCTTCTGTACTCTTTCTCTTATTTAAAAAAAAATCTAGTTATATCATTTCTTCCTAAAAATATAAGTGGAAGTATTTTACAATTACTTATCGTCTTTTTGGGTGCAGAATAATACCCGTTCAATATTACATAGACAAAAATTTTTGGAATTGATGTAATAGAACTAGGTGAAGCCTCTTGTCAGTAGAGCAGGAGGGTTAAGGTAACCAAATTCTTCCCCATGTGGTTCAAAAGAAATATATGCAGAAAGAAAATGGAGAGAAAACGAAGTAATTACGTTAAATCTATGTAAAGCTATTTAGCACAAGCCGTGGCGAATTTAAGGGGGTGGCTATCGGGCTGAAACCCTCCCCGAAATAAATTTGTTAATATGCGCAACTTGATTAACATTTGTCGGCACCCAAAAGGAAAAAAATATAAGTACTTATTCACTTTTTCTGCATAGCCTCGCCCCGAAACAAAATCCTAAATACGCCTCTGAGCACAAGTATAAAGTCTCTCAGTGTTATTTAATAAGTTGACCTAAAAACTTTGGGATGATTCGAACAAGAACACTACAACAAATCTGAAAAAAAATTCTTCATCTCGCTTGAAGCAAAATATTTGACTCCAAGATATCCGATTTGATTCTAGAGGAAAACATGTGATTAGACTTTCATGTTTTACTATAGATTCACGCAGTGGCGTATTTAGGGGGGGGGGGCTTCCGGGCTTAATCCCCCCCCCCGAAATCTTACTTACTATAGTAAAGTATATGAAATATCTTGCAGAATTTTCACATTTTCAGGCAAAGCCCTCCCCGAAAGTTAGCAAAGCCCCCCCCCCGAAAGAAAATCGTAAATACGCCACTGGATTCACGTCTTGTGGATATCTAAACAATGAACATTCATCACATATTTATTTCATGTCCTTAACGTTCGAAAGTTTAACATGGAGATACTGGATATGTGGACAACATAATGTTTGAACACCTAATGGACTCCCAATCCTCTTACAATGTGCTTATAACAATGCTTTCGTTGTTTCACACAGTACACTTTGAAAGTGAAAGTGAAACTAAATGCTAATGCCAAATTTGTTGACACCTTACTCTCTGTTGATACTAGTGAATGACGCTTGAGTAGGTAATTCTTAACTTTTACTTTCCATTCATGACACACTAATGTTGATACGGCACGTGTTCTGAATTTTAGTTCGGCCAGCCACATGTCTTCTCCTTCCAATATTTAAGCTACTATATTGCAACATGTTCTAACAACGCTATACTAATAAGCTCCCACGTGGCACAATGGTTAGTGCGCGTAGTCCTGGGTTGAGGTCACGGTAGGAGCATAGTACTGACCGAACATTTTGAAGAGCGATAAACAGTGGCGGATCTACTCCGGGACCGGGGGAGCCTAGATCCCCCCAGTTTTTAGAGTGACAAATAATTGAAATTATTATTTATATATTTTTGAAAGTTTATAATAAGTGTTGCCTTTTATTCTTATTGGAAATTTTTTAAAACATTAGATATAATTTCAGTTGTAGTTTATCTGTTATGCAACGTGTAATGAGAATATAAAATGGTGGAATGGAGAGAGTTAAGGTTGGAAATTTCTGCAGGACTCATGAAAAATTGTAATCTCATCATTTACCTATCATGGTATGTAGGGATGCGCACGAAACAAGATTTGTGGCTGTCTCGTCTCGAAAATGTGCTGTAAAAGTGATGTCTCGACTCGAAAAATGTATATTTTTCTATTGGAAGAGCCGTGTCTCGACTCGAATTTTATCAGGAAAATCCTGTCTCGAATCGTCTCGTGCGCATCTCTAATGGTATGGGTTTTGGATGCCCCTCCCCAAACCGTGATATCTTCTAATCCGCCACTGACAATGAGGAATATGTGATGCTACCAAATGTCCCCCTCCCGAGTGTTATTAAGGGGAATATTTTGTATTCCTCCTTCTGGGTCTTCCATAGAAAATTTGTCTGAACTCGATGTCTCGCGCGAGATTTGAATACTTTGTGCGGGCATCTTGGTAAACTACCTCCACTCTCTTTTTTTCTATTTATGTCAAATTAAAAAAATAAAAATGTCGAAACACTTATTTAATTGTTTTCAATTCAATGTAAAGTCCAAATATCAAATTTCATTATTATAATGGCTCACAAGGGTATTCCCATGGCTGGTAAAGATTTACGTACAATTTCCCAGGATCTGCCCAGATACTCGACTTCGGTCTTTTCATTATTTAGAATTTAAAGTTCACATATTTATTTACACTGCCACCATGCGCGCATCCAAAATTGTTTTGTTGGCAGAGGTCCAAGTTTCTTGTGGGGAAGAGAAGCCCAATATGTATATGTAGTATTAAACCTGTGTTATCCTGCACTCGAAAAGACGATAAGTAATTATTAATGACTGTCACCTGTATTATCAGAAAATCTGATACAATTAGATTATTTTTATAAGGAAAGGAAGGTCTCAAATGAAATCTTTAGGTTACGTCAGTCATTTCTCTGTCAAACAAGTATAGTTATGTTAAGAAAGTGCACAAATGTTTGTCGAGTTACAAAGTTTTTTTTTTTTTTTTTTTTTTGGAGGGTTCGTATCCGGCGAATCTCAAGTAGATGCGCCCCTGACTGTAACACATAATTATAATTAATAAATAAATAAAATTTATGATTTAAAATTTAACTAATATCTTTCATGTAAAATGTTATCCATAAACTACGAATTTAATTACCTTATTCTGATTATTACATGGGGGCGTGGTGGCTCAGAGGTAGAGCGTTCACCTCCGGTGCTTGGGGTCCCTGGTTCGATCCTAGCTCGCGCCGTGTGAACTTTGTGGTGGACAAACACCGTACTCGTGGCTTTTCTCGGGGTTCTCCCATTTTCTTCATTCCACCATTTCATTCATTTCTCATAATCACCGTCTCCTTTAGCCTAACCGGCATAAGCGTGGGACGTAAAACTTAAAGATTTTATTTTTTTTTATTATTACACATTTACTGAGTGAATCGTCACAATATGACATACCGATATTCATTTTACAGCCCTAAACAGCAACAAAGATTAAAATTATGAAATGTATAGAATAAATTAATTAAAATAACAGCACTCAAAACACAACAACAATGATTTTAAAATATTGTATAAATAAATTAAAATAACTCAAAACACAGATCACCTACTAATTGTGTTAATTGAACATTGTGACAATTAATATATCTGAAATCTAATATATTGAAATTCTTTCACTAACAGTTAAAATAGTGCAAAATATTTAAACAAAAAATAAATAATTTAAAAAGTTCTTAATGTCAAAATAAAATAACTCTCTTAGTGTGTGTTAAGGAAGTCCGAAATGTGAACATTTTATTGTAATAAGGGAGCACGGTGATTTAGTGATAAGGTGCTTACCTCTGGAGCATGGGTCCCATGTTTGATTCCCGCCCAACTAAGTTTGTGGTGGACAACATCGTGTACTTTCTCGGGCGCTCCCGTCTCCTCGCATATTTTCATTCCACCGACTTTTTTATCATCATTTACTTGCCTTAATCATCCTAAAGGGCATAATCGTAGGACGTTAAATTGAAATATTTATTTATTGTAATAATTGCAGTCCCCATTCCCATCTTCACCAGTACCCCTTCCATGTCGAATTTTCAAAAATCCTTCTCTAGTGGGTATACCAAGAATTCCTTTATATATTTATTATGTCGATCCACGTGTCCGTCCGGGAGAGAGACAAATTTCAACAACTACTTAATCGATCACCATTAATTTTGACCAGAATAGAAGTTAGAAATAGAATTTGTTGATGGAGGTGATCCCAAGATATGGGCAATCAACAATCGGTACCCTATTTATATAATTATGGGTATTATCCTTACCTGGTAGATTACCCGCAATGCTGTTGAGATTAGCGGGTTAATATAATGTTCAACATGCTGTCCGTGGAATACAACCCTAGACAGAAACTAGAGGACTTTCTACTCGGCACATTTAAAGGCTTAAATATTTTCTATTTTCAAATATTAATTCATCTTCAAGCACACTTCATTTAATTAGCGGTAAAAGGCCGTATTAAGAGTAGTTTTGGTAAAAATTTAGCTTGTTAAAAGGTTATGTTTACCACAGGGGCGGATCCAGGGGGGGCGTTCGGGGCAATCGCCCCTCCCCCAGAACAGGAAACTTTCTTATTTTATATATATAAATACAATCCATCCCAGGCTTTGGAGCCCTTAAAAGTAGCAGTATGATAACCCACCGCCCCCCCCCAGAAGTCGGTCCTGGATCCGCCCCTGGTTACCAAGAACCAAATCACACTAAACTCCTATACCTGGTGTATACTGCGAGACTGCTACTTGTTTGTATTCAAATGTGCGTTACTTCTCAAATTGATAAAAGAAAAAAAAATAAACTTTGAAATTTCGTCTTTTTCGTAATTCTGACCTTGATACTCAAACCGAACATCATGGTAAAATGTATAAGAATATAGGGCTACTATAAATGAAGTATTCGTTTTTTAAAAGGCTATATTTTCAAAAGCATTACACGTGCAAACATGAGAGATATATGAAAATAACTGCAAGTTCACCAAGTTTGTATTGTATTCAAGGTGGCACCAGTTCACCTCATACCAGTTTAAAACTTTATAACTGAATTAAGGAATGATTATTGCTTAAAAATAATATCCATTGGGTTTCAAACACTTGTATGGGCACGCTGGCCGAGTGGTAGAACGTTCACCTCTGGTGAGTGGGGTCCCTGGTTCGACTCTCGACCAATTAAGTTTGTGGTGGACAACATCGTGTCCGTGGGTTTTCTCGGAGTACTCCCGTTTCCTTCCATTTTCTCATTCCACCAATTCTTCCATCGTCATTCACTTGCCTTAATCATCATCTCCCTTAGCCTAAAGGGTATAATCATGAGACATTACATTGAAAGATTTCAAACATTTGTACTACCGGGCCTTTCCACGTTGGTGTAGTGGCTAGTGCGTCCGCCTATGATCCTGGATTCCTGATGGGAGACCACAGAACGTATTACGGTGGCTCAGATTTTAAACTGCAGGTTCACGTCTGATATATCTAGTATTGGTGCTGAAAATGGACACAGAAATTAAATCAACAGCAACATCACCTAATCCGACGCCAACCAGTCAATGTTTCACCGCACAAAATTGTGAGTTCCTTGTAGAGCTATGTTTCCTAATGTATTTTTTACAGTGTGATTGAACAGAAATACTCCACCATGTTACATTCATTTCGATTCACAAATGCTACTTCTAGTAACAGAGACAACTTGCAAACCGCTTGCTGTAAGCTTACATTGGAAGTCTGCAAGCTTGCATCCAGCTTGATTGGAAAGTGTGCAAGCATGCCGCAAACTGGATTCCAGTTACATGGGGGCAATCTTGCATTCAGTGTTCCTTTCAAGCTTAACGGAAGGGTTTTACAAGTCAAGTTAATAGCCAATGAACGACCAGTGATACTACGATTCTCTGCGAAGGATCTAAAGCATCGTTGCAAGTACAACAAAAGGCAGATTGTATGAAAGCACACGTTGAATTGTAATTATGACAAGCGTAGAAAGCCAAAAGTCAAGCTCGTGCCAACTGGTCAAAAGCTTTCTTGCTACTTGGTACATAATTACACAATCATGTCTGGTCTGTATGGAGAGTGAAGTGATGTTCCTCATCCTCATTATTGAAGAATATTCTGCAGAAGAAGCCTCCCTTTAATTATGTGGACGGGTAGTTCGTGAACGGATTACGCAAGTGAGTGACAATTTTTGAAAGCAATTGATCTTTTGAACTTGATGACCACCATGACATGGTATGTCTAGATGTCAACAGATTGTTCTATTTCGAGTCTAACCGATGCCACGACTCGCTTTAACTGATTCGGCTATTTATTCGGCTATAGCCAAGTAGATTGACAAGACTACGATGTAGCATGTGATCTTGTGACATTCAGTGCACGAATAGAAACTACCGTGGTTCTCCCCTTTCACAGTGAAGCAAAAGAGCCAAAAGGCGATCACAAATAAACTTTCTTTTTTTTCTTTTTTCAGGGGGGGGGGTGAATGAGTTGCAAACTTAAAAATTATCCCACTTGCTAATCTCAGCCAGGTGGTTGATGGTTTAGTCGCCCAAGCTAATTTGATCATATTAGAAGGTTGTGGAAAATGAAACAACGTGTGAACAAGAATTAAAACCGATTTGTGTTTCAAAGTTAATTTCCGCTCGATAGCGAGAACGAGTAAGCTCGTGTTTGTGTGATATTTCGGGCTCTAGGTCCAAAATGTGCAAGTTTATGCACTAATCAAGGTAGAGGCTCCTTGTCCACACCTCAAGATGATATTTAACCTAGAACTGAACGAGACACAAGGATGAAGAAAAAAAGAATGAATTGAAATCCTATAACCCATAAACTCAGCTATTTTTCATTTCTGACTTTTTTATTTCTGATTTTAAATATTAAAAAAAAAACTTAAAAAAATATTATACATTCACCAGACCAAAACATTCCAACTCACACTCAACTGAAGAAAATAATATTTTTTTTTCTCTTTGCTAAATATTTTAGAATTATCCTGTACTTTTTATTACCGCAACTACTCCTCACGGTCTTGCAACCAACAATCTTCTGAAACTCGAGTTCTGATAACTTCAGCTGATAACCAACACATATTGACTGTGCGCTACTCTAGTGGCTAGCGCGTGTGCTTTTGATGCACGCGGTTCCTAGTTTAATTCTCGATGAGAGAGAGCATTGAACGCATATGGTGGTTTGCACTTCATCTTAAACTGTGAGGCCACGTTTTATATAGCCTCGGTGAAGAAAAGAAACACTAAACATTAAGAAGTAAGAACCCATTTCATCATAACTCAAGAGTATACTTTAAAGTGAAGCAAATATTACTTTTTATTCATTTATTTATTAAAATACAATTGTTTAATTAAAAGTTTGCATACCAAACATTTGGTAAAATTTTGTTTTTGTAAATCACTGCTTCTTCATTTAAGGAACATTTCTTTTTCTTTCTGAACTCATTTATTAATAGAGTCACAACGAATACTTTTTAATTGATATTTTATCAATTAAGATAGCGTAAAATAAAAATAAAAATAAATGCAATAGTTCTGCTTAACATCTCACCATTATGGCCTTCAAGCTAAGGAAGACGAAGGATTAAGGCAAGTGGATGATGATGTAAAAATTGGTAGAATGAGAATGTAAAAGGAAACGGAAGTACCCTGAGAAAACCCGCGGACACGACGTTGTCCATCACAAACTTATTTGACTGGGGATCAAACCATGGACCCCATGCACTAGAGCTAAGCGCTCCACCAAGGGCGCCCATCAGGGAAGTAAGGTGGGACGCTCGGCCCCCTTCCCCTAAGAGAAAATCGTTCTTGGGAATATCGAAAGCCCAACAGAATTTTTACATTAGTTATAGCAAAACTTGAAACTATATTTGAAACCTCGCTTATATTTGCCCCCCCCTGGAAACCACAACATGGGCGCCCTTGCGCTCCACTGCTGAGGTATTGTGTACTCCAAGATAGAGTATCAATACGTTATATAATGCTAAATATATTTATATATGGAATATAGATATGACATATACAAAATGATCTGTGAAATGAATAAGATGTTCACCAAACGTACTGAGACTGATAATTTTAGGTCTTCTCCGGAAGGGAGAACTTTCAATACACAGGGGAAGAAAGCATTGCTGCGAAAATACTCATAAACTACTTCTAGCACGTCCGGAAATACGTTCCGAGCGATTTCCCCGGGCCACTCCCTGAAACCATCGCTGCCCACATGAATAGGTTGACTAGGAGAAATGTCCTTGTAAGTACCAAATTTCACATAAGTAAATCCCCACGCTAAGCGGGTTTGCATATCCAGGCTCCTAACTATGAAAATATTTACGATCACTCCAACCCCAATCATTTCACAGATTCAACCTGTTGTATATAAGTTATTAGGACATAAAATTGAATGTAATTTATACGAAAAACCCTTTTATGCATTGCAAGACCTGTAACGTCCAAATATTCACCACAAACTTATAGTTGTATCGACATAAACAAACAAACAAAATAAAAAAAAAGTGTGGAGCAGGAAACCACTTTACACAAAAGTCAAAAGAGGTTATTGAAGGCATACGAACTGGTCGAGCGGTTTGGGTGACTAGTCTGTCAATCAGAAGTTTATGTGTTCAAACCCTGTAGAAAATATTCGATTTGTTTTTTTTTTTTTTTCTTAAAAGTGTGTTCCTATTTTCATCAGAGGACTGAGAACATTTCTTTGAATAAATCTTTGGAAACTACTTTTCTCTCAAATTCGATTAGAAGCGAACATTATATGAATTGCAAATCTAACATCCACAGCTGAGAACAAAATATTAAGTATGTTCAATATGTCATTATTATCCTTTGATTTGTAGTGAAAAACTAATTATAAGCATTGACGATTTCAGAAGATTCTCCCCCGGTAATGGTCAAGATATGAATGAGAAAAAACTGATAAAACATTATTAGTCCATTTGAGCATGATCGAAGATAACTTATGGCCACGAAGGGGAAATTTATGTCGACAGGATCTCAAATTCTCCGACAGGTCATGCCCTGAAATCTTCACTGTTTGAAAGGTATCCTTAACAAATAGAATATTATATTTATTTCTCCTTCTACGTTTTGAAATGGAAAAATCATAATTTTAAATAGAATTATAATACGATAAGCATAAAGATTTATACAACTAATGAAGTAAATATCCTTGTGTAAGTTATCGATTTCTATTCGGATTAAAACTCGAATATTCGTTTGCATCACATTTTAAAGTAAATCCTCTCTATATATAGTTCCTACTGGAAAGCATGTTTAACTCCAATTACTTAATCAATATTTTTAATAATATATTTTTATTGTAATACTCTTACTATTCAATGTTGTATGCACTTAATTTCCCAAAGCAAAACCTCACAAATGTATAATTGACTAGTAAATATTATCAAATAAATTATCATTTAGTTTACGTAAACATTGCATCGCCTGATTTGAAACTTCGTATTTTAAATAATAATAATAATAATAATAATAATAATAATAATAATAATAATAATAATAATAATAATAATAATAATAATAATAATAATAATAATAATAATAATAGTAGTAGTAGTAAAATCATAGCCATATCTTTATCAGAATTTCAGGCTTAGTCAATAAATGAATTCAACATAGTCTCTATTCGAAGCTCTATTTAATCGAATCAGATAGAAATACGAAGAGGAACTTCGAGAACAGGCAAAAAAAATGTTACTTTGGTGGGTTTGAAAGTAACTTTTAAGAGGTTTTTTTTTTTTTTTTTTTTTTTTTACAATTACAGACAAATGCCTTGGACACTATTTTCTTTTCTTTAAGTTAACTGATTCACCGAACGTATCTGACATATGAGTAACTTGTCTCTATTTTCTACTCGGTTATACACGTTTTACAATCTTTTCCATTAACCTTGAACGACAAGAACACGAACACAAAAACATCCACGTAGGTATGTCAGTTAAAATTCCTAACTTCCCCCACGGGGAATCGAACCCGGAACCACATATACCTGAGGCACACGTGCTAGCCACTAGACCAGCGGGAAGAACAAATAAAATGTATTTTGTAGTGTCTGAAGTTTATAGCTATTTCACCCTGTTGTAGTATGTCTATTGATTTTTTAATGTTTACCGTATTCGTTACTTTGAGGAATGATATATATTATTGATATAGGTTTTATTACATATTCGGCCATAAATATTATATAAATTATCAGAATTATTCATGATCTTCCATGGAAATTCACTGGTGCATGCGCAGTAGAAACAGAAGAACACAATTTTCTGATGTTGGTCAGAACGCAAATTTCTAACAGGCTGTCTGAATTCCTTGGTGGAAAACAGTAGTTCCCAACCTAGGGACCTGCAGCTTCCTCCTGAGTAAGCATGAAGAGCGAGTAAGGTGGCGAAAGCTACTGGCATAAAAGAATTGTGCAATAAGTAAATAAAGCACTACTTATTATGACTTTCAAATTCAGCTTGACAATTTTATAATTGCCTTTTTACAAAAACATCATATTGCACTAGGAGGGTATGCAAAAGTTTTGCTGGAAATAAATATAAATTCCTGGGATGATGATGATGATGATGATGATGATGATGATTATTATTATTATTATTATTATTATTATTATTATTATTATTATTATTATTATTATTATTATTATTATTATTATTATTATTATTATTATTATTATTATTATTATTATTATTATTATTATTATTGGTCTCCTACTTCTTGGCCAAGATGTGAAATATTCACTACCTTCTTCATACCGCTAAATCAATTTCTTCACTGTTTTCTCGTCACAGCTCATACCCCTAGCTATCTGAATGGCAATTTGTCTAATTGTTGCTCGACCTATGATTTTCCCTCGCATAGTAACAGATAGTTTTCTACAGCTTTTAGAGCGAGGTATTTTGACAACCTGTAGAAATTTGCATTGTGATTCGTATTAGCAATGACAGTAAAGTGGATATTTCTGTTCCTACTGTGCATCATCAGTATCATTATATCAGAAGTATTCCGCCATTACCAGCGGGTCACTTACCGCAGCTGAGAAGCTGCCATGCTCCACGATCTTCTGTTAACCTCTCCATCTTCACATACGATTTTTCTGTTTTGATATCGCCAATAGCCTAATTCTGTTTCTATATAGTCTAATTCGTCCTCTCCCTCTCTTCCCTGCCACCATACCCCTCAAAATACTATTTCCTCCATCCTAAAGGCTCTTTTCGCCATTTCTATCCTTGCTTTTATTTCACGTTCGCATGTCAAATCATCACTAGTAATAGTACTCAGATATCGAAAACTAATCACTTGTTGTTTTTTCCCGCTCCTACTTCTATATTTCACACCGATCGCTTCGTTTCAATCACCATGGATTTTGTCTTTCTAACATTTATTTTCATCCCATATTCTTCACAAGCCTTTCTCAAGTTTTCTACATCTTATTAATTTTCTTTTTAGATTCTACAACAACAACCATATCAACCCCAAACCGTATACACCTCACCATTCTATCTTCTACGGAAATTCCATCTTCATTATGTAGACTCGTTTTCGTTATCTCTTCTAAATAGTTATTAAATAAAATATAATCGGCGGAATATAGCCCTATAATCTCTGTTGAACTCATCTTCCAATTACACTGTCTGTCTACTGCGCATGCACCAGTGAATTTCCATGGAAGATCATGAATAATTCTGATAATTTATATAATATTTATGGCCGAATATGTAATAAAACCTATATCAATAATATATATCATTCCTCAAAGTAACGAATACGGTAAACATTAAAAAATCAATAAACATACTACAACAGGGTGAAATAGCTATAAACTTCAGACACTACAAAATACATTTTATTTGCTCTTCCCGCTGGTCTAGTGGCTAGCACGTGTGCCTCAGGTGTATGTGGTCCCGGGTTCGATCCCTCCCGTGGGGGAGGTTAGGAGTTTTAACTGTCATACCTATGTGGATGTTTTTGTGTTCGTGTTCTTGTCGTTCAAGGTTAATGGAAAAGATTGTAAAACGTGTATAACCGAGTAGAATATAGAGACAAGTTACTCATATGTCAGATACGTTCGGTGAATCAGTTAACTTAAAGAAAAGAAAAAAGTGTCCAAGGCATTTGTCTGCAATTAGCAAAAAAAAAAAAAAAAAAAAAACTAACTCTTAAAAGTTACATCCAAACCCACCAAAGTAACATTTTTCTTTTATCTGTTCTCGAAGTTCCTCTTCGTATTTCTATCTGATTCGATTAAATAGAGCTTCGAATAGAGACTATGTTGAATTCATTTATTGACTAAGCCTGAAATTCTGATAAAGATATGGCTATGATTTTATTACTACTACTACTACTACTACTACTATTATTATTATTATTATTATTATTATTATTATTATTATTATTATTATTATTACTATTATTATTATTATTATTATTATTATTATTATTATTATTATTATTATTATTATTTAAAATACGAAGTTTCAAATCAGGCGATGCAATGTTTACGTAAACTAAATGATAATTTATTTGATAATATTTACTAGTCAATTATACATTTGTGAGGTTTTGCTTTGGGAAATTAAGTGCATACAACATTGAATAGTAAGAGTATTACAATAAAAATATATTATTAAAAATATTGATTAAGTAATTGGAGTTAAACATGCTTTCCAGTAGGAACTATATATAGAGAGGATTTACTTTAAAGTGTGATGCAAACGAATATTCGAGTTTTAATCCGAATAGAAATCGATAACTTACACAAGGATATTTACTTCATTAGTTGTATAAATCTTTATGCTTATCGTATTATAATTCTATTTAAAATTATGATTTTTCCATTTCAAAACGTAGAAGGAGAAATAAATATAATATTCTATTTGTTAAGGAAACCTTTCAAACAATGATAATTTCAGGTCATGACCCGTCGGAGAATTTGAGACCCTGTCGACATAAATTTCCCCTTCGTGGCCATAAGTTATTTTCGATCATGCTCAAAGTAGACTAATAATGTTTTATCAGTTTTTTCTCATTCATATCTTGACCATTACCGGGGAGAATCTTCTGAAATCGTCAATGCTTATAATTACTTTTTAATTACAAATCAAATGATAATAATGACATATTGAACATACTTAATATTTTGTTCTCAGCTGTGGATTTTAGATTAGCAATTCATATAATGTTCGCTTCTAATCGAATTTGAGAGAAAAGTAATTTCCAAAGATTTATTCAAAGAAATGTTCTCAGTCCTCTGATGAAAATAGGAACACACTTTTAAGAAAAAAACAAAACGAATATTTTCTACAGGGTTTGAACACATAAACTTCTGATTGACAGACTAGTCACCCAAACCGCTCGACCAGTTCGTATGTCTTCAGTGACCTCTTTTGACTTTTGTGTTGTAAAGTGGTTTCCTGCTCCACACTTTTTTTTATTTTGTTTGTTTGTTTATGTCGATACAACTATAAGTTTGTGGTGAATATTTGGACGTTACAGATCTTGCAATGCATAAAAGGGTTTTTCGTATAAATTACATTCAATTTTATGTCCTAATAACTTATATACAACAGGTTGAATCTGTGAAATGATTGGGGTTGGAGTGATCGTAAATATTTTCATAGTTAGGAGCCTGGATATGCAAACCCGCTCAGCGTGGGGATTTACTTCTGTGAAATTTGGTACATAATGAGAAATAAGGGTTCAACGTACGTATAGTGCATCCGCTTCGTAAAGCTCCATTTCGCTATGGGCCTGCTAACCATCTTCGGCTAAACCCCAATGGAACACAAAAGTTTATGAGTGGTATGATAAACAAAACTGCATATATTAACATTAAAATGCATCAAGTACTGACGAGAGACTGCCTTCGATTCCCAGCGAAAGTAAGGTCAGATTCTAAGACCAGTCTTATACTGCCTTATGCAGAGTCGTTTTGACGTATCGTTAGCGTCGCAGGAAGCATATGTTAGTCAAACTCTTTAGTATGGTACTAATCACTCGTCAGAACGACTCTGTATAAGGCCATATAGGCTTGGTAGTGAAAGAAATGCTAAATTTCAATCAAACAAACAAAACAAGAACATGAAATGGTAATTCAGCTGCTTAGAGTCGAAGGAGTGTAATGGGAAATGGAATACAGTGATAGGCAAACTTTTTCGTGAGAAGGGGAAAGAAGGAAGAAGAATTGGCTGTCCAATATAATTAATTCAAAATAGAAATGGTACATTTTAGAAAATTCCTTCAAAAATAAGCCCTGTTAATAAACTGAAGTTTTTCATAATCTGGATGAAACTAAGATGCACCAGAAATGAAATTAAGTACTTAATTTTCAATTTGTTTTTAATACAGTTCTTTCGAAATGTTCCTTTCTTCTTTTCATTCTTGGGGCATGGTGGATCAGTGATAGAGTGCTTATATCTGGTGTACCCTAGTTTGATCCCCGGCAAGAGGGCTTGTGGTGGACAACATCAGTGGGTTTCCTCGGAGTACTCCCGTTTCCTCCTACATTCTAATCCCACCAATTCTTCCATGATCATTCACTTCCCTTAACCATTGTCTCCCTTAACCTAAGGAACATAATCGTGGGACGTTAAAATGAAAGATCCCATTTCTTCTTTTCATTCTCAAAAGTTAAGAACCATATCGCGGCCAGTAGAACCTTTTAAGGGCTGCATCTGGCCCGCAGGCCGTAGTTTGCCTATTAGTGGTCTATATTGTGAGGCTGATCTTGCATGATTGATCCCTGCACCCGACAAATGCGATTTAAGCTTTGGTAGTGATTCAAAGCCCACGTTGATAACATTTCATTTTTCGTAGTATTTAACTATTTTTTTCTTTAGCAGCATATTCTTTTGTCTGCGATTGAAACACTTTTCTTTTGTAATTGTTTATATACTTTTTGTGTATTGGTTCCAAAAAAAAAAAAAAGTCATGTATGCACGTGGTTAAGTGCTCGAAGAAGGCTGTAGAGCCTTAACTTCGCTAAAAGAAGACATAAATAAATAAATAAACATTATGGATATATATCCTCCATAACAACGCGGTGGCTCAGTGGTAGAGCGTTCACCTCCGGTGCTTGGGGTCCCTCATTCGATCCCAGCTCGCGCCATGTGGACCTTGTGGTGGACAAACACCGTGCTCGTGGGTTTTCTCCAGGTTCTCCCGTTTCCTTCTACATTCTTATTCCACCAATTCTTCCATTATCATTCACTCACCTTAATCATCCGTCTCCCTTAGTCTAAAGGGTATAAAAGTGCAATGTTAAACTGAGATATTTCATTTCCATCCTTTATAACCGCGTTGCTGCATAAAGATGACAAATACCAAAAACAAAAGTTTTTTTTTTCTTTTTTGTCACTACTTGAACAAATGATCACTTTAAATAGGTCAGGAAGATATGCATATAAATTTCAAATAGGAATTTTAAAATAATAATAATAATAATAATAATAATAATAATAATAATAATAATAATAATAATAATAGTAATAATAATAATAATAATAATAATAATAATAATAATAATAATAATAATAATAATAATAATAATAATAATAATAATAATAATAATAATTGGCTAGCTATCGTGATGAAATACAATCGTATTTTTAAAGATTGCCAATATTACTTAGCTCATTCAACTCTTCCAAAAGGTAGTTTTATTGAAATAACCTCATTCATATGTTCATAAGTTTGAGATTACACAAAAGTTATATCATACTAAAGAGAGGAAATCTTATATAATTACACATAACTACCAGCTAATAAACATTGTAAACCTATGTATTTTGTTTGTTTTCACTGATTATGGAATATTGTTACTTTTTAGCTGATGCAACAAGGAAAACCCTAGATTTGATTTTCTTTTAAAGAAAGTGCATGCAACTACCATATTAATATGCCTTTATGCAATTATTAGCGCAATGCAAGAAGTAAAATTACACATCTATTATTAATGTAATTATTTTTTAAACTGCAATCAGTTTCTGGTAATTCTCTTTACTACGTTATGACAAAGAAGTAGGAAGGTCATGTGACTTCAGCTTGTGGAAATTAGGCCATATCTGGTCTGTGATTATGGAAATAAGTTTATGTGGTTGGATAGGAGGTTCCGTCAAGGTTCTTTTTTCCTTAGTACCTTAGCTTCACAGCTTTTCTCGACATAACTCTATAGCTTTAATAAAACAAAGACCGTAATTACTTTGAAGGTCGTACCCAGAATTTCTTTTGGGAGAAATTATTGTCTGGAAAATGAGAACCGAACTCGTATTATTACTGTAGAAAGGCTAAATTAGTAATAAGGTGTTGCTATTAACGAATACGTTTAAATATTTTGAGTACGGATTCTTAAGAATGACGGCAGAGTTACTATTATGCAGAAACAGGTCACAGCACACAGAATTTTTTGTTGGGGGTTCAATAATACAAGACACTGTTCATGTAGTGTTCATTGAGCGGGTGTTATTCTACAGCCGAAAAAAGAGATAAGTAATTTTTAAGAGCCTGCCTTACTAAAAATAATACGAAATTTACCATTTTTCTTTTGCTTGATTATTCATCAGCGAAAGGAGATAATGAAATGCAAGTCACCACAATCATAGATAATGTTATTCTACAACAGAAAATATGAACCTGAAGAATGTTCAGTGTTGCCAGCCATAGAAATTACAGTGTTGCCAGAAAAACAATTTCTCTAAAATCTAAGTTAAGGCAAAGAGTAGAGGAATGAGCTCAACTGCATTTGATTACGTATCATGCTGTTGTGGTTTCTTGTGAAATACTTTATAATTAACATTATTATTTAGTTTTAATAACTGTATGTTAAAACTATTTTTTATTACAAACTAAATACAACTATTATTTAAAAAGTAGTTCACGGGAAACCAAAACAATATGATATGTAACCAAATGCAGTTGAGTTTGTTCCTCTACTCGCTGCCTTAACTTAGATTTTAGGGAAATTGTTTTTCTGGCAACACTGTAATTTCTATGGATGGCAACACTGAACATTCTTCAGGCTCATATTTTCTGTTGTAGAATAGTATTATCCATGATTGTGGTGACTTGCATTTCATTATCTCCTTTCACTGATGAATAAACAAGCAAAAGAAAAATGATAAATTTTGTATTATTTTTAGTAAGGCAGACTCTTAAGTACTGACACCTATATCCTCACGAAAAATGATAAAACTAGATTGTTTTTACCAGAAAAGGAATAATACAGATGGTGAATAAGGTCAAATCTTTAGTCTACATCGAGTATATATCTAACAAACAAGCACTGTTTTATTAAAAAAGTATACCAATGCATGTCGAGTTCCAAGTTTTCTTTTTGAGGGCAGGTCCGGGCCCGGTGAACCACCACCGTGGGTGCAACCCTGTGCAGAAATGAACTCTTCTTGATATTTCTAGTCCACATTACGAAAAGTGTAAAACAGATCAGTCGCCGAGAATACATGGAGCACGTTTCACCTTACTTTCTTTCGTTATCTTTTATTGAAGGTGATATTAAAATTTTAAAAAAATTAACGTTCCATGCTTATGACTTTTAAGCTAATCACATCATAGGTATTCTCCATTATTGACACGTCATATACAGCTAATCTCCTCGTTTTGACATAGGAATCTTCTATTTTAATACCGTCCCTTCCCTCTTTTTTCATTCCATCGTACATTCTAGCATGTCCCTCGTGAAGGAGACGGATGGTTAATGAAAGTGAAGGGTTATGAAATAACTTGTGGAATGGAGATGTGTGAGGAAATGGGAGAACTCGACAAAGCCCAAGGACACGATATTAACCACCCAAAATCGTGTGCTAAGGGATCAACTAGTGGGCCTCGCACCAGACATGAACATTCAACCACTGAACCAACGTGCTTTTTTTTTTTTTTTTTTTTTTTTTTGCATTGAATGGGTTGTAGGGAACTGGGTCATATGTCTGCACCTCAAGAAACAAATTCTAATTAAGGTTATGGAAGAAGAAAATAAAGAACAACATGGGGGAATTTGTTTGAAGGGGACTTTTTGGGGAAACTGCCAAGGATCTTATAAAATAGAGGATCTGCCCTTACAACAAAATCTTGAAGCCATACGTCACAGTTTTGCCACTCCTACTCTGCCCACTTCGCCCAATAAGATCGCAATGTTTTGAGCCAACAATCATGGGGCAACGAAAGTAGCGAATGAGACTATGGCGAAAACGAGAATAGCCAATCAGACTTGCCGATGTTCGGTTGTTATTTGGCTTCATTAATTTAATACGATGTACAAGATACATATAGGCAGATCCTCTATTTTATAACATCCTTGGAAACTGCGATTTAGCGAAAACTGATGAATTGCAAGTTTTATGAACCTTATGAAAACCAGAGTTTGCAATTAAAATGGATAGACCTACGGTCCACTCAGTGGCGGATTTAGAAGGTAAAAACTGTAGGACAGGCAGAATCCAGATTATGATAGATACATCTTGAGTTTAATATAAACTTTCAAAAATATGTAAATAATAGATTCAATTATTTTTATCATTCAAAAAACTGGGGGTCTTGCCCCCCAGTCCAGGGCTAGATTCACTACTGGGCATCCACTGTACTCGGGCTTGTATTCGAACCGAGTATATACGAAAGGATAATAATCTTTAAACCTGTTTTTGATTTTCTACACCACCCCTCCCTTTATGCCAATTTTCAAAACTACCCCACTACGCTGGGTCAGCACTGAATATTCTGTGCCCTACAAGAGTCGAACCTGAAACCGTGAATTCGAAAGACAAGTGCGCCTAGTCATTTTGACAGAGTATTGATGAAGCAATAAAATTAGCAATTAAACCTATTTATATTAAAAAAAAAAAAATCTTAAAATTGGAAAGTGACAAACGCAATTACCATATTCATATATGTATCCAAAAATCCTGCAACGATGAATTCCTATCCTTTGATTAAACTCTACGTAGATATATGCTACTAGCAGTGGCGTATTTAAGGGGGCTTCCGGGCTTAAGCTAAGCAAATGAAATATCTTGCTGAATTTTCACATTTCCAGGACTGAAGTTAGCAAAGCCCTCCCCCCGCCCCGAAACAAAATCGTAAATACGCCACTGGCTATGCTAGGGTTGAATGATCGTAGATCTTCCCGTAAGATTTACGTTTCTCTGATACATTTTACATTATATATTTTAAGTTTCCACGTAAGACGATTTCTTCTGCTTCTTTTAATAAATAAAAGAAATATAAATAATCCTGTACACTTTTAAAATGTTTTTATAAGTTTTTGTTTTCTAATTTGAGGAACTGATTTCAAACAGACTGTTAACAACGCCACCTAACGATGAAATTTAGTATTTAGAGAGAAAATGTAACAGACTGCGTTTTTATCTCCTATAATTATAGCGTCCAGCGTCCATTACAATTTTGTGCTTAAAAATAATTTGGTTTCAGTGGCAGATTTAGAAGGTAAAAACTAGGGGAGGGCAGCCAGACACAAGACTATGATAGAGGTACACTCATGTCCAAAATTATTGTCGCACGACTATAAATATGTTGTTCTACGAATATAATTTGATAACGAATTTGCCCGGTATTTCTTATAAAGTTAGTATGTGTATAGTCGGTAAAGACATGTATGTGGCAAATTTCATGTCAAAAGAGCAGTAAATAAGAACAATAAAACGAAAACAAAACTTTCTTGTCCATTTAGCAACATTTTGGTTTACTCATTCTAATTTTCGTATTTATAATTCTTTTCTTATAAAATTTACCACAAATATACATTTCCCGATTATACACATAGTATCAGTATTAATAGTGCCCTGCAACATCATTATCAAATTATATTCTTACAAGAAGACAAGTATAGATATGCGACAACAATTTTGGACATGAGTGTACATCATGAGTTTACAATTGATCATGGGTTCCTGCAGAAGTTACCACCCGGCTCTCTCCCGATGGATATTACTGCTAGGTTGCCGTTGACATTGTGGATCTTAAGTACTGTTTTACATGTTGCATAACAGAAAAACGGAAACTATATCTAATGTTTCAAAAATGTTTTAATAAACAATAAAAGGCAAACCTTGCTATAAAAACTTTCAAAAATAATAAATAATAGTTTAAATTATTTTCGTCATTCAAAAAACTGGGGTGGGATAAATCCCTTACTGTTTGGTTTCAGCATTTTTATTTTCCTCTGTGAATACTAACTTCACCATATCGCAGTTTAGATCGATCGAGCAATACTGGTGTTCAGAACAGAAACTATTGACTAATAAAAGCAGAGCTCCAATCCAACTAGTTGTGAATTTCGATATGTCCTATGTTATTATGTGAAACCATATAAGTGTTTGCTATATGTACGAGAATGATTCAGAAAGTAATGTTTCCAAGGTGATACCTTTATTTGTGTTTAACAGATAGCATCGATGCAGGTATCAGTGGAAAGCTTGCAATGTCAGCTACAAATGGTGACATCATTTTTTAACATAGTCCTCATTACGGGCAACACAATTGCGCCAACGCGAAACAAGGTTTTCTATGCCGTCGGCAAAGAATTGTGGTGGCTGTTGGCGACACGATTTCCGAACTGCTGCTTCCACCTCCGCGTCACAACTGTAGTGTTGGCCCTTAAGAGTCTTCATCCCGGCGAAATTAAAATACCGCTAATTTTACAGTAATTATGTGATATCTTCAAATAGATAAAAGATAATAGAAATATGGAACAAGAGCGCCCTAGACAATATTATTTTGCGTGAGGTACCGTTATCACAAGTCACCTAGTGGCTTTATGTTATCAGCTGTTTAGAAACGCGAAAATAAATGCCGATTTTCAAAATGGCCCGAAATCGAAAGCAGATAAGTGAGTCGTGATACCGGTTTCTCATGTAAAATGATATTGTCTAGGGCGCTCTTGTTCCACATTTCGATTATCTTTTATCTATTTGAAGATATCACGTAATTAATGTAAAATAAGCGGTATTTTAATTTCGCCGGGATGAAGATGATTCTTAAGTTTGGGGAAGAGCCAAAAGTTACAGGGCGCAAGATCCGGACTATAGGCAGGATGAAGCATGTCAACGACACTTTGTCAGCAGATTTTTTTTTTTTTTTTTTTTTTTTTTTGCGGACAAGAGAACATGTGGCGGTACTCCATCGTCTGACGCTTCGTCTCCGAATCGTAATGGCGTATCCATGACTCGTCGCCAGCGATGAATGTTCCAGGGCGCACAACCTTCCACAGTCAGCCACTCAATGACAGCCCGCTGTTTCAACCGGACGTCACCACTGGATGCCATAAATTGTCCCATTACTCTGGAACGAGAAGAGATAGAAAGGTGAAACAAGTGACATTCTATAGCTTAAACATTAGTGCATTGATTATAAACAGTCCAGAGTGTTTACAATACTATTGGCCAAGTAGTGGGCTTGGAGGCATTATTTTCTGAATCACCCTCGTAAATTCTTTTCATTTTTCTCTGAGAAATCTGGTAACCCTATACGCCACTGAAATCGATCATTTATAAGGTTTCTAAAGCACTTCCAGGTCCATATTTCAATCGTAAACGAAAATATTTCAATGTAATGGATGTGTTAACTAAAAATGTAACAATTGGAGAACTTTAATTATCAGATTATATCACCTTTTCATATCGAAATTAAGTCTTAGAATCAATATGCTTCAAAATATTTTATATATTTAAAATTACGTGTAGATAAGGAGAAAAACAACATAGAAACGCTATCACTTTTCTCAATCGACCATTCTTTTTTAAGCAAATAAAAAAAAAAACAACCCTAGAGACAGTTCTTAAGGATATTAAGGAACCTCTTCTTTTTCATCAATCTTTCTATGAGTCCTCACATTTCACTTCCCACTTCATCTTTCTACTTTCACCCAACTCCCTCCCAACCCCCCGTTTTGCACAGCATCTCTGAAGCAAATAATAATGTTTATACAGAGAGGGAGTGGGCTGTTTATTTTTAGGGGAAAACCGAGATAACAATTCCCAGTAGATGGCGCAATAGGATAGCCGATTTCATTCCCGCCTTTATTTTTACTTCTTTATAAACACTTCTCTGCTCGAGGGAAGCCATATTGGATGATTTTTCTTCACAAGACATGAGGAGAAAAGATGATAAAGCAAATATTTATCTATATATACTGACCAAAAAAGAAAAGAAATAAAACGAGAAATGATTCCATTCCATTCTCTCCTCCCTACAAGTCTGCCCATCCAGACCCTCTGTGACTGTCAGTAAATATGCTTCTTGCAGTATTATTTGCTTTGCTTGGCGTAATAGCATAGCTCCTTCCCACATTTCGTCTTCTGTTCAGATTGTATTTGTTAAGTAATAATAGAAGAACGGCATACATATTTTTAAAAGTGGTATTTCATATATCGTTAATTTTATATCGCTTTTTCCCTTATCATGAAATTATATGGTGATTGTAGGATGAGGTAGTTCATAATAGTTTCTACAAATACTTGTTGTTTGAAATTTCCGTATATCTTTTCCGTGTGTTAGTTAGTCTACAGAATTTCCTATTTTCTTTTCCACGTCAATCAAAATCTAAAGTCTAAATAACACGACCTGAAGTTAATAAAATTTTCTCTCAATCAATCAAGATGCAGTAATATGAATTGGTTTCTTTCAAGCTGATAGGCATAGTACGGTACACTAAATTGAAAGCAGGGTACTTTTCAGTCTCCTTCTCCCCGCTATTTTGTTTCAATATTTCAAACCATTTCAGTCAGTGATGATATCAGATGTCCTCCGGAGGGGACTTTCTATACACTAGGGGTGAAAGTAGTACTAGGGCCGCAACTTGGGGCTGCAAGAAAGAGGTTGAAAAGGCATCTAAAAGGGATATATATATCAGGGAGGGGCACCACTGGTCCAGACCCTCCACAAAAACATCATAACACTTGTGTTTTGACTGCAATAGGGCCACAATCACGGAACATTCACCCGGTCTAGACCCCGTCCTATCTTAGTAACTCGATAGACATTTGTACCTTTTAATAAAACCATTACTTGCTTTAACAGAGAAATGACTGATGTGGGCTAAAGATCTGATCCCTTTCTTCTCTCATAAAAATAATTTAATTGTATATTTTTTTCCTTGATAATATAGGTGGAAGGCAGAGGTGCTCACAGAAAGGTTTAAGGTTGTGTCGATGAGATTTCATGGGGGACATAATTTTCCAAATGTTGGAATACAACTTTATCATAATGGTCCTTTTGAAATTGAATACAATTTAACCTACAAAGCGAGTTATCTTGGTTTTGACAGAACCATCTTCGATCTCCTTTACTATTTTCCCGGGGGCAGAAATGGCGTGGGTCAATGAAAACTTGACCCATGGCCTGCCTACTCCGACCCATCACTTACCATGAACCACTTTGACCCCCTGTGACTCACTCCGATCCACCAAAATCCATCGTCATCAATTGTGACCCATGATCCACGCACTACTATCCACTGACTAAAGAGTTTATACTTGTAATAAAACAAGATTAAGAAATGATCACTAATCGGAGTTTAAATTTCTACGGTCAATCGCTCAAGCACCGCTCTGTTACAATTACTGTTGGACCTGACCTTTACGATATAAAATGGTAAAGTGTTTATCATGGACCATATTTTGATTATTTTATTTTAATTATCATATACCTAGACATAACTATTTCCTTGTTGAATTACAGATACTTTTCAGTGAAAAATAGGATGAAATTTGAAAGTCTCTTATTGAGGCAAAGCAGGCCAACGTAAAGGGAAAATGTGTAAAATTCGACTGTCTCTCTAAAGCGAAGTAGTAAGTTCTATTGCTATTATTACAATTATAAATATCAATATCTAAAAGTGTCTGAAGTTCTTTTTTCACTTATACTCATCTCCGTGTAGAAACAAATGAAAAGGAAGAAAAATGGAAACCTTGAAAGTAAAACGTACACAAATTCACCAGTATTCCTGTCTACAAGGCACTGAGCAGAATGGGTCATGTCCTGTTGACCCACGACCCACTGACCCATTCACAAATCTTGACCCACGATCCACTCCACCTCTGCCCGGGCGGGAATCGTGTAAAAATCGAATGGATAGGGGCATTTTGCTTCAACAGATATAGATCTTAGTTTTTTTTTTTTAAATGTAAATTTGATCCCATTCGGCTTTGATATTGTGATAAGTTAAAAGTTCAAAATATTACAGTCATAACATTGTTTCAATCTTTACAAACCAATAAAACAGTAACAGAAATTGTATTGAATAAATACTGAAACGCGCTAATATTGAAATATCATTCAGAACCGCGAAATCTTGAAGTTTAATATTTAACAACATTAGTGTGCTACAACGTTAAATACTCTGATAACATTGGAAAAATTGTATAGACCTATAATTTTGTGTAATGATAGTTGAGAAACTAAATAAGTTTTACATATGGTAATACTAACTTAAAAGTTTTACATACGTTAAACCTAATTTATATTCAATTTACCCAAAACTAACTTTCTTCTGCTTTTGCACAATAGATTTCGTAAGTTCTCATTTTACTCCATCACCCCGTTTAAAAGAATTATCTTAATTTCTTTGTCCAGGCACTCAAAATGAAGTCTCTGCTGATATTTGCCTCCTGTCTCACTGTTTTGGTGCTGGCTGTTGAGGAGAAAAAAGAAGTCCCAACGAAAGAAACTCCAGCTAAAGAAGCCGCCGGGAATCCAAACGCTGCTCCATTTGTCTCAACAGAGGCCTTAGAAACTGCCCTTAATGACAAGAGGTACATGAAGAGACAACTGGACTGTGCTTTAGGTGATGGACCATGCGATCCAGTTGGACGAAAACTTAGGAGTAAGTATATTGCAAATCAGGATCAAATAGATTTCAGATATTACAAGAAACATAATGTAGAATTTTTCATATTTGTCGAGAGAAATAACGACTTAAAGTTTGTTTTCCGTCAAGCTTACCTTTCTAGTCTATATCATTTTCTAAATTAGCAAGTTTTCTTAACTCACCTCTTTTTCATCAAAGTGGAGAAAATACAATTTGCATGTAATTGACAGGCCCAACATGAACTAGGCTGTGCCTTAGGTGATGGACAATGAGACTCAGTCAATCGAAAATTTACCGTAACTTAATATAAACTTATCGAAACGATCCTGTAAAACGATCTCTTCAGGCCGATGATACGTCCTCGTCAAAACATTGTTGTCTGCATGAACTCTCCTACGCCGTTCTGACATGTCTCCAACGTTCACGACCAACTTGACGTGTATTCACTTGCTACCGTATCTGCACACAGGTGCTATCTTCAAAAATTCACTTTAAACTGTTCAGCCATTATATCGTGAAAAGGGGACATGCAACGTCAATTATATTTACATATACATGAACATTGTTCTAAACTTCTATTTCTTAGGCTTGATCAAACTGAACCGGAATTGGTACTAAGTTTATTAACGACAGACTTGTTAGATGGTCTGTCAAATTTGGTGTAGGCCAAAAAGAGCAAAAATAGATTGAATTTTTGTTCCTTTAACAATGTTTCAACGATGCGATAGATTTGAACGAATTGGCATGAAGGCTATTGATACCATACTTAGGAAACCTGAAAACCTTGTTACAACCGGTCAAGGGAGAGGTCAAAACGGACGTAAACCTTATTCAGGATCCGATCGGCAGATTTGGAAAAAAAGTTGACTTGAAACTCATATGTCCTATTTCAGAGAATACTAATTTTGACTAAGATGGGTCAAGAACAAGGTCGATGTGTCTCAAAAATGACTTGGAAATAGAAACAGATTCAGAAATCTGGCAATGTTCGAATGACCGTGACCAAAGATCGAAATTATCGTGAACTTTTATTTTTCCTGAAGAATTGACTCTTGGAGCAAAATTGGCCTGAAGGTTATTGATTCCGTACATAGATGGCTTGCTGAATTTGTTAAAATCTCTCAAGACCAAATCCCATATTTGATAAAGGCCTAAGGGAAGGAACTAACTCGACCCTATATTTATCAGAGGTTGGACATAAAAGTTCATGTAAAGAACATTGATAGCAATGTAAAGGTGTGTCACTTGGCTCGGGTCGAT